>NW_012152163.1:422651-459642 GCF_000956105.1 Propithecus coquereli | reverse complement strand
TTTCTATTTTTAGTAGAGATGGGGTCTTGCTTTTGCTCAGGCTGGTCTTGAACTCCTGAGCTCAAGTGATCCTCCCACCTCAGCCTCCCAGAGTGCTAGGATTACAGGCGTGAGCCACCGCACCTGGCCAGTAAAATTCTTATGTGTTAAGTAGGACAATATTAATTAGAGGCAAACTGTAGTAAGTTAAGGCTATATATTAATTCTAAGAACAACCATTAAAAAAAATTTTCAGGGAAAGCATTTGATAAAATTCAATACCTATTCATGATGGAAGCTCTCAGAAAACTAGGAATAGAAGGAAACTTCTTCAACTTGTTAATGAACATCTACAAAAAACTTACAGTTAGCAAGATAATTAATGGTCAGCTGATATATTAATCAATAAATAATTAATGGATTGAATCCTCCTTTTCCTGTAGATCATGAACAAAGCAAATATGTCTACTTTTACCACTGCTAGTCAACAGAGTTCTGAAAGTTCTAGCCAGCACAAAAAAGCAAGAGAAGGAAATAAAAGACATACAGATTGGAAAGGAAGAAATAAAACCATCCCTATTTGCAGATGACACGATGGTCTATGTAGAAAATCCCAAGGACTCTTTGGCAAAAAAGCATGATCCATAAAAGGAAAAACTGGTAAGCTGGATTTCGTCAAAAATTTTGCTCTGTAAGAAATCATGTTAGGAGGATGAAAAGACAAACTACAGAATCAGAGGAAATATTTGCAAACCGCAGGTCTGACAAATGACTAGTATCTAGAATATATAAAGACTCTCAACTCAACAATAAGAAGCAAACAACCCATTTAGAACTTGGAAAAAGAACTTTATCATTAAAGAAGTTACACAGATGACAATTAAGCACATGATAGCAATGTTCAATATCATCATTAGCCATTAGAGAAATAAAAATGAAAACCATAATGAGACATCTGTACACATCTATTAGAATGGCTAAAATAAAAAAAAGTGACAATGCCAAATGCTGGTCAGGATGTAGAGAAACTAGATCACTCATACACTGCTGGTGGGAATGTAAAATGGTATGGCCACTTGGGGAAACAGTTTAGCAGTTTCTTAAAAAATTAAACATGAAACCATAATGCCATAGACATTGTACTCCTGGACATTTATTCCAGAGAAATAGAGACTTATGTTCTACAAAAAATTGTACATGAGTGTTTATAGAAGATTTATTCATAGTATCTCCAAACCGTAAAATAACAGATATCCTTCAATGGATAAATGTTTTAAAAAAACAAAACTGTGGTACACTCACACCATGGAATACTACTGAGCAATAAAAAGGAATAAACTATTAATACACACAACCTGGATGAATCTCCAGAGAATTATGCTGAGAGAAAAAGGCCAATCCCAAAAGGTTAGATACTGTATGACTCCATTTATATAATGTTACTGAAATGATAAAATTGTATAAATGCAGAACAGATTAGTGGTTGCTGGGGTAAGGGTGGGAGGTATGTATGTGTGGCTATAAAAGGGCAATATGAGCAATCCTTGAAGTGACAGAAATGTTCTGTATCTTGGCTTATATCAATCTCAATATCCCGGTTGTGATATTGTATTAGTTTTGTAATATGTTACCATTGGGGGAAATTCGGTAAAGAGTACATGGGATGTTTCTGCATTATTCCGTACAATTGCATGTGACTCTAAAATTATGTCTAAATAAAATTTTAATCTAAAAAAAGAGCTCAAAGCCAACATGAGAGAGAAATGGAATAGAAAATACTCAATTAATCAAACAGGAGCCAGAGAAGGAGGAAACAATGAACAAAGAACAAACAGGATAAACAGGAAACAAATGTAATAGCAAGATGATGGGTGTAAACTCAATAATTAAATTATATGTAAATGGAATGAATACTCCCATTAAAACAGGGATTGTCAGCTGACTAAAGAAGTGAATCCCAACTATAGACTGTTTATAATACATTTTTTTTCTCCTAACTTTTTGGATCGCCAATTTCAAACGTGCAGAAAAATTGTAAGAATAGTACAAAGATTTTCCATATGCCTTAATACCTTCACCCAGATTCCTCAAATGTTAACATTTACCACATCTTTTTAATCCCTATGTGTCTTTTTATTTTTTCTCCCTGAACTGAGAGTAAGTTGCAAACATAATGCCCCAGTCATCCTTAAATGCTTCAGGGTACAATTCCTGAAAACAAGGACATTCTCTTAGATGACCAAGTATGATGATCAAAATCAGGAAATTAACATTAACACATAGTAGTATATTATCGACAGGCCTTAATCAGATTTTTATTTTCCTAATAATGTTATTTATGGCAAAAAAAAATCCCAGATCACAAGTTGCATTTAGTTGTCTGTTTTTTAAAGTCCTTTAATTTGGAACAGTTCCTCAATCTTGTTTAGTCTTTCACGACACTGACATTTTTGAAAAGCACAGGCCAATTTTTTCAAGGAACGTCTTTCATTTGAGATTTGTCTGATATTTTCCCACAAACAGATAAAGGTTATGCATTTTTGGCTGTACTGCAAAAGTGTTTTACTATTCTCAATGCATCATATCAAGAGGCACATGATGCCAATTTATCCTATTGTTGCTGTTAACTTTGGACTTTATCAAAGTAATGTCTTAATTGTAAAGTTGCTATTTTCCTCTTGGTAATAAATGAGTATCTTGTGGGAATATACTTTGAGGCTCTGCAAATATCTTGTGACTCCACAAATTTTCACCATTTCAGTATTCATTCACGTCTGAATTATTATTATGATAGTTGTCAAACAGCCTTTTTTCGTAATTCATCATTTCTTCTAACATTATTAGTTAGCTTTCTACTGTAAAGAAGAGGGTCCCTTCTCTTCCTTCCTATCAGTATTGCAATCATAGATTCCTATTTTATTCAACAGATTATAATCCTTTCCTGTCAGTATTCATATTGGAGCTCAAATTTTCCCAGATTTTGTCAGTAAAAGCCCCTTTAATCTGATTCCTGTGTCTTTTGACATGCTCTGAATAGTCTTTGAACATGTCCTTACTTTCTGGCACAAAATGTTCTAGGCTTGTCTTGTACTTTATCTACCTCAGGTCTGGAATCAGCCATTTCTTCAAGGAACTTTGGTTCCTTTTAGTGCAAACAGGAATTTAGAAACAAAGATCTGGGCATGAGGTGTGCTCACTGCTACTTAGGGATAACTGCTTCTACGCTGTTTTAGTGGGGGGAGGTATGAACACACGCACACACACGTGTATAAATAGACCCTCACACATCTACATTTATTCCTATATCTATCCATATTTATTAGAAACCACAAGTTCATAGTGATACCTCCAACTCCAATCCAGCACCAAGAGTTCCTTCTACCCTTTCCCCTTTTCATATGTGCAACTTTCTTCTCTGACAGTGAGAAACTTGGCTCTCATTATCTACAATACATTTATTTGTTTAATCCTAGAATATACATAAGATAGTTTTTGAATTGTTAATCCATACCTCTGCGAAAAAAAGACTAGTAATGAGAGTCCAATATTTATTTACATTTTGTCTTTACCATGAGGGCATTTAGTCTAAATATTGTGCTTTAAGTTACTTGGACAAAGATGGAGAATGCATTAGTGGTTGCCAGGGCTTGGGGAGGATGGATGGTTGTGGCCATAAAAGGGTAGCACGAGGGATCCTCGTGGTGATGGGACAGTTTTGTATCTTTTTTAATTTGAAACAACGTCTTGCTCTGTTGCCCAGGCTGGAGTGCAGTGGTGTCATCACTGCAACTCAAATTCCTGTGCTCAAGTGATCCTCCTGTCTCAGCCTCTGGAGTAGCTGGGACTACAAGTATGCACCACTGTGCCCAGCTAACTTTTAAATTTTTTGGATAGAAGCAGTCACGCTATGTTGCTCAGGCTGGTCTCAAACTCCTGGGCTTAAGCAATCCTCCTATGTTGGCCTCCCAAAGTGCTGGGATTACAGGTGTGAGCCACTGCGCCCAACCCAGTTCTGTATCTTGACTGCAGTGATGGTTACACAAATCTACATGTGATAAAATCACAAACAGCTACACACAAATGAGTGCATGTAAAATGGGTGGAATGTGAATAAAGCCTTGGATTGTACCAATGTTAATTTCCTGTTTGTGATATTGTACTACAGCTATGAATGATGTAATCACTGAGGGGAAAACAGAGTGAAGGACACACAGTACCTCTTTCTAATATTAATAGTTTTTGCAACTTCATCTGAACCTATAATTATTTAAAAATAAAAAGTTTTAAAAAGTTACTTGGGCTTATCCCTCCACCCCTGCCTCCATTTTATTTATTTATCTATTTATTTACTTATTTATAAATTTTTTTTAGAGATGGGGGTCTCACTATGTTGCCCAGGCTGGCCTTGAACTCCTGGGCTCAAGTGATCCTCCCCCTCAGTCTCCTGAGTAGCTGGGACTACAGTCTTGCACCACCGCTGGCCGGCTCTCTACTATTCCATTCATTTAAAGTCCAGTTAAGATCATTTGTTTCTATTTGCACTCCATTTTAGGCACCCCCTCTCCCCAAACTTCCTTGTTGATTGTCTTTTTGAGTGTGTAAAACATTAAATGGCTCTAAAAAGCTTAAAAGTTTTAACTGCACAAAAAGTATGTATACTCAGGGAAGTATTCATCAGCCCAGCCCAGTCAATATCTTTTCTCCTTTCTCCCATTCCCACCCACCCTCAGTGTGTAACCAGTTTTATTAGGCTGTGGCTTACCTTAATTTTGTTTCTTCTTTCACAATTGATCAGAATCATGTATATTTTTAGATTTCTCCTTCTTTCTTATAAAAAATGTTTATTTACTACATATACTCTTTGTATTTTGCTTTTTTAAAATAATACATCTTACAATTCAGTTCATAGAAATTTTCTTATTTTTTATCTTTTTATAGCTGCATAATACTCCATTGTATAGATGTACATAGATAATCACCGCTGTCCTATGTATGGGCATTTGGGTGTTTCCAATATTTTTCAATTACAAACAATGCTGTAGTGAATATCCTTGTGCATATATATTTCCATATTATTAGAAATATGAGTTCAGGGGATTCCTAGAAGTGGGACTGCTGGGTCAAGAGGTAAATGTGCTTTTATTTTTGTTAGATACTGTAAAATTCCTCTCCATAAGGCTTGTACCATTTTTGCATTGCCATCAGCATTGTATGGGTACCTATTTTCTCATAGCCTCACTAATGGAGTGTATTATTGTTCTTTAAATTTTTCACTATTTAGATAGGTGAAAAATTGTACCTCTGTATAGTTTTAATTTACTTTTCTTTAAATGTGAGTGAAGAAACATTATAGAAACCATTAAACATTATAGGAAAATAAAATTACAGATCACTATTCTTTGTCAACATAGATGCAAAAACCCTTCATACAATATTAGTAACTTGAATCAATCAATATATAAAGAGGATACATCATAACCAAGTAGGTTTTTATTCCAGGAATACAAGGTTGGTTGAACATTAGGAAATTAATCAATGTAAGTCACCACATCAACAGAATAAAGGAGAAAAATTATGATTATCTCTATAGATGCAGAAAAATATAATTTGACAAATTTCAATACTGTTCTTCATACAAACACTCAAACTAGAAATCGAAGGAAGCTTCCTCAATCTGACAAAGGGCACCTATGAAACATCTACAGCTAATATCACACTTAATGGTGAAAGACTGAATATTTTCCCCCTAAGATTAGGAATGAGGCAACAATATCTGCTCTTACCATTTCTCCAACATTTTACTGGAAGTACTAGCCCATGCAATAAGGCAAGAAAAGAGCAAAAGGCATATAGATTGGGAAGGCAGATGTTAAACTCTCTTTATTTGTAGACAACATGATTTTATATATAGAAAATATTAAGGAAACCATTAAAAAATCCTACTAGAATTAAGTAAATTTATCAAGGTTGCAGGGTTTCTATATACTATCAATAAGCCATTGGAAAATGACAGGATGAGCAAGTGTATGCATTTGTCAAGACTCAACGAATGATACTTAGTTACTCATTCCTTAGAATTTGGGCCTACATGAATGAAAGGTATGGGAGTTGGACCCAATGAAATACTTCTGACAATGTATTATAGAAAGCATGGCATTTATATGTACTTTCTTCTGTCTAACCACTGCAACATACTGCCTTCTTTGCAGTCTTTTTTTTCTTCTTCTTGAGATGGTCTCACTGTCACCCAGGGTAGAGTTCAGTGGTGTCATCATAGCTCACTGCAATCTCAAACTTCTGGGCTCAAGTGATCCTCCTGCCTCAGCCTCCCAAATAGCTGGGACTACAGGCATGTGCCACCACACCTGGCTGGCAAAGTTTTCTATTTTTTGTAGAGACAGGGTGTCACTCTTGCTCAGGCTGGTCTTGAACTCCTAGCCTCAAGCAATCCTCTTACCTCACCTTCCCAAAGTGCTAGGATTATAGGTGTGAGCCACCACATCCACTTTCATATTGCTTCCTTTGAATACTGAATTTGGGATTAAGTAGCCCCAGATTTAAATTTGAATTCTGAATCTGAGTAGCTGTACAACCTTGGGCTAGTTAGTTAACTTCACCTCTTTGAGTATTTTCCTTGTTTGTTAAATGGGATAACATTATAAGGTTTCATGAAAATAAATGATATAATTAATGCGACAATGGTTGACACATTGTAGGAACTTAGTAAACGTTTGTCTTAATTTTAGCAGGGCATTTTAATTAAGTCCTATTACAGTACTCTGTGGTATGCCATTTTCTTATAATAGAAGAAACCAGAGCTGCACAAGAGTAGTCTTGGTTGCCAGCTGAGAGCTTACAGACATGGATGGGAAGCAAGCATTTAGCTAGTGGAGGTGCACTAAAGACAAGTATACACCATAATTTCCCAAGTGTCACCACTCTACAATAGCTTTCTCATAGTTATTCACCTTACCAGCAATTGTTCATGACTTCATTTTCATTCCAATTTATTTTTCTTCCTCTGGATTTTAAAATTATTGGTTCAAGGAAGGAATCATTGGTCCTAGCCAAAAACTCTATTTCTTTATCTCCTCCTAATAAAATACATTACTAATTTATGCTTAGAGAAACTGGATTCCTTATTCTTACTATCTGGGCTCATTCTACAGGTCCATTTGTCTTCAATGGGTCACCTCTCCTTCCCCTAATATTGGACATGTCTATTTCATTCACCTACCAAGCATTCAGCGAACACTTACGCCAGGCCCTACGGATGAAGATCAGAGAAGGTGGTAGTGCTTAACAGCTGAATCTTGAAGGATGAGTAAGTAAGGTAGGGAAATTTATGCTCCATTTGGGGTATCCTGCCTCTTCCCAAGAAATTATGCCTTAGTTGCAAATAGTAACAATTAGTTGAGAACCTCCTTCCTTCAAAAAGTCAAAGAGACAGGAACAATCCCATTACTGTTTTTTTCCTATTTTAACTAGTTAGAAATTTTCTTTTTTTTTTGGCTTGTAATTTTCTCTTGTGAAATTCTGTTACCAGCAAGCAGGACAGATAGAAAAGTTAATTTAAGAAAAATGACTTCCTAAAAGTTCCCCGCCCCCCGCCCAAAATGAAGACTCACCTCTGACTCCTCTCAGGAATGTCCAGCACAAATCCAAACATCATCTCAGCAATCTTATTGGAGCTGCAGGTGGGGGTCCTGTCTACCTCCACGGCTATGGATAGCATCCTCTGAAGCTGGCACACAATCCTGGGTCCAGAACATAGGACACAGATGAGTGGGAGGGTCTGGCGAGGAGCCACCCTGTGGCTAGGAGGAGGTCCCCACCAGTGTACATCAAGAATAAAGACTACTAAAGGATCTTATAAAGCACACACAAGGTCAGGGAGAACTACTCAAGCCATCAGCATGCTTTCATTTAGCAATTTCACCTACCTGAATCCCTTTTGCCAGATCATACTATCTGAACCTCTCAGAACCTGGGGTTGAGCTGCAAAAGCAAGCTGCTTTTAAATTCAAAAATTCACAATCTTAAGGATCTAGAGAACTTTAAGGATCATCTGAACTATAACTTCCCTGTTTTACAGATGATGAAACAGCTCCAGAGTGACTAAAAATTATTTCAATTTCTTTGATACAGGAGAAAATATGTATTTGCCATATAGTTTTTTTTTTGTTACTGTTTCCTTTACAATAGTTTCTAAGTTCAGTCTCAGAACTTCTGCTGGTGGAACCTGACCTTCTCTTTAGCCTACTGTGGGAGAGACCCAGCCTGATATGGCCATTCCTGGTGTAGGAAACTGGGAAACCCCTCAGAAAGGGAAGGCTGGCCTGTTATCAGCCTTTTCTAACATGTATTATCTGTGATGGAAGGAAGGGCTTTGTTTTTAGAAAATCTGCAGCCAGTGACAATGGGTGGACCAGACTAGGGTCTTGGGCATCAGATTCTGGCTCTACAATGATAAGCTGTTCAACCTTAGACAAGTTACTAACTCTGAGTCTAAGTGTTCTCATCTATAAAACAGGGGAAGAATATCATGTATTTCATAAAGTTGTGAGTGATGTGTAAAATATCTGGCAGATAGGCACTCCTTAATGATAAATGGTAGCACTTATTACTGTTTTTGATAAGATCATGATAAAATTGACTTTTAGGGGGCCTATTGTTATTTCTGCTAATATTTACTTATAAAAAATTTATTATGATTATTATTATGAGATTAGCTTCCATTGAAGGAACAGTATCTGCCTCCCTCTTTGGTTTGTATATGGTACCTCTGAGATAACCTCACTTTCGGGCCTTCTCCAAGAAAATGCTTCATTGTTCAAAAACATTCCCCCTTAAGATAAAATATTGTCTCCTAAATTAGTTGAAATCTGTAGGCTTTATAAATTAGGTAGGTACAACCAGATTATAATATAACACTGAATTTAGGCACAAATGCTATATTTGAAATGTCAAGTGTGACTGGTTTTTAACAATATATATGATTGGCATGGAATACTAACTAGGTCACTTGTACAAGGGCAGCCCCAGCCTCTAAAATCCTGGCATTTCTCAAAAAAAGCCAAGACCACATTTAACTTCATAAAAGAAATGCCATGAATCTCTTTCCAGTGCAGTCTGAGGCAATGAGATCTACCCTGACCTGTTGGAACCTGCAGGTTGAACTGCTGTTTTCCTGCCAGGACTAGGGGAGATAAACACAGGTCCTTAAGCACTTGAGGTTGCTGGAACACTGCTACCCACCACTCCTCTATGTCAGTGGCTACCTCAAGTGGTGAGTAGCTATAACCCTTTATTGTCTCTTAGAATTCGGGAAAGGAAGTGCAGTGTCCTTTAGCTTTTTCACTTCTGCTTTGTGACTTTGTACTCACTTTGTGCAGTCCTGTTCATCTAGGGGTGAAAGCACCTGCTTTTGGTCTACTTTGGAATTAGAATGTAGCATTTAGTTAAACTAAGTCTTTAATGAGAATCAGCCTATGTTACAAGATCTTGTTAATTTGAGGGAAGCAACTCTTAGGGAGTGGTGCTGCTCTCTAAAACACTAAATCCCAATAACCCTGGAAAGACAACCTCTGTTTGCCCCCTTACAGCTGATTGGTGTTCTTTGTCAGGTTAGGCTGGAAAGAAGGGTGGCTACTGCTGGCTTTCAAGACTCCTGTTCCTGAAGAGGTTTGATTCCCATTTGGGGGCTGAGTTAATCCATCTGCAGTCACTGCTTTGACCAGCCACTTGATAACATCCCTGCAGTTGAAAAAGGGTAAGAAGGAAAAGGTTTATTCTTTTTCCTGGGGAGGGGGAAAAAAAAAAAAAAAAAAAATAAAAGAAGAGGTTTAAACTTCTGTTGTATTTATGATGTTCTGGACTACAGCCTTAATCTGAGCTCCCAGATCCCTAGATTTCCCTAAAGGCAACAAAGGGGGTCCTTAGGTTATTTTTAATATTTAAATCTAATGAAATCCCACATTTAATTACAGTAAGGCTAAAAAGATAACTAAAACATCAACATTCTTCTTTCAGTTATAATTATTGAAAGGTAACTCCAAGGTCAAAGAACACTATCTGTGACTTCCTGGCCAGGTGGAAGGTTGGACTACATGACCACAGAAGTCCTTGCTGGCTCTCTATTACTAGGTATCATCTGTTAATTCTAATAACTAAGGTTTAGAGTATGTGTAGTGGAGTCATACTTTATACAGGGCTTAGTCTCTAAAAGTTGGTAAGGTAAGAACATCTCATATAGTCAAAATTACTTTTGATGATCACTTAGGTAACCCAGGTAAAAATGGTGGATTGAATACACATATCTAATTTTGTTCCCTCCTAAAACCTCACTAATATTCCAGTAAACACTTTTAAAAAAATATCTATAAGGAAGGGGAGGAGAGGAGACAACAGCAGTGAAATCTTAGAAGGTAGAAGGCAAATGAGTATACTCACAAAATAGAATATTACATAGCAGTCAAAATGAAAATGCTATGACAGGCAACAATATGCACAAATCTTAGTACTATAAAATATTAAGTGAAAAATAAAGTTCTCAATAGATTACATACAACATGATGTCTTTTAATATAAAGATAAAAGAAACTAAAATTAAAATATATACTTTATAGGAACACATGTATGTACAATAAAAATACATAGAAAGGAAAGAAATATTTTCAAAACATTTTTAAGGAAAAAAGAAAGGAAAGAAATGAAATGACGAACATGCAGGATGGAGATTATTTTGGGCACAGGGAGGGGCAAAGGTGGGAGATGGGGGATGGTGTGTGGTTAGAGGTGGGTAATTGTCAAGCTCCTAGTCTTTGATTTGGGGGTAGGTTAAGAGATGCTGATTACAGAATTAAAGGTAACTAAATAACTAAGCAAATAAATCAAGTGTGTCATGTTTTAAGAATGATGTTTAATCCAAGTCTATGACTTTGGTAAAGAGATAAATTTTAATTGACTTAGCAGAATTGAGGAAGCTGATCCTAAGCCAACAGCAAGTGGGAGCACTAGGCTTCTCTGAAGTGAGGGTGAAGGAGTGTAAGTTAAAATAAATAGGATGGCTTGAAAGCTGTTTAAGAAATTTTCAGACCCCTGGGTCTTCTTCCCCAACTCTTCAGACTACAGGTCAATTCTGTGAAGAGGTAAAACAAAGGGTCTCTGGACTGGGATATAAGGCACAGCCTGGAGGCAACGGCACCAGGGCAAACAGGGACACTTAACGAACATACGCATGCTGAATGCTTGCAGTCTTCCCACACTTATCTTCTAAAAACCTGAAGTTTCAGTCTCTATCTCTCATGTAGGAGATTAGAAGTCTTCTCTGGAAAACCCAACCAGTCCCAAGAGGAAAGACCTGAAGACACTCCCAGCACTTTGGGAGGCTGAGGTGGGAGGATTGGTTGAGCCCAGGAGTTTGAGACCAGCCTGGACAATACCCTGAGACCCTATCTCTAGAGAAAAAAAAAAAGAAATGGAAATCTAGTTCTACCTATAGGGAAGTACAGAAATGACAAGTCCTCCCATGTCCTCAGAGCTTCTTTTGAGTCTCTCACATTTATACATGGATAGACTACACCAAGGTTTACCAAACATCTATGGAAAACTTCAAACATAAGAGATAGAGAACAAAATAGCAAAAAAAAAAAAAAAAAAAAAAAAAAGCAACATGGGGAAACAGATATTATGCAGAGAATTAGAAAACAAAAATGAAAATCATCAAAGATATGAGATGATATAGATCCAGGAAACAAGAAAACAAGAACAGAATACTACTTATTAATTTCAATAAGGAACACAGAAAAAAAATAAAAGAGCTCTTGGAAATTAGAAACACAACAACAAAAATGAAAAACCCTATTTACCAGATACAAAGAGATATGAAGGATATTTTCCCAGACTGAAATGGCCTACTGAAAGCCCAACACAATGGATGAATATAGACCTTCAACAAGTCCACTGGTCAAAAAGAGAGCTTTGCCAACTTCCAGAGGAAAAAACCAGGGCACATTTAAAGAATACGTAATCAAAATAGCTTCTGACATCTTTACAGCAATTCTGGGAGCTAGAAGACAATGGAAGATTTCCTTCAATGTTCTGTAGAAAAGTTATTTCAAGATCTCAAAAACGTTGCTTCCTGTACACCTTTCTTAGAAAGCTAGTAGAGACTGATTCCTTAACACAAGGGAGTAAAAACCAAGAAAGAGAAAGACATAGGACAAGTAAGTCATCCAACAGTGGAAAGAGGTAAAGGGAACTCTCACATTTACAATGAAGAAGACTGGAAGAGGACAGAATTTGGGGTTGACTTCTGATTTGCACAAAGAAAGAAAGAAAACTAAAAATAGGACAATTATTAACTCTAGGGAAAACAAAAAGGTATGAATAAAGGAAAAGTAATCATAGTACTTGGCTAAATTCTAGTAGTCTACATAGTCAAAGTAATAGAAACTTTGAATATTGATTTAAAAAAAATTATGGGCTGGGCACAGTGGCTCATGCCTATAATCCCACCACTTTGGGAGGCCAAGGCAGGAGGACTGCTTGATGCCAGGAGTTCAAGACCAGCCTGGGCAACACTGCAAAATCAGCTGGGTGTGGTGGCGCATGCCTGTAGTCCCAGCTACGGGCTGAGGCGGCAGGAAAACTTGAGCCTAGGAGGTGGATTTACAGTTAGCTGTCATTGTGCCTGGGTGACAGAATGACTGTCTCTTAATAAAAAAGGATATAACTGTATTAATGGTACAGGAGCTGGGAAATGTGTGTGTGTGTGTGATGCGGGGAGGTGGGGAGGAAAATGAGCTAACTCCTAATCTTTCACGCAGGAAGTCAGTAGATAATGGCTAACAATGGAAATCAAGAAGTAGAAACACACATATGTTATTTTACCATATGGAGGTGAGTATCAAAAGAATCAATTAAAGAGTTGGGAGAGTGAAATGCAGGTGAGGGGACCTGGAGACAAGTCTATTTCTTAAATCGTGTAGAACTAGTTTACTCTTTGTATGTATAGTTAAAAATGAAATAAAGAAAAGAAAATCCCTTAAGAGGGGGTCATATAGAGACTGACTTAGAATCCTTTTTTTAAAAAATCCTCTTTCATGTATAATTTACATACAATAAATTTCCAAGGTTTTGTTTGATGAGTTTAGGTAAGTATATGCATACATCCATGTAATCACCACTTCAATCTATTATTCATCTCTTAATGAATCAAAGATAGTTCATTTTCCCTACAGCTAGAACAAATGATTTTTTTCATTGATTGAGCACAAAACAGAGGACCTGGCTTACATTTAGAGGCTATAAATACACTCTCTCCATGCCTATCTTTAAACCTAAGAATCACTCTGTACAGTGAGAGGCTCATACCACGAGGGATGAAAATGAAAGCAACTAAGAGAACGGTGGGTCATGTTTCCCATCTGCCACTCACTCTAAAGCCAAGCTCAAAAAGCATAATGGTAGATAGAATCGCTCTCATTATTTAAATTACTATTTTTCACTTTAAAACCAACTGTCCTGTGTTCTTTGTAGATTCTCTACTTACTGATTTTTCTACTCCTATAATTATTAACATTTAAACTTTAGGTAAAATGCCACATATAGGAAAATGGATATGGGCATGCAAACCAATGGGGCAAAAGCTGACCAATGCCCCAAACATAATGGAACTTCTGCCTTTTTTAATCGAAGAGTTATAAATGTCAATATCTCACACTGGCCTGTGAAAAATACTCTCAAAAAATAGATAAGGACATATGGGAAAGTAAATAAGAGTGGAAGAGTTTCAAGACTGCTCTAAACAAAGAGATGCTGGTACACTATTCTAGTGAGAACCATTTCCAAAAAAGCGAGGGTGTTTAGAGGTTCCTCAACTTACAATGGGGTTATATCCTGATAAACCCATCGTAAGTTGAAAATACATTTAATACACCTAACCTACTGAACACCATAGCTTAGCCTAGCCTACCTTAAATGTGCTCAAAATACGTACAATAGCCTACGGTTGGGCAAAATCATCTAATACAAAGCCTATTTGATAATAAAGTGTTGACTTTTTGTTGACTATTTCATGTAATTCATTGAATACTGCACTGAAAGTGAAAGACAGAATGGTTGCATGGGTACCTGATGTACGGTTTCTACTGAATGCATATTGCTTTCACACCATTATAAAATCGAACAATTTTAAGTCAAACATTTTTGAGTTGGGGACCATGTGTAGACCCAAGAGAAAAATTTCAGCCTGAGATCCTCATCCTAGAAATCATTCTCCACTCCCTTGGTATAAGCATATAGTAGTTCCACACTCTGAAGCTTCCAGAAACTTTGACCCTAATTCTAGGAAAAAAGAACACATGCTTACTATCTATTGTACCTTACTGTCAGCCACATGATCTACTGCCATAATATTACTTTTCATAAACTAGTAGTGACAAATGAGATTTACACTGAGTTCATCAAGGAGATGGAAATAAATCTACATTAATAAAAGCCACAAAAGTTTTACACGAGTTTCCCCCTTAGATCTCACAAGGTTGTTTGGACAATACTTAAATAGACCAAAGGAAGTCAATGGCATTAAAAGAAAAAATCACTCAAGCTATGGTACCTGCCATATTGTTGGTGCAGAGAGGGTTTCTTTTTAAATTATCTGTAGTTTTAATAATTATCCTTGTTATACTATCTAGTGACTAGAAAACCTTGTCCACCTGATATTCTCTAGCCTTCAGCAGCTGCCCACCTATACCTACTACCTCTTGTCATCCCAGGGCTCAGGTGGCTGGTTACCTGACATTGTGGGGCTGCTTGTCACAAGACAGCACAGTGTTTGCAATGGATTGCTGCAGGTGCTGTCGTTGCCTCCTCAGGATCTGCTGGAAGTCATCTTCAAGGGTCTGTACTACATAACGCAGAAAAAGGACTCGCCCAGGCAGAGTCTGTCCCTGTGGGAAAATGAATAAGAAGTCAGTCTTTTCAATCTCCTGGATGACAGTAAGCATCAGGCACTCTTAAATACTAAGTCCAAGAGAAGGACTAGGTCCAAGAGAACTAAGTCCATGAGTCAACAAATGTGTCTGTACCTAAAATAGAGGCTCCTGGGAGAGAGCAGGTAGTCTAAGTCATTACAAAAGAGGACAAATAGGGCAACTGCTAAAAGAATGATATCCTATAAGTTCTGAGAAACCATTTTTTATTTTTGGTTTCTAAGGATTAAAAATAATTTACTTACTCAAAAGATTAGGCATCTGCAGATAATTAGAACTTCCTAACAGCTAAGATGCAACCAGAAGTGCAGATAATTAGAATTTCCTAACAGCTAAGATGCAACCAGAAGTCTGCTGGAGTCTCTAGGATTATAGACCTTTTGATCTAGAGACAGCCAAGGGAAGTCAGTCTCTCTCAATGAACCTATAAACCTTAGGATAAACCCAAAACTTAGATAGCAGAACAGAGAGAGAAGTTGGTTCTTTAATGACTCTGATGAGCTGCTGGATCAAACAACCATGATATCCACCTCATTGCTGAGCTTCCAGTAATGTGAGCTGACACGTGTCCTTATTGTTGAGGCAAATCTGAGCTGGGTATTCTGTTACAGGTGAAACGATCCTAACTGACACAGGTAAAGAGCATGGCCTTTGGTGGAACACAGATCTTATGCATTTTTGTTGTTGTTGTTTTTTTTTTTTGGAGACAGAGTCTCGCTCTGCTGCCCAGGCTAGAGTGCCATGGTGTCAGCCTAGCTCACTGCAACCTCAAACTCCTGGGCTCAAGCAATCCTTCTGTCTCAGCCTCCTGAGTAGCTGGGACTACAGGCATGAGCCACCATGCCTGGCTAATTTTTTCTATATATTTTTAGTTATCCAGCTAATTTCTTTCTATTTTTAGTAGAGACGGGGTCTCACTCTTGCTCAGAGCTGGTCTCGAACTCCTGACCTCGAGCGATCCTCCCGCCTTGGCCTTCCAGAGTGCTAGGATTACAGGCGTGAGCCACTGCGTCCGGCAGTTGTTTGTTTTAAATCTAGCTCTATCCCTTATTTAATTTCTCTTACTTAACTCTTCTGAGTCTCATGGGGATAATTCTGACCTTACCAAAGGCAGACTTTACCTGTCACATAGCTGGCAGGCATACACAATTTGTTGGTTTCCTTTACTAGAAGACAAGCGCTAGGAGCTCAGGAGCTCAGGCTTTGAAACTTCACAGAATAGGAAGGCACCAAACTGTTTCTGGACTATTTTGGGAACTTTCAAACTCCAGGGGGTAGGTATGTTTTCTGGGAACATAAACTCATGGACCAAGATATGGTTCAGTCAGTAGGAAACATATAACCATTCTAAGCACACATCATTTCTTTCTTTTTTGGGGGGGAGGTGACACTAAGATATCTTTGTCTTCTGAACATGTGTATTTTTCTCTAATTCTTAATAATTGATATTTTGTAAAAAAAAATCAAGTATGATACTTGTGTTAGACTTGCTATGAAAATCTTCTACTGACAACACTCTCTACCACTTGTCTTCACCAGTACCCTAGAGGGAATAATTTTTAACACATTCTTCTAAAAGTCACTCTAAACATTTCTAAAGAAATAGGCTTTTATTGCTATTTCTTGATTTATCAACTGTAGACATTACCTGTTGGTTTCTGCTATGCTAGATAAGGATTTAACTCACTTAGGCCAAATCCACAGCTCTTCTCTTCCCAAAATAACTGTATCTCCACCATCTACAGACAGTATCTCTTGACTCCCCATTTGGGAAGATAAGAATGTTGTAACAGCCCTATTATTGTTAGAGATCCTATCCCTTTTCAACTCTCAACCTGTATCTTCTACACTTTTCATTTTACATTGTCATGGCTAATAAAATGGTCTCCTATGCTTTGTATGTAAATTGATTCTAAATGTTATAACTAGTGCTTACAGTATCAGGACTATGTTAAAATTATTTACTATACTGGAAATCTATATAGTACACTAAGAAAATCATTCCTTTTTGTGAAGTTTTTTTTTCCTACAGTTTCTTTTTTTCCCTCCCTTTATTGACTGCTATCATAACATACTTCTTTTAACTCCTCAAGAATGGTGGATAGTTAAAAAAAATTTTTTTTAAACAACTTTATTGACATACCATAAAATTCAACCATTTTAAATGTACCCTTCAATGATTTGTAGTAAACTGAGTTGTGCAAACATCACCATAATCTATTTTTAGAACATTTTCATCACCCCAAAAAGATCCCTCATGCCCATTTACAGTTTAATTCCCTTTTCAACCCCAAGCCCAAGGCAACTACTCATCTATTGTCTCTCTAGATTTGCTTTTTCTGGACATTTCATATAAATAGAATTATATAATATGTGATGCTTTGTGTGTGGTTTCTTTCACTTAGCTTAATGTTTTCTGAGGTTTCTCCATGTGACAGCATGTATCAACAGCTCACTCCTTTTTATTATTGAATAGAATTCCATTTTGTTTATTCATTTACCAGTTGAGGAACATTTGAGTTATTTTCACTTTTTGGCTATTATGAATAATGCTGCTATGAACATTCACATGCAAGTCTTTGGCTGACATGTGTTTTCATTTTTCTTGGGTCTATATCTAGAAGTGGAATAGATAGGTTAAATGACAAATTTATGTTTAACTTTACTGTTTCCTACCAGCAATGTATGAGACATTCTTGCCAATGTTTGCTGTTTTTTTTCTTTAAAAAATTGTTTCAAATTATGGTAAAAAACATATAACAGTTAATTTACCATCTGAACCACTTTTTAAGTGTACAGTTCAGTAGTGTTAAGTTTGTATATTCATAATCATGCAAAAGATCTGAACTTTTCATCTTGCAAAACTGAAACCCTATATCCACTGACCAACAACTTCCCATTTCTTACTCCTTCCAGTGCCTGGTAACCACCATTCTACTTTCTGTTTCTATGAATTTAACTACTTTTGATACCTCATATAAGAAGAATCACATATTTGTCCCTTAGAGAACTGGCACATTTCACTTAGCATAGTATTCTACAGGGTCATCCATGTTGTAGCATGTGACAGGATTTCTTTCCTTCTTTTTTTTTTGAGACAGACTCTCGCTTTGTTGCCTGGGCTAGAGTGAGTGTGGTGGCGTCATCCTAGCTCACAGCAACCTCAAACTCCTGGGCTCAAGTGATCCTTCTGCCTCAGCCTCCCGAGTAGCTGGGACTACAGGCATGCGCCACCATGCCCGGCTAATTTTTTCTCTCTATATATTTTTAGTTGTCCAGATCATTTCTATTTTTTAGTAGAGACGGGGTCTCGCTCTTGCTCAGGCTGGTCTCGAACTCCTGACCTTGAGCGATCCACCCGCCTCGGCCTCCCAGAGAGCTAGGATTACAGGCGTGAGCCACCGCGCCCAGCCTGGATTTCTTTCCTTTTTAACACAGAATTAATATTCCATTGCATGAATATACCATATTTTGTTAATCCATTCATCTGACTACAGATATATGGGTTGCTTCTACTTCTTGGCTGTTGTGAATAATGCTGCTATGAACAAGGGTATGTAAATATCTTTTGAGACGTTCCTTTCAGTTTGTTTGCATATATACCCAGAAGTGGGATTGTTGGATCATATGGTAATTCTACTGAGGAACTGCCACATTGTTTTTCATAGCAGTTATACTATTAATACTTGACATTCCCATCAAGAGTGCACAGGGTTCCAATTTCTCCATATCCTTGGCAACATTTATTTTCTGTTTTTGTTTTTTTTTTTTTTTGAGGTGAGGTCTCACTTTGTCACCCAGGCTAGCATGCACTAGTGTCATCATAGCTCACTGTAACCTCAAACTTCTGGGCTCAAGTGATCCTCTTATCTCAGCCTCCAGAATAGCTGGGACTACAGACGTGTACCACGACACCTGGCTAATTTTTCTGGTTTTATTTTTGTAGAGACAGGGTCTCTTTCTTGCTCAGGCTAGTCTCGAACTCCTGAACTCAAGCAATCCACCTGCCTTGGCCTCCAGAGTGCTAGGATTACAGGAGTGAGCCACTGCCCCCAGCCTGCATTGCGGTTTTGATTTGAGTATCTTTTCAGATGTTTATTGGCCATTTGTATATCATATTTGGAGAAATATCTATACAAGTCCTCTGCCCTTTTATAAATTGGGTTATTTGTTGTTGAGTTTTAGGAGTTCCTTATATATTCTGGATATTAACCCTTATCAGATATATGGTTTACAAATATTTTCTCCTGTTCCATAGGTTGCCTTTTCACTCTTGATTGTTTTACTCTATTTTTCTATTTTTTATTTTTATTGTTTCACTCTATTGATGCATAGAAGTTTCAAAGTTTGATGTAGTACCATTTGTCTATTTTTGTTTTCATTGCCTGTGCTTTTGGTGTCATATTTAAGAAATCAAGGCTAAATCCAATGTCATGAAGCTTTCCCTCATGCTTTCTTCTGAGTTTACTAGGTTTGGGTCTTATATTCAGGTCTTTAATCCATTTTGAGTTAAATTTTGTATATGGTGTGAGATAAGGGTCCAACCTCATTCTTTTGCATGGGGATATCCAGTTTTCCCAATACCACTGCAGAGACCATATTTTCGCCATTGATTGACCTTGGTACCCTTATTGAAGATCGCTTTACCATATATGCAAATATTTATTTCTGGGCTCTCTATTCTATTTCATATGTCTATATTTCTACCTTTATGGTTGTTTCACATTATTTTGATTACTGTAGCTTTATAATATATTTTACAGTCAAGAAGTATGAGAATTCCAACTTTGTTCTTTTTTTCCCAAGATTGTTTTGGCTATTTGGTGTCCCTTGCAAGACATCAACTTTTGTAAGATGGAAAGTTGGTTTCCCTTGGGATTCAATATGAATTTTGGGATAGATTTTTCTATTTCTGTAAAAAATGCCATGAGGATTTTGATAGGGATTGTGTTAGATCTGTAGATCACTTTGGGTAGTGTTGACGTCTTAACAACATAAGTCTCTCATCCCATGAATATGGGATGTTTTACCATTTATTGGCATCTAATTTCTTTTAACAATGTTTTGTAGTTTTAAGTTGTACACGTCTTTTACTTCCTCAGTTAGGTTTATTCCTAAGTATTTTATTCTTTTTGGTGATATTGTAAATCAAACTGTTTTCTTAAGTTCCTTTTCAAATTTTTCATTGTTTACAATAATGCAACTGAGTTTTGTGAGTTGATTCTTTATCCTGCCACTTTGCTTAATTTGCTCATTAGTTCATTTACTAGTATTTTTGTGGAATTTTTGGATTTTCTTATCTACATATATGATCATAGATGCCTTTTATTATTATTGTTTTTTCTTACCTAATTGCTCTGTATAGGTCTCCCAATACCATGTTGAATAGAAGTGGTGAGAGCAGGCATGTTTATCTTGTTCCTGATCTTAGAGGAAAAGCTTTCAGTCTTTCTCCACTGAGTATGATGTTAGCTGTGGGCTTTTCATATATGGCCTTTATTATATCAAGGTGGTTTTCTTCTATTTCTAGTTTTGGTGTTTTTATCATGGAAGGGTGTGGAATTTTGTCAAATGTGTTTTCTGCATCAAATGAGATAATCATGTGGTTTTTGTCCTTCATTCTGTTAATGTGGCATATTATACTGATTTTTGTATGTTGAACCATCTTTGCATTTCAGGAATAAATCTCACTTGTTCATGGTGTACAGTAGGCCCTCAGTATCTGCAGGTTTCACATCGATGGATTCAACCAATTATGATTAGAAAATATTAGAAAAAATATTTACATCTTTACAGACTTTTTTCTTTATCATTATTCCCTAAACAATGCAGTATAACAATTATTTACATAGCATTTACATTTTATTAGGTATTATAAGTAATCTAGAGATGATTTAAAGTATACAAGGGAATATTCATAGGTTATATGCAAATACTATGTCATTTTATAAAAGGGACTTGAATACCTGTGAATTTTAGTATCTAAGGGAGGTCCTGAAACCAGTTTCCTATGAATAACAAGGGACATCCCTTTCATGTGCTATTGAATTCCGTTAGTATTTTTTTGAGGATTTCTACATCAATATTTATCAGGTATATTGGTCTGTATTTTTCTTACAGTTTCTTTGTTTGCTTTTGTTATCAGGGTAATACTGGCCTCATAGAATGAGCTAAGGCATGTTTCCTTCTCTTCAATTGTTTAGAAAAGTTTGAGAAGGACTGATATTAATTCTTTAAATGTTTGTTAGAATTCTCCAGTGAAGCCATCTGGACCTGGCTTTTTCTTCTTAGGAGTTTTTGATTACTGATTCAATTTCCTTACCAGTTATTGGTCTGCTCAGATTTTCTATTTCTTCATAAGGCGATCATGGTAGGTTGTGTGTTTCTAGGAATTAATCCATTTATTCTAGGTTATCCAATTTATTGGTGCACAATTGTTCATAGTATTCTCTTATAATCCTTTTTATTTCTGTGGCATCAGCTATAATATCCTCTCTTTCTGATTTTAGTAATTTGAATCATCTCTCTTTTTTCTTAGTTAATCTAGCTAAGGGTTTGCCAATTTTGTTGATCTTTTCAAAAACCCGACTCTTAGTTTTGTTCATTTTTTCCTATTGTTTTTTTCTATTCTCTATTTATCTCTGCTGTAATCTTTACTATTTCTTCCCTCTGCTAACTTTGGGTTCAATTTCTTCTTTTTCCACTTTCTTGAGGTACAAAGTTAGGCTGTTGGTTTGAGATGTTTCTTCCTTTTTAAATGTAAGCATTTATACCTATAACTTCCCTCTTAACACTGCTTTTGCTGTATCTGTAAGTTTTGTATTTCCATTTTCATTTGTCTCAAGGTATTTTTTAATTTCCCACGTGATTTCTTCTCTGACCCATTGGTTATGAGTGTCTTGTTTAGTTTCCACACATCTGTGGATTTTCCAGTTATTATTCTGCTATTGATTTCTAGTTTCATTCCATTGTGATTGGAATAGATACTTGGTATAACATCAATCTTTTTATATCTTCTAAGTCTTGTTCTTTTGCCCAACATGTGGTCTTTCTGGAGAAAGTTCCATGTATACTTAAGAATTCACGTTCTGCTGTTGTTGGGTGAAATGTTCTGTATATGTCTATGTTCAAGTGGCCTATAGAGTATTGTTTGAGTTCTCTATTCCCTTATTGATCTTCTGTCTGGTTGTTTTATTCATTATTGAAAATAGGGTATTGAAATCCACTATTGTTGTGTTGCTGTCTATTTCTCCTTTCAACTGTCAATGTTTGCTTCATATATTTAGGGGGTTTAATACACGTTTAATACACATTTTTATAATTGTTATACTTTTTCAATAAATTGACTCTTTTATCATTACACAATGTTCTTCTTTGTCTCCTGTAAGCTTTTGACTTAAAGTCTTTTTGTCTTATATTAGTATAGCCACTCCTGCTCTCTTTTGGTTATCATTTGCAAGGAATATCTTTTCTCATCCTTTCACTTCCAGCATATGTATAATAATTCTTGAGTCTCTTGTAGATGGCATATAGTTGGATTCTGGTTTTTACTCCATTCAATTTGGTTTTTGATTGGGAAGTTTAATCTATTTACATTTAAAATAATTACTGATAAGAAAGGAGTTATTATTGCCATTTTAATTGTTTTCTGCATGTCTTATAGCTTTTTTGTCTCTCCTTTCCTTTTTTACTGCCTTCCTCTGTATTTCATTGATTTTTTTTGTGTGTGGTAACATGCTTTGATTTCTTTCTCATTTCGTGTATAAGCTATAGACATTTTAATTAAGGGTACCACTGCAATTAAATATCTTAAAGTTTAACAACATAGTTAACCTGATAACAACTTAACTTCAATTGCGGGATAGGGTATTCTTGGCTAATTGCTTTTTTCTTTCATCATTGTGAATATATCATCCCACTCCCTTCCATTCGTTCTGCAAAGCTTCTGCTGAGAATCCACTGATATTCTTATAGAAACCCCCTTGTATAAGTTATTTTTCTCTTGCTGCTTTTAAGATTCTCTGTTTTCAATTTTTAAAATTTTTTTTTGTAGAGATGGGATCTGTTTATGTTGCCCAGGCTGGTGTCAAACTCCTGGCCTCAAGTGATCCTCCTGCTCTGGCCTCCCAAAGTGCTGGGATTACAGGCATGAGCCAATGTACCTAGCCCTGTCTTTGATTTTGAGGATTATAACATGTCTTGGTGTGAGTTTCTTTGAGTTTATCCTAGTTGGAGTTATTGAGCTTCATTAATTTGTATGTCGATTTCTTTCCTCAGATTCGGGAAGTTTTTGGCCATTATTTCCTCAAATAAACTCTCTGCCCTTTTCTCTCTTTCTCTTGCTCTTCTCCTTCTGGGACTCCCATAAAGTGTATATTAGTTTGCTTGATGGGGTCCTATAAGTTCCTTAGGCTTTCTTCAATTTTTTTACTTTTTGCTCCTGTATCTCAATGATTTCAAATGATCTATCTTGAAATTCACTGAATTTTTCTTTGGCCTGATTAAGTCTTCTGTTAAACTTCCTAATGAATTTTTCAATTCATTTATTGTATTTTTTTCAGTTCTAGAATTTCTGTTTGGTCTTTCTTATAGTTGCTATCTTTTTTCAAAAAAAATTCTCGTCTTGTTCATGCATCATTTTCATGGTTCCATTTTAGTTGTCTGTGTTCTCTTTTAGCTCCTTGACTATCTTTAACACAGTTGTTTTAAATTCTTTGTCAGGAAGGTCTGAGATCTGTAAGATCATTTGGGTTTTGTTTTTGGAGTTTTATTTGTTTTTGTTTTTGTTTCTTTTGGGTTGGTTTCTGGAGCTTTATTTTTTTAATTGGGCCAAGTTTTCTGGGTTTTTTGTTTGTTTTTGCATGCCATGTGATCATTTGTTGAGATTTAGGCACTTGATAAAATAATCACCTTTCCCAGTCTTTACAGAGTAGGTTTGTGCAGGGGAAGACCTTCACCAATCTGCCTGGCTAGAGGTTCTGGACCTCAGACTTTTCTGGTGATATGTTTGCTTTGGACTTGTGAACGTACTTTTAACTGTCTTAATTCCCCAAGTGGCTTGTCCCTGTTTCTTTTAAGGAACCCACAATCTAATCTGTTGCTCCCCTTGCTATTTGCCTATGAAACTGCAGACTCTTTGCAGTTCTAACATGTTGCAGCGTTCACCCGTTTTCAGCAGTTTCCAAACTATGCCACTGTTCCCATCAGTGCTCCAAGTCTGGCAAGACAGAAGCCAGTCTCTCAGGCAGCCCCCAGACAAGCTAGCACATTGGACACATGGTCCATTCTTTTATTTCTGTCCCAAGTGAGGAGCTGGGGCGTGGGAGGTTTGTTCTTGGTTGTGTCATGCTATGCTGTGTAGGGGGAGGGACTTGGTTAAGCAATAAATGTCATAAACTTTCCTACCACTTTTAATAGAGCACTTTCTTGGTTATGCATTGGCTTGGGCACTGTATCTCCTTAACTCATCTCTAGCGTTCTCACAGATATTCTGGTCCGTATATTGTTAATTCAGTGTCTCCATGGGGTAACGAGGGTCTGGAGCTTCCTAGTTCACCATCTTGCTGATGTCTCTCAGATCATTCTTACTCAAGGCCTTCTGTTCTTTCACTCCAATCTGGACTGATTGCTTCCTAGGTCTGTTATTCATTGTAATCTTGGGACTTCTCTTCAATACTCTCCTGGATTAAATCTGGTATTCCCTGGATCCCATGCCTCCCTATTTTTTGATTACTCCCTCATTCCTTTGATGCACTCCCTCAGCTAACTTCCTAAGAAATAGGGTATGGAGATGTATTTTCAAATTCCTGCATATCTGCAAATGTTTTTATTCTACCCTCACACTTAACAGTTTGGCTAAATAAAGAATTCTAAGTTGAAAATCTTTTGTTTTATCCAACTGCTTTAGGGTTAGCAGACAAAAAGCTGGCAATTAAGCTTGGAGATAACTAAAGTTCAGAATGTGGAAGACTTTATTCCTGGAGTACCAACTGTACACTAGTTGTCTTTGTTTATTACAGATGGTGCGTTCAATTTCTTTAGACAACGAATCCTCTGACTTTTTGCCTGAAGGGTATGTAAACTGTCTACTGATTTTTCTGTGCTCAAGAATGAAGAGGTTGATTGTTTCATCCACAGACTTTCAATAAAAATCCATTTATAGCCCGTATCTGACTTCCATCCTCTACTATATATTATGTTTCTGAGTCCAAAACCTCTCTGGTGCTCTAAAGGGAAGATTTCCTCCATCCTTGGCTGCAGCCTCTTCTACATGCATCCTAGTCCGTACCTTTTTCTGTCCAGCTTCATTAGCCATCATTCTTACATTTTCTTTAGGTCTTCCAAATCTTCATTCGAATCTACTGTTCTTCCTCTTATTTTTATAGTCGTGGATTTATAACTTTCTCTATTCATTTACTATTGTTCTTAATGGGATCTCATAGAAGGAAAGGGGTAAGTCAATGTACTTAATCTTCAATAGGGAGACGGCACATACCATTTCAATAGGAATTTTTTGGCACGGATAGGAGTATCAGGAGGGACTATGGCATAGACTTTATTACCAGATTTGCCGTCACTTTTCTTTATAGTTAAAACCTCCTCTGCAGAAGATACATCCTCATAATTTTTATGTTACCTCTTCCTCCATGACATAGGTGAGCAGTTTCCAGTCCCACTCCACTGTCTTGGCATTGGCTGGATGTAGCCTGAAAGTTAAGTGACATCAATTAGAATTCTGGAGAATTTAGTGGAAGAAGGGATAGCATTTGGAAGATCATAGAAGGAAGAAGCTTCCTCTTATCCTCAGTGCTCTTGCCCACCCTCTGGTATCATACTATGTCAATCTGAGGGTAGCAGAACTTCACTGTTTTTGCTACCCAGTATCTACTCCCCTTTTGGGGAAACATTAGTATTCCAATATTGTCTTGAAAAAACCAATTCTTTGTTACTTTTAGCAAACTGGCTTTACCTACGAGAATTCCAGGATAAAGCATGTGACTTATTGAGCCAATCATGATATTCTACCCCTCAGTTCACAGTGATTGGATCAAAGATGGGCTAATGTCTCCTGTTAGGCCAATTAAATCCTGTAAGACTCAATTTCAGAACTATTATGTGACTATAAGTGAAGTAGATTCTCTCTCCCACTGGGAGTGTTATAAAAACCTGAGGCTGGGTGGGCTAACATGTGGAGCCTGAAAACGGCACCAAAGCAAAGCTGGAAAATGAACCCTCGTAACCATTTTTGCATACTGAATCATGTCACACCTTATTCCTAGGTTTCTAGTAAATGAGTAATTAAATTCTCTTTTACCAGCTATTAAAACCAATATGGACTGGATTTCCTGTAACTTGCAATCCAAATAACACTAATATACTAAGTTACTCTCCCTAATGGCTAGCTGAATAAAGCTTAGGCAAGAGAAAGCTGTGCCCTGAGTCCAGGTTCCCCAGAAGTTTTGCCAACAGCCAGCTGTTATGATTCATACTGTTGAATTTTCATGAGAAGCATGTAGGCTTCCTTTAGGACATCCACAGTCTCAGAGCCACTGAGCAGGATTTTCTGGATGATGTGAGCCACAATTTCTCTGGGTGGGTAATGCTGGGGTGACACAAAGTCCATCAAAAACTGCACGGTCCCCAGGGGAAAATTTTCTTCAATGGTGTTTGTCACCATTCTTAGTCTTCGATGAGGGATGGGTTCTAATTTTTGACCTTTGTTCTGTAGAGATAAAAAGAAGGAAATTAGGATGGGTTTCTATAGTACATAAAAACAAGAGGTTCTAGAATAGGCTGAAGACAGCAAAGTCTTCCATGCATTTGAAATGTTTCATAATTTAAAAAAAAGTCTTATCTAAAAAAAATTTGAAAGACATGGGAGAAGCTTATATAAAGTTAAAAAATAATTAAAAATTCTACATATAACACGATTTAATCTATGAAACATAGCATCTAGAAAGAAAAATATAAAGGAGTTGAGAGCTAGCCTAGGTTGATTTTGGGGAAAGGGTAACAAGAGATTTAGGGGTAGTTGTAATGCTCTATCAGATATTAAAATAGATAAGAAATAAGTTTTAAATTTATTTTGTTAGAAGTTTTCATTTTGTTGTTTTTTTTAAGACAACAGTAAATATTTAGTTGCCTTCTTCTCCTGAAAGATATGTATATAAAGACTGGAAGAGAATATATGGAAAGTGATTTTCTACTATGTGGGTAGTAGAATTAGGGATGGGTTTTCCCTCTATATGTTCTTTTGTATTTTTTAATTTTTTCATAAAAGGCACTTATTACTTTTATAATTAGAGGGAAAAAACATTAAAAAGTTTCCTTGATATAGGAATATAACAACAGTGGTAACTATTTTTGAACACTTAATTTAGTTCTTACAACAACCCTTAGAAATACATACTATTATTAGTATTTTATAGATAAAGAAACTGCGATCTACAGAGTAAGCATTCGTCATGAAACAAATGGCAGAGCTGGTTTCAAACATAGGTGGCATAACTCCAGAGCCATCCTCTTGACTCCTACTCCATATAAACAAAGAAACCAATAAATATGTATGTTAAAAATTCTAATTATTAAAAAAATTAAAATACCTATGTATAAAAAGGCAACTGGGAAGGAAACACACCAAATTATTCACAATAATAAATGCTGTCTGATAGTACCAAGGGTATATCATAAAAATATATATATTTAATATATATATCATAAAAATGTTTTATAATAAACAAGCACTATTTTTAAAATCAGAAAATAAGTATTAATTTAAAAAATAGCTCACTAAACAAAGATCTGACAGCATGCATTAATAGAGTAAAACAATGATGGCTAGAATTGCCCTCCCAGAAAATCTTTTGGAGGAAAAAAGACCAGTTAGCTTTCCTTATATCTCAAATTACCTACAGGTTCCCCCTGAGCCCACTGATGAGAAAGACCATGATTGTATATGGCATGTAGTAAGAATTAAGAGCTAGGGAAGACAAGAGAAAAACAAAAATTTGCTTTGATGATTGGTTTTACATGTGATACACTTTATAATCTTGAACCTATATTATTGATCTTTTGCCTACAAATAGGGACATCTACAAACAGAGAAAGGTTTATAAATTGTTTTGATGTCCATACCCTTAAAGGGAACAATATTTATAGAGCACTACTACAGACCCTGAAAGGTAGCTATGTGCTTTATGTGTTTACCTTTAAGTCTAACAACTCTATGATATGAGCATTATGACTTTTATTTTATAGTTAAAAAAATACTCAGAGGAGTTAAGACCAATGGCTGGTAAGTGGCAGTGGTGGGGACTAGCTGAAGAAGTTTTGGGTGAAAAATGATCAATACTTATTTATATTTTTCAATATTTATTAAAAACCCAAAAGAAATCATAGGAGAGACAGAAAAGGTTTATAGATGTATTGTAGGTGGCTGAGGTTCTTTAAGGTGGTAAGAAATAAAGATAAAAAAGAAAAATCCACTTTGTCTAGTCTAATTGCCAACTCATAATCCAAGCTATGTGTACACAGCAGGGGGATAGCTTCTCTGTTGGTGCCGCATCTACAAAGCACCACAGCCTTGACTATGGAAAACTGATAAACTCTCAAGTCCCTCAAGAGTGCTCTTGATGACAGACAGACATGTCACCAACTTGAGGCAAATCCACAGGAAAAAAGAGAATGAGCTAGTGGTCGGGTGGAGAGAGAAGACATAAAGCATATTAGAAGA
Organism: Propithecus coquereli; assembly: GCF_000956105.1. Classification (NCBI taxonomy): domain Eukaryota; kingdom Metazoa; phylum Chordata; class Mammalia; order Primates; family Indriidae; genus Propithecus; species Propithecus coquereli. The sequence continues at coordinate 430,935 of NW_012152163.1, read as the reverse complement.
CATAACAATTAAGACAAGGGGAAAAAAATCATTCTCTAAGGCCAAATCAATGTGAATGCCTGGCACCTGCTAAGATGGATGGCTGATCGCTTAAACAAGGGAGTGTACCTTTTGACTTTTTGAACTACCTCAAGCCAATCTTCTTAATATGGGGGATGTGGTGTAGATAACAACAAAAAGTTTCATATTGTGGGACTTGGACACAATTGTTTGTTTTTAAAGACAGGGTCTCACTCTGTCACTGAGGCTGGAGTGCAGTGGCATGATCATAGCTCACTGTAACCTCAAATTCCTGGGCTCAGGTGATCCTCAGCCTCCAAAGTGGCTAGGACTAGAAGCACACACCACTATACCCAGCTAATTAAAATAACTTTTTTTTTTTAGAGATGGGATCTCACTGTGTTGCCCAGGCTAGTCTTGAGTTGCTGGCCTCAAGTGATTCTCCTACTTTGGGGCCTCCCAAAGTGCTGGGATTACAGGTGTGAGCCACTGCTCCCAGTCACAGTTTTTTTTCTTACATATCTAGTTTAGTTCTCGTAGATCAATGGAGACCAATGAGAAGTAGAATACCCATTAAAGTCTTAAAATTGAATTTCCTCCCCAAAGTCAGAGAGTAGCAATTTTGGAGGCACTGAAGTGACAAAGAGTAGTATTATTTCTGTGATATGGGAGCTGTAATAAGGGCATTGGGAAAGTAAAGGGATAGGAGCTGAAGACAAGAATTTTAATATGACCTATGATGAGTCAGACACTCTGGCGCTTTACATATATTATCTCATTTAATGACCCTGGAGGTATGTTTTTACCTCCATTTTACATATAGGAAAGCTAAGGCTCAGAAAGGCAAAATAACTTACACAGTGCCAGTTTTTAAGTGTGGGGCTAAAATTTGAACCCAGATCTGACTCTACACTGCATGGTCTCCACTAGTGGGAGAAAAATAAACATTTCATTTATACTTGGCTTCTCCTTTCATGCACGTACTCCAATCATCCTGACCTTATCCTAGGCCTATAGATAGGACACTTAATCCTTAGGGGAAGATATATTAGCTCACCTCTCTTGCATCTTTATCCGGTATTAGTGTCTGGAAGAAGAGGTGATGAACTGGAGGTCGTAGGAAGTACTTCAGCCTATGCAGGCATGGTCTGTTGTACAACCCACCTTGTGGTTTCTGTGCTTGTACCTGGGCAGGCCTGGGGTTGGCTGGCTCTGACAGTGATATCTCTTTTCTGGCTGGGGTTTCCATGACAGAGAGCCAAGGAACTTTCTCTAAGGAAGTTTCAGACTGTGGGGACTGTGGGCTGGGAGAGCAGCTCAGAGAGGATGGATTTGAGATATCCATAGAAGTGTTACTATTCTGTACATCATTCTGGGGAGAGTCAGGCCTGTCTCTTGGTAAGTGAGGCATGTCCCCAGGTAAGTGTGGCATGTCCTCTGATGAGCGTGGCACGTCTCCTGACAAATGTAGCATGTCTCCAGGTGAATGCAGCACATCTCCCAGTAAGTATGGCACATCTCCTGGTGACTGTGGCTCATCACCTAGTGACTGTGGCATGTTTCTTGGTGACTGTGACATGTTCCCTGGTGACTGTGGCACATTGCCTGATGACTGTGGCATATCTCTTGGTGACTGTGCGACATTGCCTGGTGACTGTGGCACATCACCTGGTGACTGCAGCATGTTTCCTGATGACTGAGGCATGTCTTGCAGGTGTGCCACATCTTGTGGGTATAATGTGTTTTGAGGTGGGCCTGGTACATCTCGAGGTAGGCCCAGAGAGTCTTGAGGTGGATTTGGTAAGTGTTGAGGATGCCATAATGTGTCTTGAGGTGAGGCTGGCATGTTCTGCTCAGGGCATGGCACTTCTTGAGGCGGATGAGGCAAAGCTTGCAGTTGGCACTGCAACATTTGTGATGGGCATGACAAGGCTCGTGGTGGACATGAGGAGGCTCGTGGTGGACATGGAGAGGCTCTCAGTGGACATGGCAAGGCTCGCAGTGGGCATGGCAAGGCTTGTAGTGGGCAAGGCACATCTTGCTGTGGACATGGCAAGGGTGCCCTTTGATTGCTGCTGCTACCATTATTGCTTGTTGGGGAGAGGGAGCTAACATCTGAAGACAGCTGTAATCTTGCCAAGAAGTTGAGGTCACTTTTGAACGTGGTTGTGCTACAATTCGGCTCTGCTGGGTAAACAGAGTCCCCACTTATGGATGTAGGGGGTTGGGGACCTTCATATGTGTTTTCTTCCAACAAGTCCAAATCCACAGGATCACTGTTAATGATTCTCCGTGCCGCAGGTCGAGAGCTTCTGTCCACTCGCCCTTCCAACACCTCTTTGCCGGAGAGGCTGGGACACGTCTGAAGACTGGTTGGCTCCTTCTGGGAAGGAGTGACAGGTTCTAAAGTCAAATCAAGAGTGGCAATAGGTCTACTTTCTTCTTCAGTTCTTGTCAGGTCAATCACACAGAGTCCACTGCGATCCTTTGCCCTTGGTCTGGTTTCTCTAGTTAAGTCAATGAAGTCCTGTTGAAGGATTGTGAGAAGAGAAGAGGTCAAGTAGGGAGTCTCAGCTTTATCTAAGGAGACTTAAGTTTTAGCTTTTAAGGATGAGCATTATTTTACCATTTCACTTCACTGATAATTTACACATGTATAACATAGGATATTTCCTTTGGTCAACATTTTGGTATTGTCAAATTTGTCAATTTCTATACATTCTTAAATTATCCAAATGCCACATGCACATGGGAGCATAGTGGAAAATTTTTTCTCATCTAAGGAGGAAGGGGAAGTAGTAGGAGATATTCCAATCTTAAGTCACAAAGTACAAACCAAACTTTATCTATACCAGGATTATCTACAACAAAAGCTAAACAAGAAGTGAAGCTAATATAAGAGAATCTATGCACTAAGAGTGTGTTGAGTGCCTTCACATGGTATCTTTAATTTTCACAAGACTACAAAGTAGGCATTATCATCTCCACTACACAGATGGGGAAACTAGAGTTCCGACGGATTAGGTTATTTGCTAAGTGGTAGAGATAGACCTTCAAGCCCAGATCTGTCTCCTTTCCCTGCTAGGGCCTAGGAATATACAACTTCGTTCAATATGTAATCAGCCTAACAACAAATACAGAAGATAACACAATAAGGGTTATAAAACCAATAGTGTAAGTCTGAGCCCTAACAAGATTAATTAATGGAAAGCTTTCTATCTCTACTTCCATTGCTCAACGAATTGATCAGGCAGTCCACAAAGCCTGATGATATAGTACAGAGGTAATGTAATCAACTTCTGTGTCATGAGCCTAGAACAATGTTGTTCTCTACCTTTCCAGTGACTTCTCACCTGGTTGGGTACCATTGCTATTGGTATGTTAGGGCCCTGGGGCTGGCAATACTACTGCTGCTACCACACTACTTCTTTCAGCAGATGGTTACCACTGTCACTAGCACCAAAGCAGGGCACAGGATTCTGGGTGGGTCAAGTGAGAAGCTGACATGTACCTCATCCTGGAACAGGATTGTTCCAGGTGAACAATCTAATGCTTCAATCCTACGAAGTAGCCATATAATATCACTGCCTTTGGTGACTCTCAATGGCTAGCTGAACTGAACATAAATACCTGAAAGGCCACCGAAGGTCTGAAAATGGAAATGCATTTTTATTTCATTTTCCAACTGTCTACTGTTAGTATAAATACTGACGTATATATTAACCCTATATCCTGCAAATTTAAGTTCACATAGTAGTTTAAAATTTTTTTGTAGATTCCTTAGGGTTTTCTATATAAACAATCATGTTGTCTGCAAATAAAGAAGTCGTACTTCTTCCTTTTCAATGTGTATGCCTTTTCTCTTTCTTTCTTCTTCCTTCCTTCCTTCTCTTTCTTTCTTTCTTTGCCTTACTGCAATTGCTAAGGCATCCAGTAGAATTCTGAATAGAAGTGCTGAGAGCAGACGCTCTTGCTTTGTTCTTGAATTTAGAAGAATTTCAGACTTTCATCATTAAGTATAATGTTAGCTGTGGGGTTTTCATAAATGTCCTTTATCAATCTGAGGAAGTTTCCTTCTTTTTCTAGTTTACTTTGAGTTTTAATTGTTAATAGTTGTTAAATTTTGTCAAATGCTTTTTCTGCATCTGTTGAGATGACCATAATTTTCTTCCTTTGTCCTATCAATATCAGAATTTATACTAATTGATTTTCTTTCTCTCTCTTTTTTCCCCTAGAGACAGGGTCTTACTCAGTTGCCCAGGCTATAGTGCAGTGCTGCGATCACGGGTCACTGCAACCTCAACCTCCTGGGCTCAAGTAATCCTCCTTCAGCCTCCTGAGTAGCTGGGACTAACTACAGCCGTGCGCCAGTGTGCCTGGCTAATTTTTTTTTTACTTTTAATTTCTTGTAGAGAGGGGTCTCACTTGTTGCCTAGGCTGGTTTCAAACTCCTGACTTCAAATGATCCTACTGGCTTGGCCTCTCAAAGTGCTGGAATTATAGGCATGAGCCACTGTGCCCCATCTAATTGATTTTCTAATATTAAATGACAGGGTACAAAAGTGTCTGCTTTTTTCTTCAGGAATCCCAAGTCTTTTTTTTTATTATTATTATTCCAGGGTTTTGTGAGGGTACAAACATTATAGTTACACTTTATGTCTTTGTCTCACCCAAATGCGGGTTAAAGGCATGCCCTTCCCTCTCTTTTAGAATTTGTCTAGGAGGTTTTCTGGTCCTCACTGGAAGACAATGCTCCTCGAAAAAAAAATTCACCTTGCAATCCTGGGGATACTTTACTTGGTTATGACGTATTATTCTTTTTCTACATTGTTGGGCTTTAATGAATTAGTATTTTGTCAAGAATTCATAAGGGATATTAGTTTGTAGTTTTCTATTCTTGTAATTTCTTTTTTCTGGTGCTGCTATAAGAGTAAAATTGGCCTATAAAATGACTTAAGAACTATTCCCACCTCTTCTATTTAGGTTGTGTTGGAATGTTACTTTCTTGAATATTTGATAGAATTCACCAGTGAAGCTATTTGCACCTGAAATCAGCTTTGTAGAAAAGTTACAAATTAAATTTACAAATTCAATTTCTTTAGTAGATATATGGCTATTACAATTTTTCTATTCCTTCTTATGTTAGTTTTGTGACTTGTGTTTTTCCAGGAATTTGTTCATTTAAATTACCAAATTTATTGGCATAAAATTGTACATAAGAGTTCCTTATCATCTTTTAATTCTTTACTCTGCACATAATTCTTTATTCCCAATTTCTATTTTTTATTCCCAATATTGGTAACTTATATCCTCTGTATTTTTTTGTCCCTGATCAGTCTAGCTAATCAATTTTATTGACCTTTTCAAAGAACTAGGTCTTTTGTCTGTTTTCTATTTCATTTATTTCTGTTATCTTTATTATTTCCTTCCTTTCGTTTACTCTGGACTTAAATTGCCCCTTTTCCTAGCTTCCTAATGTGGAAGCTTAGATCACTGATTTTTAAAGATTTTAGACCTTTTTCTTTTCTAACATTACCTTTTTTTTTTTTGACAGAGTCACTGCAACCTCCAACTCCTGGGCTCATGCGATACTCCTGCCTCAGCCTCCAAAGTAGCTGGGACTACAGGTGTGTACCACTATGTCTAGCTAATTTCTATTTTTTGTAGAGATAGGGTCTTGCTCTTGCTCAGGCTGGTCTTGAACTCCTGGCCTCAAGCAATCCTCCTGCCTCAGCCTCCCAAAGTGCTAGGATTATAGGTGTGAGCCATCACGCCTGGCCCTAGCATTAGCTTTTAAAGCTAAACATTTCACTATAAGTACTACTTTGCCTTCATCCCACAATTTTTAATATCTAGTCACTTTATTATCATGGAGTTTAAATTTACTTTCATTATGTTCAGAAAACATACTCTGTAAGATATTAATCTTTTGAAGTACACCAAAATTTGTTTTATGTCCTAACATAAGACCTGTATCTTGGTGAATCTTCCTGGTGTGCTTGGGGGAAAAAAGGGTATTATTCCATGGTCATTGGTTAGAGTTCTATAAATAACAATTAGGTCATGGTAGTTGTATTTTTCAGGATCTTTGGTTTCTTTAGTTTTTGGGGGATCTAATTGTGCTACCAATTAGTGAGAGAGGTATATTAAAGTGTTCAATCATGATTATGGCTTTGACTATTTTCCTCTTGAGTTTTTGCTTCAGGTATTTTGAAACTGTTTATTAGGTGCATATACACTTATAATTATTATATCTTCCTAATGTATTAACCCTTTTATTATTATGAAGGATCCTTCTTAGTCTCTATCAATCCTTCTTGTATTGATGTCTATGTTTTCTGGTATTAATAGAGCCACCCCACATTTCTTACACATACTATTTGCATGGTGCATTTCTTTCTATGATTTTACTCTCTGTATTTGTGCCTTTCTATTTAAAGTGCACCTCAAAGATAGCACATAGTTAGTTCTTGGTTTTTTGTTTGTCAGGGGGTCTGGTCTGACAACCTTTGTCTTTTGATTACAATTTTTGGTCCATTTACACTTAATCATTGACATGTTTGCTTCTAAATATACAATTATACCATCTGTTTCCTATTGTCCTGTTTAGTGTTCCTCTGTTCTTCCTTTGCTACCTCCATTTATGCTAATCACATATTTTTTGGCATTCTATTTTAAATCATCTATCGGTTTTCTAGCTATACCTTTTTATTATATTTTTAGTGGTTGTTCTTGGGATTACTGTATGTAAATTCAACTTATTACAGTGGACTTAGAAAAAAATATTGAATTACTTAAGGTAAAAATATAGGAACCTTACAAAATATTCCACTTACCCTATGCCTCATACTGTATTTTTGTTGTCATATGTATTATATTGGTAAACATTTTGAATTCATTAATATACTATTACTATATTTGTTTTCAACAGTCACTTGTCTTTTAAAGAAATTAAGAAATAACAAAAAGTTGTTATTTTCTTTCTACACACATATTTACAGTTTCTGGTGCTGCTATTCATTCCTTTACATAGATCCAAATATCCATTTGGTGTCATTTCCCTTCAGCCTAAATTTCTTGTAGTATAGGTCTACTAGTGAAAAATTCTCTCAATCTTTATTTACCAGAAAACGTCTTTATTTTGCCCATATTTTTGCCCTAATATATAATTCTTAGCCAAAAGGTTTCTTTATTCCATCACTTGAATGTCAGTCCAACGTCTTTTAGCCTCCATAGTTCCTGATAACAAGTTAGCTGTTAATTGCATTGCTGTTTCCTATATGTAACATATTATTTTTCTTTAGACAGTCAAGAAGTGGTTTTCTGTGTTTATCTTGCTTTGAGTATGTTGTACTTCCTGGATCTATTAGTTTTTCCAATAAGTTTGCAAAAATTCCAGCCATTATTTCTTCAAAAATTTTCTATAAGCTACTGCTGCCCCTCCTTCTAAGACTCTAATTACACATATTATAAATTGCTTGATATTGCAGTGCATATCTCTGAGGTTCTATTCAACTTTATTCCATCTCTTCCCTCCTTTCCTGAAATTGAGTGATTTCTGTTGATCTATGCTGAACTTCACTGTTTCCTTTGCCAATCTGCTTTCTTTCCCAATCTCCTGTTGAACCCATTTAGTTTTTTCTTTTTTAGAACTTTTGCCTTTTACTTAATTTTTTAGTCTTTTTTAAATTTCAAAATACGGGGGTACAAAAGTTAAGGTTGCACTGAGTCATACTTATAAGCATGCACATCCACAGACAGTGTGTACTGCACCTATTAGGTGTGAATTTACCCATCCCCTCCTCTCTGCCTCCTGTCTGACACCCGATGAATGTTACTTGCATATGTGCACATAAGTGTTGATCAACTAGCACCAGTTTGATGGTGAGTACATGTGGTGCTTGTTTTTCCATTCTTGTGATACTTCACTTAGAAGAATGATCTCCAGAGCACCATCCAGGATAACACAAGAGGTGCTAGTTCACCATTGTTTTTTGTGGCTGAGTAGTATGGTATACATACATCATATTTTATTAATCCACTCATGGACTGATGGGCACTTGAGTTGTTTCCACATCTTTGCAATTGTGAACTGTGCTGCTGTAAACATTTGAGTGCAGATATCTTTTTTACAGAATGACTTTATTTCATTGGTAAATACTCAGTAGTGGGATTGCTGAATTAAATGGTCCTTTTAGTTCTTTGAAGTATCTCCATATTACTTTCCATAGAGGTTGTACTAGTTTGCAGTCCCACCAGCAGTGTATGAGTGTTCCTATCTCTC
>NW_012152163.1:412425-421977 GCF_000956105.1 Propithecus coquereli | reverse complement strand
CTCCCAATTTGTTCTTTTTGCTTAGGGTTGCTTTGGCTATATGGATGGGGTCTTCTCTGGTTCCGTACGAAATGCAGAATTAGTTTTTCTAGATCTTCCATATAGTTCTTTTACCAATTTCATTTAGCTCTGCTCTGATCTTGGTTATTTCTTTTTTTCTGCTGGGTTTGGATTGGTTTGTTCATCCTTTTCCAGATCTTTGAAACGATTCATTAGATTGTTGATTTGTGATCTCTCAGTCTTTTGCATGTAGGTATTTATGACTATGAATATTCCTCTCAGGACGGCTTTAGCTGTATCCCACAGATTTTGAAAACTTGTGTCCCCATTATCATTTAGTTCAAAGAATCTTTTGATTTCCATCTTAATTTCCTCCTTGACCTGCCAATCATTCAGCAGTAGGTTCTTTAGTTTCTATGACTTCGTGTACAGATGAGCGTTTTTGTTCAAGTTGATTTCTAATTTTATACCACCGTGGTCTGAGAAGATGCGTGGTATAATTTCTATTTTTTAAAATTTGTTGAGACATATTTTATGGCCTAGGATGTGATCAATCTTAGAGAATGTCCCATGAGCTGATGAGAAGAATGTATATTTGGTGGTTTTTGGGTAGAATGTTCTGTAAATGTCTATTAGGGCCATTTGTTCTAGAGTTCTATTTAAGTCCCTTGTTTCTTTGTTTATTTTCTGTTTGGAGGATCTGTCCAGTTCTGTCAGTGGGGTGTTTAAGTCCCCAGCTATTATAGTGCTATCTATCTTTTCATTTAGATCAAGGAGGATTTGCTTTATGAACCTGGGTGCTCCTGTGTTAGGTGAGTAATATTTATGATTGTTATGTCTTCTTGTTGAATTGTTCCCTTTACTATTATATAATGACCATCTTTGTCTTTCATTACTTTTGTTGATTTGAAGTCTAAGTTATCTGATACGAGAACTGCTATGCCAGCTTTCTTTTGGTTTCCAGTTGCATGGAATATTGTTTTCCATCCCTTCACCTTGAGTCTGGATGAGCCCTTGTGGGTTAGATGTGTTTCCTGAAGACAGCAGATACTTGGCCTGTGTATATTTATTCATTTGGCCAGCTTATGTCTCTTCAGTGGGCAGTTCAAGCCATTGACATTTATTGAAAGAATTTATAAGTGGAGTGGATTTCTGTACATTCTGTTGAGTTGAACTTTGTTGCTTTGTTTTCTCTCTTGAGCCATTGTGGTATCTGGCCTTCAACCTTTAGCTTTTGGATAATTTTATCTTGGTAAATGTTTATTGTGCTGATCTGTGAATAATGCAGTTCTGAGTACTTCATGCAGAGCAGGTCTTGCCTTGACGAATTCCTTCAGTGTTTGCTTGTCTGAGAAAGACTTTATTTCACTCTCATATAAGAAACTTAGTTTTGCAGGATATAGAATTCTAGGCTGGGCATTATTCTGTTTGACAAGACTGAGGATGCGGCCCCAATCCTTTCTGGCTTGTAGAGTATCAGTTGAGAAGTCTGCAGTGAGTCTGATGGATTTTCCTTTGCAACTCATCTGCTGCTTTCGCTTTAGGGCTCACAGGAGTGCCTCTTTTGTATTTATTTTGGCCCGTCTGATGACTATGTGTCATGCTGTCTTCCTCTTTGTGATCAATCTCCCAGGGGTCCTGTAAGCTTCTTGTACGTGGATATCTAGATTTCTAGCAAGGCCAGGGAAATTTTCCTCAATTATTCCCTCAAATAGTTTATCCAACCCTTGTGTATTTCCTTCTTCATCTTCAGGGATGCCTATGATTCTGTTAGGCTTCTTTACATAATCTGACACTTTTTGTAGGCTTTTCTCATTCCTCTTATTTCTATGCTTTATCTCTGTGACTGACTTGTTTAATTGAAAGGTGTTGTCCTCGAGCTCTGATAGTCTTTCTTCTGCCTGATCTAACCTTTTCTTAAGTCTTTCCACTGTGTTTTGTAATTCCTTGAATGAATTTTTCATTTCCAGAAGTTCTGTCCGATTGTTCTTTAGTAATTCAATTTCTTTAGTGAAATTTTTTTCATTTCCTTCATGTTTTTGCGTTTTTTTTTTTTTTTTCCTGTTGGGTTTCTATTTTATCCTTTATTTCATCAGGCTTCCTTACAATCCACGTGCAAAATTCTTCATCTGTCATTTCGGTATTCTGCTTTTGGTTGATATCCATTGCTAGGGAGCTGGTGTTCCCTCTTGGGGGTTGCTTTTCACTCTGATTCTTCATACTTCCAGAGTTCTTTTGCTGGCTCCTTCTCATCTGGAACAGATGTTGCTTTTTATTTTTGGATTTTCTTTTGTTTAGATACTGACATGCAGTTTAATCTGAGTCAGCAGGCAGTGCTTGTGGGTATGAATCAACCACATCCTCTATGATTGTGTCAGTGAATGCTGTAGTGGGCGTGCAAATTGACCTCCCTGTCATTAGGTGGTGTTTGCTGGAGGTAATGAGCTGAGATGTTTTTTGGATGCTGTGACCAGCTCTAGTTCCTCAGGAGACTCTCTCTAATGCCCCAGGTGGTGGGTGGGGCCCTGAAACTTACAGGTGAGTCCTTTATTCACTGCCAGAGCAGAGGCCGGTGGGGGAATGAGGTTGAGTGGGGTTAGGTTGAGTAAGCCTACCCTCCAGAGCTCCACAAATGCTGGTAAGAGATACGCGGAGATTAAAGAACCATTGCTCCCATCTGGGCTAAGCTGTCCAGGAGGGGCTGAAGTGGCCCCACTTAACCACAGAGTATGTGGAGGCGGGGCTGTCTGAGATCTGTAATCATGTAGTCTGGAGCAGGCATCACTCCTTTCAACCCTCCCCTATTTCTCAGTTTCTCCTGGGCCTCTGCCTATAGGTAGGACCTCAAGTCAGCTGAGCTCCCCAAAGACTGTGCTGCAGGCAGGGAGGTTCCCTGGTCAGGGTCCCGGCCTGAGCTGGTGGCACAGCCCTCCCAAGGAAGGAGGGGTGCCCCACTAGCTCACTGTGGCTAGGACCCACGTTGCTCTCTCCCATTTTTCCCCTACAGGCACCTGCACCTCACTAGACTAATTCACAAATATCCCCTCTGTGCCCCTGAGCAATGTGATCGAGACCTGGGTGTACAGGATCTGGCCTGTGGGCCTGTCCCCAGAGCCCTAGAGATCAATCCCTGACCATGCTAGGGAGAAGAATGCTGGTCCCGTGTCACCTACGGGGTGCCCACAGTGGTTCAATGTCCCTCTGCCTCAGGGTCTGTCTTGTTTTAATGGGGCTGCCAGGCAAGCAGCAGCAGGGAGGGGCTGGCAAGCAGGGAGCTTACAGTCCAAATACCCCTCAGTCTGCTGCAGGACCCCAAAAGAGAAGTTCTGAGCCCTGCTCCCTGTAGCAGTTCATTTGTCTCTTTCTGCAGCTGTGGGAGGGGAGGGGAAGGGGAGCAAAAGGAGTCTGGGTGGACGAAAGTCCACCCTCTAGTCATCTCCAATCCTCTCTCTGGGAGGCAGTCCGCCCAGAATGACCAGGCTCTGAAGTCACACAGAACACTCCTGGACCCGCTGGACCCCTGTGGCTTCTGCAGTTTGGGTCAGAGTTGAGAAATGTCAGTGCGGGAGTGAGCAGGATGGAGCCTGGGGGGTTGAAGCTCCCTGGGGAGGACAAAGGTTCCCAGTAGGTAGAGAAGCAACATGGCACCTGCTGTCCGACTTGAGTCTGTGGGATGGGATGTGTCCCGGGGGTGCTGGGAGCCTGGTGTTCTGTCCACAGGAAGTTTCCTGTGCACCGGTGGCAGCAGTCTCTGGGTTCGTGTGGGTAGAAGGACTCTCTGGTTGTTTGGGAGTGTGCAGATGGCAGCTAGGACCTGGAAGAGGGGCTTGGGTGGATAGGCTATAATCTGCTTCTTAGGCACCACGATCCCACAGATGCAGGTCACCTCCACAGAAAACTTGGCTCTCCTTGCCTGCCCGGAGCCTGCGGAAGCAGCTGCCAGCAGCCACTCTGGGTGGAGCCTGCCACACCTCAGCATGAGAGCCCTTGGGCCAGGAGTAGTGTGGAGCCTGAAATCGCGTTTCCAAACAGGACCTCTAAGGAGAGTGGCCTGAAGATGGTGGCAGCAGGAGGCAACCAGGCAGACGGCCTGGAGGAACAGATTGCAGTCTGCTTCTTAGGCACCAGGGTCCCGCAGATGCAGGTCAGCAGAAAACATGACTCTACTTGCGCTGCTCAGAGCCTATGGGAGCAGCTGCTGGTGGCCTTTCAGGTTGGCTCCCACTCCTCTCTGGTCAATTTCCATGCCCTGGTCTTGCTGATTGCCAGGGGTGAGGTGCCCATCTCCAAATTCTAGCCTACGGCCACAGGAAGCCGCAACTCAGTCTAGTTCTTCCAAAGCCCAGTGCAGTTCTGGCTCAGTGCACCCAAGAGTTCAGTCTGGCTCTCCTCTCCACAGAGCCTGTAGTCAAGCATAACGGCTTTGCACTGACTCCAGGCCTGTCCTTGTCTGAGCAGGCAGGGGGTCTGTGGGAGTGGTGGGCGTCCTCCTGCAGGTCAGATTGCACTGCAGCCCTCCTGTGCTCTGTTCTCTATTGATCTCACGCTCTCCAATCTTTGTGAATGTAACTCCCCATCACCTCTTTTCCTGCGCTGAGTGTCCCATGCTGCTTCTCTGCAAATTCACAACATTGCTTTCGGAGTGAGTGATCTGTGTGTAGGCGGCCTTCCATGCTCTTCACCTTCTTCCCTGGGAGCAGTGAGCTGGGAGGCCATTTTTCTTCCTTCCATTTAGTTTTTTTAAAAATTCATTTACTGTACAACTCCTGACTTCCCATTTTTTACAGTTTCCATTTCTCTGCTGAGATATTCCATTAATATGTATTCACTTGTCATATTAAATATTTTAACTCGATGAACATATTTATAATAGTTGCTTTGAAGTTTTAGTTAAATCCAACACATAGGCTCATTCAGAGTCAGTTTCTGTTGACTTCCCTTTCTCTCCCCCCACCCTCCCCAAGTATGGGTCACACTTCTCTGCTTCTTTACATGCCTAGACACTGGGTTTGATTGTGTTCCTCTATGAATTGTTGTGGGGTGGTTGTTGTTGTTGTTCTGGTAGATACTTAATTTGCCTGGACTCAAACTGCAAACTTTGTCTTCCTTGCACAATATAGGTGCTGGTATCTTTGTTCTTTGTTTTTTCCTTCCCGCCCTCATATCTTTGTTCTTATGGTTTCCAGCTGCTGTTTTAACCTGGCCTCTTGTGGGAGTGGGTTCTCGGCTATGCCTGAATGGCTGTTAGTCAAGGAAGCAGAAATCACATTCAGATTTTGGGGTTCACCCTTTCTGTGGTTTTTCTTGTTTCTAGGGATTCTTCTCTTTATTTCTTGCTGCTCTGCCAGCCTTGACCTCTGTCCCCTGACATTTCAAGCCTACAAAATTTGAACTTTCTGCCACCCAAGTTGCAAATGATTGGGGAATGCAGTCAGTTAAAAGAGCATTGAACTCATGGATATTGTCCTATGCAGCTATCTTTCAAAAGTAGATTCCTCTCTGGTATCTGTCTGATTTTACACTGGGCCCTCAGGGAATATTTTAACAGATATGGTAAGGGAGTTTCATAGATTGAAGTAGAATTCAACTGCACTGCTCTCCAAACCTTGGAGTTAGTTGTTCCCCTTTTTGATGATTCCATAGCACACTGTATATAATATTATTTTAGCACATGTCACAGAACATTTTGCAGAGTACTTGATTATCTTCTCTCCCATTTGATAATAACCTCTTTTTGTATCCTGTAACCTTGGTACCTATATGGTACTTGGACTCAACAAATGACAATAAATTTAATCTAATAATAATTATCAATCTATCTTGTCTTGTCATTGTCCTCTCATAGTTCTCCAACTCCTAATTAAGTAATTTACATTTCCATCACATATTGTTCTAATTACGTTTTCACAGATAACAAATTATCTTTCTAATTTTAATAGTTGTATTGCCAGAGGGAGGAGAAATACAGATTACTAAGGTTCCCTAACATTTGACATCTACAGGGTAAACCTAGGCAATAAGTCCATCAGGCCTTCTAATTAATCATATTTTCAGACCTAGATACCTCAGAACCCTGTGAGGTGAATATTATTCTCATTTTATAGCTAAAAAAAACCTCAAGGTCAGAAAGCAGAACACTTTTTTTCTGGGTTCTAGACTTGTTTAAATTGGAAGTCTCAGATTAACCTTATACTAGCAAGCTGCTGGCCCAAGGCTTATCTCCTGCTTATGGTGTTAATAACGGGATTTGCTGCTCACCACTCCAGTTTCAGCTCACAGTTTTTGGTTTAATTTTTCTCCTTGAAGATTTCTTTTAATTCCTGCCAGTCCAGGAAGCAGGAGAAATTAGTTTCAGTCAGGATCTAGTTAGGTTTTTTTGTTGTTGTTGTTGTTTTGTTTTGTTTTTAGTGGAGAGCCCTTCAAAGTTGGCCATACTACTGAAGGCAACAGTTCCTGGTCCAGGCTTCTTTACAATATCCCAATATTAGCTACTTATCCTTCCCCCTAGGGCCTACTATAGTGCCAGTGACTGACACAGGATCAGACATATGGCAAAGTGTTCAAGTAATATCAGATGAATTGAATGAAATAATTTTGAGGGGGAAAGTTAATTTTTCACACCTCACATGTGAAACTTCAATAAGACTGAAAATAATAGAGATACTTCAGGCTTCTTTCTGCCTATCACTTACTCTTTTCTACAAGGAAAAAGGACTGGCTTAATTATTTGGTAAAACTAGAATCAAGGACTAAATCAGGAATGGCTCAGCTCCCTTTCTCTGTTTCAGGCACCCTATCCTAAATGCACTGTCTGCTTTTTCCTTGGATAAAGTTAACATGCTGGTTCTGCCCTTGTAGTTTGTAAGGTAAGTTAGGTGGGGGTGTGGAGGTGGTGGGGGTAAGGGGCAATAAGTTTAATTTATAGATTTAGGGAGCCAAATTGGGCCTTTGGATCCACAAAGCTGATGCTAAGTAGGCATTATCAGTCTTATAGTTCTTATATCAATCTCCATCTATTTGATTTGTATGTCTGTCTATGGATTTGCCTATTCTGGACATTTCATATAAATGGAATCATCAACTATGTGGGCCTTTGTGACTGGCTTCTTTAACTTAGCATAATGTTTTCAAAGTTCATCCATGTTACAGTATGTATCAGTACTTCATTCCTTTTAATGGCTCTGTTATATAGAGATACCACTACTCTGTATTCATTCAGCAGTCAATAGATAGTTCTTGCAAACAACATTTCCTTCCACTTGTTGGCTATTATGAGCAATACCATGAACATTTGTGTACAAGTTTTTGTGTGAACATGTGTTTTCAATTCTCTTGGACATATGTCTAGGAATGCAATTGCCAGGTTATATGAAGTTTAACTTCATAAGAAACTGCCAAATATTTTCCAGAGTGACTGTACCATTTTATTTCCTCATGGACAATGATTGAGTGATCTAGTTTATCTGACTCCTTGCCAGCATTTGGTGTTGTCACTCTTTGTTTCTTACTATTAAGGTTAGAGTGTCCTTAATATATTCTGGATCCAAGTTTTTTGCCAGATATTTTATAAATCTTTTCTGCCAGTTTGTCTTTTCATTTTCTTAAAAGAGTCTTTCATAGAGCAAAATTTTTAATTTTGATTAAGGAAGCCCATTTATCATTTTTTTTCTTTTATGGATTGTACTTTTGGTGTCATATCTAAGAAGTCTTTGCCTAAACCTCAGGTCATGAAGATTTCCACTTATGTTTTCTAAAACCTTTACAGTTTTACATTTTAAATTTAAATCTATGATCCATTTTGAGTTAATTCTAATATATGAAGTTTATGTCAAAGCTCTTTTTTTTTTTTTTTTTTGCCTTTGAGTGTTCAGTTGTTCCAGCATAATTTGTTGAAAATACTATCTTCCCTCCATTGAACTGCTTTTGTACCTTTGTAAAAAAAATCAGTTTGCTGTAATTATGTTGGACTATTTCTGGACTCTGTATTCTATTCCATTAATCTACATGTCAATTTATCCACCAATACCACACTGTTGTGATTACTATTGTTAAACAGTAAATCCTAAAATCAGATAGTTTGGTTCCTCCAATGATACCTCCAATGATATTCTTCTTTTTGAAAACTGTTTTGGCTAATGAAGTTCCTCTCCTTTTCACATAAATTTTAGAAGCAGCTTTTCTACATTTATAAAGCATCATGCAGGAATTTTGATATAAATTAAGTTAAACCTATAAATCAGTGTGGGGGAGGCAATGACATCTTTAGTATGTTGAGTTTCCCAATCCATGGATATACCTTTCTACTTAAGTTCTTCTTTCAGAAGCATTATGTAGTTTTCGGCACACTGATCCTATCATATTTTGTTAGATTTATACCTAAGTATTTGATTTTGGGGGATGCAATTATAAATGGTATTGTTTTTAATTGAGGTTTCTAATTGTTTATTGCTAGCATATAGAAATATAATTGATTTGTGTTGAATTTGTATCCACTGATCTTATTAATTCACTTATTAGTTCTAGGAGGGTTTTTTGTACATTCCTTGAGATTTTCCATGTAGATAACCATGAAATAGGGACAATTTTATTTTTTCCTTTCCAATCTGTATGCTTTTTATTTCCTTTTCTTGCCTAAGCTATTGCATCAGCTAAGGCTACCAGTACCATATAACTAGGAGTGGTAAAAGCAGAAATCCTTGCTCCAGATCTTAGGAAGAAAGCATTCAGTCTTTCACCACTAAGTATGATGTCAGCTCTAGTTTCTTTTTGTAGATGCTTTTAGTCAGGTTGGGGAAATTCTTTTCTATTCCCAGTGTGTGTGTGTGTGTGTGTGTGTGTGTGTGTGTGTGTGTGTGTGTTTTAAAAATCATAAATAGGCGCTGAATTTTGTCAAACATGTTTTCTACATCAATTGGTTTCATCGTGTGGTTTTTCTTCTTAGAACTACTACTATGATGGATTATATTAATTGATTTTCAAATATTGAACCAGCCTGGAATTCCTGTAATAAATCTCACTTAGTTGTGGGATTTTTATATATTGTGAGTTTGATTTGCTAATATTTTGCTGAGGATTTTTATGTCTATGTTGATGAGGGATATCATTCTATAGTTTTCTTTTTTTGTAGTCTGTCTGATTTTGGTATCAGGGTGTTACTTATTTTATGAGGTGAAAAGTGTTTGCTTTCCTTCAATCTTCTGGAAGAAGTTGTATAGAATTGGTGTTATTTCTTCTGTAAATGTTTGATGATATTTCCTAGTGAAATATTTGGGGCAGGATACTACTTTTTGTAAGGTTTTATATTATTAATTCAATTTCTATAATAGTTACAGGACTGTTCAGATTATTTAATCTTGGGTGAGTTTTGTTAGTGTTTTGGGGGGAGGAATGGTTCACTAACTAAACTGTCTACTTTATATGCCTGAGTTGTTGTTTGCAGTAGTCTCTTTATTATCCTTTTAATGTTGGTGGGATCTATAGTGATATTCCCTCTTTCATTCCTGGTATTCATAGTATGTTTCTTCTCTCATTTATCAGTCTAATTAGAGGCTT
>NW_012152163.1:408447-412112 GCF_000956105.1 Propithecus coquereli | reverse complement strand
TGTCCTTCCCTCATACAGTGTGATATGTTGTGTTTTCATTTTAAATTGGTACAACATATTTTTAAATTTCTCTTAAGATTTCTTCTTTGATCTATACATTCTTTATATGTGTGTTGTTTAATTTCTAAATGTTTTGAAATTTTCCTGTTATCTTTTTGTTATTGATTTCTAGTTTAATCCCATTATGGTCAGAGGGCATAATTCTGATGATTTCAATTCTTTTAAATTTTTTAAAGTTTGTTTTATGACTCAACTCCTAGACCATATGATAGATATGGTCTATCTTGGTGGATGTTCCATGCATGACAGAACAGAACATATATATTTTGGGTTGTTGGGTAAAGTGCCAACTGTCCTTTTGAAAATTTTAATCTAGTTTTTGGCCTATATACTAAGAATAAGGAGAAGAATGACTTGCCTCTTCCAGGCTAAGAAAGTCACTTTTTAGTTTCTAAATAAGTAAGACCAACCTTTGGAAATTTCAAAAGTTGTATTAAAACAACAGAATATAAAGGACTCTAGAGCAGGAGACCCTCTCTTCATTACCACAGTTAAAGAAATCTCACAGAACTCAAGCTCTAATCCCCAATATTAACATAATAAGTACAGTGTAGGTGCATCTTACTTGGAGATTAAGTTCCAAAGCAAAGCAGTAAGACAAACATAGTGCCTGTTTAAAAAATAGTGCCTATTTACCTTGAACTGGAGCCCGCATAAAGGGGTTCCCACTGGCCCAAACTGGGTCAATTTGAGCATCAAAATAAATAGTAATTAAAAAAATGGTACTGAAGCAATTGGATATCCATAGGCAAATATATGAACCTAGACCTAACTCTCATACTTTATACCAAAACTAACTCAGAATGGATTCTACAGACTTATAAATAAGATGTAAAACTACAAAACTTTCAGGAAAAAAAGTAGGAGAAAATCTTTGGGCTCTAGGTCTAGGCAAAGAGTTTTTAGACAATACCAAAAGCACTATCCATATAAATAAGACCTAATCAAAATTAAAAACTTTTGCTCTGTGAAAGCCTACGTGAAGAGAATGAAAACACACGCTATAGACTGGGAGAAAATATTTGTAAACCACACAACTAACAAACGATTAGTGACTAGAATATGTAAAGAATTAATTCTCATAACCTAACAGCAAAAAACAATAATCCAATTATAAAATGGGCAAAATATATGAACAGACATTTTACTAAGAAGATATACAATGGTAAATGAGTACATGGAAAGATGTTCAACATGATTAGCCATTAGGGAAATGCAAATTAAAACCACAATGAGATATCATTACACATCTATCCAAATGGCTAAAGTAAAAATAATGACAACACCAAATGCTGGATGCCGGGAACCTACATCACTCACACCAGGGCTGTCCATTAAGTATCCAGCCATTATTAATATAACAATAAAATATAACGAGGCTGGATACTTTCTGGACAGCCCTCGTATATTGCCAGTGGGAATGCAGAGTGGTACAGCCACTCAGGGAAACAGCTTGGTAGTTTCTTAAAAAACTAAACATATAATAGGACCTAGCAATCACACACCTAGGCATTTATCCTAGAAAAACGAAAACTTAGATTCACACAAAACATGTACATAAATGTTCACAGAAACTTTATTTATAATATCCCCAAATTGAAATCATCCCAGATGTCCTTCAATAGGTGAAGGGTTATACACACTGTGGTACATACCACATAGTACATACTAGAATACTATTCAATTATGAAAAGGAATGAACTATTGACCCACATAACAACTTGGATGAATCTTCCAGGAATTATGCTGAGTGAAAAAAATCAATCCCCCGAAGTTATATACACATCTGCGGTTCCCAACCTCTGGGCCCTGGACAGGTGTGCCTATTAGCAACCAGGCAGCACAGCAGGAGGTGAGCAGCAGGCAGGAGAGCGAGCAAAGATTCATCTGTATTTACAGCTGCTCCCCATTGCTTGCATCACTACCTGGGCTCTGCCTCCTGTCGTATCAGCGGTGGCAGTAGATTCTTATAGGAGCACAAACTCTGCTGTAAACTGCACATGCAAGAGATCTAGGTTGCGCACTCCCTATGAGTATCTAATGCGTGATGATCTGAGGTGGAGCTGAGGTGGTGATGCTAGTGTTGGGGCGTGGCTGCAAATACAGATCATCATTAGCAGAGAGGTTTGACTGCACAGAGACCATAATAAATCAATTGCTTGCAGACTCATATCAAAACCCTATGAGTAAGGGACAAGTAACAGTTAAGCTGCATCTGGAGGCAGGCTTTCAGTCAGAATCCGACACTTAATTTAGTCTATGTGGGGTCTGCCCATTATTTTATTTACCACTTCCATCTGTGCCTCTTTCCCACACTGTGCACTTGTCTCAGGCAGTTTTGGTAGGCTCCTAGCAAAAATGAGTAAAAAATAAACATTGCTGGAGAGTTTCTTTGAAAAGAGGGAAAGACCCAATGATGAAACAGCAGAAGACTTTAAGACCACCAGCAAAATGAAAGCTGCATTTAAAAGAGAAGCCTCAATAGGTTTTATTAAGGAACTAGAAAAGCTGATTCTAAAATTTGAATGTAAGAACAAAAGCTGAGGTTACCCAAGAGATTTCTGAAGAAGACAGTGTGGTACTCACACTACATAAAAAGACAAATGGAATAAAGAGTGTGTTCCCAAACACACCCACACATGGGTGAAAATTGGATTTATATCAGAGCTGGTATTCAGACTAGGAAGGAAATTATAGATTTTTCAATTAATGGAACTAGAAGAACTGGTCATCCATATTGGGTGGAAAATGAAATCATATCTCCACTTTACACAAAAACCAGAAGTCAAGTTCAGGTGTATTAAAGACTTAAAAATGAAAAACACAATTAAAAATCTTTTAGAAAAAATATGAGAAAATCTGTATAACCTCTATGTAAGGAATAATTTCTTAAATAAGATACAAACCATAAAAGAAAATATTTGATTACATTAAAATTAGGAATTTGTGTTCATCAAAATCACTCTAAAGTTGCCAGACAAGCCACAAACGGGAAGAACGCTGGCAGTGATTGATTTCAGAATACTATACAGTGGTGAAAATGAACTAGAGCCATATGTAATAACACTAATTTTAATATTGGGAGGAAAAGCAAGATAAAAGAAAATAACATACAGTATGATTCCATTCATATAAAGTTCAAAAATAAGCAAAAGAAAGCTATATTATTTAGATGCATATATAGAGGTGGTAAAATTACAGAGAAAAAGCAAATGATTACATAAAAATCAGAAAGTAGTTGGGATGAGAAGGGGTAGCAGGGCATGAAATTAGAATGTAGTTGAACCAAGATACATATGTAGGACTTTTATAGTGCTGGCAATGTGGTTACAATTTATTTATTTATTTATTTGTAGTTGAACCAAGATACATATGTAGGACTTTTATAGTGCTGGCAATGTGGTTACACGGGCTTTAGCTTTATTTGTTCCACCATATGATTGCTTTATATATTTTTCTTATGTGTGTAAGATCTCTCTCAATCAAAATATTTTAATAAAAGAAAGTTTAAAAGTTGCTAGAATAAATTTAATAGGAAATTCCAAGATCTACATGAAAAAAACTTTAAAAGCCCATAAATGCCTAAATATAGTGAAGTACTATTT
>NW_012152163.1:406450-407864 GCF_000956105.1 Propithecus coquereli | reverse complement strand
AGGATCGCTTGAGCCCAGGAGTTTGAGGTTGCTGTGAGCTAGGCTAATGCCACGGCACTCTAGCCTGGGCAGCACAGTGAGACTCTGTCTCAAAAGAGAGAAAAGATATATGTGACAGAAGCCAGAAAAACTCTGGGAAATGAGCTGGAGACTAACACCATCCTAATTTTCATTATATACTATTCTCTAATGTTTGAATTTTTAAAACAAGTATATATAAATTTTTAAATTACACTTTATTTCTTAGACCATTTTTATGTTCATGGCAAAACTGAGCAGAAAGTACAGAGAGTTCCCATACATTCCCTGTTCCCACACATACACTACCTTATTGGCATTCGGCACCACAGTGTTATATTTGTTGTAATTGATGAATTTATATTGGCACATCATTATCACTCAAGTCCCTAGTTTACATTAGGTTTCAAACTTGGGGTACATTCTATGTGTTTTGTTTTGTTTTGTTTGAGACGAGTCTCACTCTGTTGCCTGGGCTAGAGTGCAGTGGTGTCATCATAGCTCACTGCAGGCTTGAACTCCTGGGCTCAAGCAATACTCCAGCCTGAGCCTCCCAAGTAGCTGAGGGGCCCAGCCAATTTCCTTTTTTTTTCTCCAGTAGAGACAGGGACTCCCTATGTTGCCCAGGCTGGTCTCAAATTCCTGGCCTCAAGCCATCCTTCTGCCTTGGCCTCCCAAAGTGCTGGGATCCACCATGCCCAGCCTGGTTTTTGACAAATGTATGATATGTATCCACCATTGTAATCCCATACAGAATATTTTCACTGCCCCAAAATCCTTGGGGCCCTGCCTAGTCAAACCTCCCTCTCCCCAACTCCTGATCTTTTTGCTGTCTCCATAGCTTTGTCTTTACCAAAATGTTATATAGTTGGAATTATGTAGTATGTACATACTACATAATTCCAATTTTCAGACTGGCTTCTTTCATTTAGTATTATGCATTTAAGTTTTCTCCAGATCTTTTCATGATTTGATAGCTCATTTCTTTATAGGGCTAAGTAGCAGTTTACTTATCTATTCACCTACTAAAGGATATTTTGCTTCCAGGTTTTGGCAATATGCATAAAGCTACCATAAACATCCATGTGTGGATTTTTGTGTAGACAAAAGTTTTCAATACATTTGGGTAAATACTGAGGAGGGCAATTACTTAATTGTATGGTAAGAGTATGCTTAATTTTATAAGAAACTGCCAAAATGTCTTTCAAAATGGCTGCATCATTTTGTATTACCACCAGCAATGAATGAGAGTTTCTGTTGCTTCACATTCTCACCAGCATTTGGTACTGTCAGTGTTTTAGATTTTGGCTATTCTAATAAGTGAGTAGTTGTACCTCATTGTTTTAGTTTGCAATTCCCTAATGACGTATGCTATTAAACATCTTTTCATATGCTT
>NW_012152163.1:402987-405394 GCF_000956105.1 Propithecus coquereli | reverse complement strand
AAATTGCTGGGATTTTGACTGGTATTGCACTGAATGTACAGATCAAGTTGGGAAAAAGTGACAGCTTGACAATATTGAGTCTTCCTAACCATAAACATGAAATACTTCTCCATTTATAGTTCTTTTTTGACCTTTTATCACAGTTTTGTGATTTCCTTATAAATATCTTATATTTTGTTAGCTTTATACCTACATATTTAATTCTTTTTTGGTGCTAATGCAAATGGTAATGTGTTTTTAATTTCAAATTTCACCTGTTCATTGCTGGTATACAGGAAAGCAATTGATTTTCGTATGTTAACCACGTGTTCTGCAACCTTGCTACAATTGCTTACTAGTTCCAGGAGGTTTTTTATTGATTCTTTCAGATTTTCTAATTGACAAGCATGTCTTCTGTGAACACAGAGTTTTATTTCTTCCTTCCCAATCTGTATATCTTTTCTTGTCTTACTGCATTAGCTAGGAATTCCAGCACAATGTTCAAAATGAGTGGTGAGGTGACATCCTTGCCTCGTTCCTGATCTTAGTGGGAAAGCTTCAAGTTTCTCACTGTTAAGTATAATGTTAGCTGCAGGGTTTCTGTAGATGTTTTTTATGAAGTTAAGTTCCCCTCTATTCCTGCTTTGCTGAGCATTTCTATCACGATTGGGTGTTAGATTTTTGTCAAACCTTTTTTCTGCATCTACTGAAATGATTGTGTGACTTTCCTTCTTTAGTCTATTGATGTGGTGAATTGCATTAACTGATTTCCAAATGTAGAACCAACCTTGCACACCTGGGGGGAATCCTACTTGGTAATGTAGGTAATGCATAATTCTTTCTGAACGTTGCTGGATTTGATTTGCTAATATTTTGTTGCAAATTTTTGCATCTGTGTTCATGAGAGATATTGGTCTGTGGTTTCCAATTGTAATTTCTTTGGTTTTGGTATTAGAGCAATGCTGGTCTCAGAGAATTAGTTAGAAAGTATTCCCTCTGTTTCTATTCTCTTAAAGACTGTAGAGAATTTGTGTCATTTCTTCCTTAAATGTTTGGTAGGATTCACTACTCAACCTCGGGGCCTGGTGCTTTCTGTTTTGGAAGGTTATTAATTATGGATTCAATTTATTAGATATAGGTCTATTTAGATTGTCTACTCATATACCATTTATAAAAAAATTAAAGTTTAAAAAGCATCAGTTTCCTCAAATTGATCTACAAGTTTAATAATCATAAACAGAATTCCAGTGGGATTTTAAAAAATAATATAGAAGATGACTCAAAAGTTCATCTCAAAGAGAAAGTGCTCAAGAATAGCATAGAAACTATAAGGGAAAACAAAAGTAAGGATGCTTTGTCCTAACAAATATCGGGATAAACAGAATAGCTACAGTGATTCAAATACGCAGAAAGTATATTAACATACTAATTTTATAGAAAATAGAAATAGGTTCTAAATTATCTGGAAACAGTTTATGACACATGTAGTTTTTCACATCACTGGGTATTCCATTCAATAGTGTTATACGACTTAACCATTTGAGAAGAGTTTCTACTTCCGGCAAAATTCCAGAGAGTTGAAAATGTTGACTGTAAGATTGACACAAATCTAAGAAGTATGATAATATCCAGGTTGGCCAAAGTATAAGAAAATAGGTACTCTCATATACTGTTAGTATAAGAAAATATGTAACAACCTTTTTGAAGTATAACTTGGTGGTCATATCAATCAGGGATTTCAGTTGCAAGCAAAAAACAAAACGAAGCTCAACTTAGACACAAAAGGAGCTTATTAAAGGAAAATAGGTAGCTCCTAGAATCTAGAGGAGGAGCCTGAGAACCAAGTTTGGGGTCTCTGCAGCTAACACTGGAACCCCCAAACCATGTTATACAACTGAAGACTCCATTGTCATTGCCACTGGGCTCAAATACCCCAGCTTCAGTGGCCAGGAGCACCAATGCTGTACCCTGTTACTAGAACCTATACTACTGCTGCATGTACTTGCCATTGCTGCTGCCATACTCCGTAAAATGAACTCACCTGGGTCCTGCTTTTTCCTGTCATCAGCTTCCAATTCAAAGTCTTGAATCAGTGTATCTGACTGGTGGAATCTAAGTCCTATGTCTGAACACTAGGTGCCATAGACTAGGAAAGTGAGCATCTACCATTTCAGCTTCTTTAAGCAGAAGAAGATTATATCTTTAAAGGCTGGAGTTCTGTAAACATAGTTCTGAGGTTCAGATACTAGGATCCCACTAAGAATGACATAATGTCCACAATAGTGGTATATATTAAAATCATAAACACGTATTACTCTCTATCCTCAAAATTCCACTGCAAGGAACTTGTCCTACAAACATATTCTTATGACCATGTAAGAGAGTTTATTATATCATAGTCTATAATAGCAAAAATATTAAAATCAAT
>NW_012152163.1:385078-400452 GCF_000956105.1 Propithecus coquereli | reverse complement strand
AAATATATACATATACACACACACATACATTGATACAAAACTAAAATTTTGGTCCCCTATGTTAGAACAAGGTTTTCTTGAAGTATTGATCTGCTCTTAGTAAAATTTGCAAGAGGTTTTGACTTAATTCTTAAATCTGTTTCTTTAAATTTTCAACCATCTTCTGAACTGCAGCTTTTCCCCATTTTTCAGTCTCCATTTAATTTCTCTAATTTCAGGTTAAAAATGCTATATTCTTCATTTAGAATGACAATTTCATTTCTCGAGGTAGAATTTTCCTCTTGAAGTTTTTCAGATTCACATTTCAGCAGTTCAACTTCTACTGTCTTGCTGCATATGATTTGCAGGTCAAATCACTGCCTTCTGCTCACCCTCTTTCTCCCCTTAAGAAGGTATATATTTTTGCTTGTCTGGGGTGAATTCTCTCTCTTAACTTTTCCATCATCTCCTGTAACTTTTTTTCTCCAGTTCTAACTCTGCTGTTAAGGCCTAACACTGAAATATTCTGTATTGAAGGCTTAGAAAAGCAATGTTTTACTCCTAATTCTGTACGTGGCCTTTCTTGATGTGTCTCAATTGTTCTGTGTAACCAGAAAATTTCCCATGCTTTTACTGAGAGCCATGTATAGTTAGTTGATCCTTGAACAACATGGGTTTGAACTGCCCGGGTCCACTTATACGTAGTTTTTTCCAAACACAAATTTAAAATACAGTATTCTTGGAATATATATACCCACCCTTGTATGTGTGTGTGTGTATATACACACACACAGAGGGCCGATTTTTCATATCTGTAGTTTCTGCAGGGCCAACTGTGTTACTTGAGTATGCCTGGATTTCGGTATCTGCAGGCAGTCCTGGAACCAAGCCCTTGTGGATACTGAGGGACAACTGTATTCCCCTGCTCAAAGTACTAGTTTTCTTTTTTACATTCTTCTATAATGTGTTGCATACCTACAACCTCAGACACACTGTTCCTGTGTCTGAATAAATTCAAGTACTTTTTCATCAGATTTGATTTCCAGGTTATCTAAATAAGCTTCCCATAAGGAGAACCAATCATACTCCAACAGGTTTTTCTTACCTTTTGGCAACTGACTTAAAGAGTTTACATTTATCAAGATAATTTCTTGTGTTGTCTTTATTAGGTTTTTAGATTACTTAGGAAAACTGACCTCTGAAAGGGTTAAGGTTTTTTTTTTATACATCCATGTAACTTTCTATATTGCTTTTCAAGTCTTTGATTATCACTCTGGTTAAATGAATGACTATTAATTCATAGTAGTCTATGATCATTCTGATCAAGTGTTTTGAATATTTTGATATTTTTAGCAAGCTTCCCCAGGATAAAATTCAAAATTAAGTCTTCTTGACTTCGAACTAACTTTGGAATGTTCCAGAGGGCCTCAGAACTTTTCAGAGGTTTATAAAAGAGAGATATTGAACTAAATCAGGCTTATTTGAGATGTTAAATTGTATGGAAAGCACTGTCAAATAAATGATGCTAGATCTTCTTTCAATTACATTTGTGGGTATGTTATTAATATGAATGTTCCAAAATTATATAAAATTCTTAAAAATCTAGTATGTCATCAATCATAATTCTGTTTACTATGTTATAAACCACAAATACAACCAAATTTCCTTGTCAATTTGTGGTTATCATAGACTTTCATCAGATTCTTAACCATAGCTATTCTAAGTCTCTTCATTCACAGTTTTGATTCTTCTTTAATAGAATTTGCGATCAGATTCGTGGAAAAGACTCTAAATAAGTACTCTTAAATAAAGGTTTCTAATAACTTTAAGGTTAATGAACTAAATAAAATTTTTTTAGAATTGTAATGAAGACACTGATGAATTCGTGAAACAACTAATCAAGATCAAGCAGAACAAAAATTAATTACATAAGATTAAGAACTGACGAAGATAATCCTTTTATGACTTTTATCTGAAACATTATTGGTTTATTTTAAATATTTATTATTTAAATATTTTGTTTTCCAGATTTTGAGGAAACTTTTTCTCTTAAGCTATCTATAGTTCACAGCAATTTGGTAAAGTATACTTCTGTGGACAAAGGTGGAAACATTTACTTTTTATCCCTACTTGATTCCTCTAAACTATCTGTGAATATTCTTATTTTTTTATGGCAATATGGTTATTAGCATAAGTTCGGTAAGAATTTGTTCTCTCTTTATAACAGTATACAATTGGAAACATTGGTTATATTACCAAAGCCTTGTCTGGAAATATCAAATATTTGAGAATGTGCATAGAATGCCTGACTTGAAGGGTTCCCAGCCTTACAGTAAGTGAAAACTGCTACTTCTTGGCAGGTTCAGGACCCTCAGGACTGTAGGTAAAATCTAAAGACTGCCTTGGTTTTCCTTCCAAGCCTCAAGAGGTTTTTAAATCTGAGATTCCTATGTAATCAATCGCTATCTTTACTGCACTTATATATATATAATCAGACCAAAATTGATGAAACTAAACTTGTTTTACAAATTAGTCTTACTCTGATGTTCTTTGATAAAAATCAGGACTACTTGTAGAGAGAAAAGTTGTATTTCCAAAGGAAAGCTGTAACACACCAGCTATTACTTGCTCTGTCACCCAGGCTGGAGTGCAGTGATGCAATCATAGCTCACTGTAGCCTCAAATTCCTGGGCTTGAGCAATCTTCCTGCCTCTGCCCCCTGAGCAGCTGGGGCTACAGGCACATGGCACCATGCCTGGCTCCATGCCTAGCTCATTTTTTAATTTTTTGTAGAGACGGGGTTTTGCTATGCTGCCCAGGCTGGTCTTGAATTCCTGGGCTCAAGCAATCCTTCTGCCTCGGCCTCCCAAAGTGCTGGGATTACAGATGTGAGCTACCGTGCCTGGTCCTCCTGTGCATTGTTTTTAAATTCTTGTTGTATACCTGTAGACTGGAGTAGATTCTGAATTATTCTAGAGATCTCCACTGTAACTTTCTTCCATAGAATTATTACAAATGGGAATGACTCTGTTCCTGAAGCCGTAAATTGAAACGAAATGAATTTTAAGGGACAAGTCTCATGTCTGATGTATGAGTCACACAGAAAGTTCACCAAACCACCTGATGCCATAACCAGAGACATTCAAACTACAAACCAGGATGAGAAGTTGACATTTTCACATTGTAAAGAGCTTTTCCCAAGCTCTCTAAAGTGTGATATTATGATATGGAACAAGACTCCATATTATAATGAGACTCCTACCACTCTTAATGCCTGCCTTTTTCATTGGCAGGATAATGGTATAATAGAAATTTCACAATTAGTAGCTGCTGCTGGTAATCTGACAGAAACAGACTTAAGAGATCCTGTTTAGTTCACCTAGTGGGTGACTTTGTCAACATCTGTAATACAACTGTTACTCACTCTGCTTTAATTCAACCCAGTCATGGGATACTGGATGATAAAATTACCCTATCTTATCTATTGGTTAAATAAGGAAATGTCTATGCTACTGCTAATAGTATATGCTATTCCTGGATAAATTCCTCTGGGAAAGTTAAGACCCATATACACAAAATAAGAAAACAGGCTGCATGGTTACAACAGGTCTCATCTAATTCCCTGTGGTCACTGGTCATTTGATTTATTCAATTAGTTGCCTTTAAGCCTAGGTTAATGGCTCAAAACTACTGTGCAAACTGAGATTATCATTTACTTTGTATTTTCCTTTTTAAACTTTCTACCTAAAAATTGAACAAAAATGTTCAATTTCTGCAGAAGTACAACTCCTAACAGAATAATGCTGGCCCAGCACTTTGAGATGATAGCAAACGCCTATGAAACAGGCAAAACTGAACTTAACAATGGACTCCAGGTAAACTTAGCCTGAGAGCCACTCCCTCCAAATCTTCCTTGTTGCTCAAATGTGGCTGAAAGGATTTTGACAATGACTCCTAGTCGCCAATCACTCCCTTTGACATGGGACCAGACCAATAACCCAAGACAGGTCCATCCTAGCACTGAGGGACAGACATCAAAACCTAACTACAGGTTGACTGATCGGTGATGCTTTTGGAGAAAGATCTTGATCAAAAAGGGGAAATGTAAATGTTGTCAGAGTCAAAACAGAGTCATTTGTGTTGAAAACTCTGACAAATAGAGATAGGAAAGGTCATGAAGAGAGGGTTCTCATGCATAAATGCCTGATAATAAGAACCATCACAAAAGACTCTGTAAAAACCACAACTTTACACAAAGGCCATCAAAACCTTACATAAAAAAACATTTCTGTGAGGACATTTGCCCAGCAATTGCCTATCCAACCTTGGACTGTTACCATTGTTAATCTTTGTAGCCAAGGATAACTATCTCAAAACAATTATCCTCCTCCTTTTTCCTTTAAAAACTTTTGTCTTCCTTTACCTCCCTGAATACACATATACTGTATTATGACTCACATACACCCACTGCAATGCCCATTACTGAAAATATCATTTTCTTTTACGGAGTCTCCTTCTTTAATTTAGGGTGACGTAAGTATGACAACAAGAAATTATAATGGAAAAGAGTGATAGAATTGACTACATAAAAATTTAAAACTTCTATAAAGAAAATTACACCATACGTAACCTAATCATCTGTACCCCCATAACATGCTGAAATAAAAAAAAAAGAAAAGAAAATTAACTAAAATCAAAAGTTGAAAGAAAACCGTAACATGTATGACATGAGAAGCTGTATTAGTTTCCTAGTATAAATTACCACAAACTAGGTGGCTTTAAACAACAGAAATTTATCCTCTCACAGTTCTGTAGGCTAGAAGTCTGAAACCAAGGTTTCTACAGGGCCATGTTCTTTTGAAAGCTCTAGGGGAGAATCTGTTTCATGCTTTTTCCTTAGCTCTGGTGATATCAGCATTCCTCGGTGTTCCTAGGCTTACAGTTGTATAACTCCAATTTCTGCCTCTGTTGTTACATGGCGTTCCCCTGTGTCTTCCCGTTGTCTTCTTATAAGAATAGTCATATTGGATTAAGGGTCCACCCTACTCTGTATGATCTCATCTTCACTGATTACATCTGCCAATGACCCTATTTTTATTAATAAATAAGGTCACATTCTGAGGTAGTGGAGGTTAGGACTTCAGCACATCTTTTGGAGGGACATACTTCAACCCATAACAGAGTTTTAAATATATAAGTAGAATTGATAGACTTGTAAGAAATATTATAACACCCCAATAGAAAAATGGGCAAGGGACAAGAATAGGGAATTTGCACACACACACTATATATATCTCAAACAAACATAAGCAAGATGTCCAGCTCTACTACATGCGAGCATACTCCCTGATCTCCAACCTCCCTAGCCACTCCTCCTCCCTTGCCGGCACCTGGGCTAAGCACTGTGTGTGCTCTTGGGCTAGGTCCTGGATGCTCTTCTTGTAGACTCAGCCTGGATGATTTTATCCAGGCCAATGACTTTACTATAACCTATGTGCTAATGAGACCAAATTTGTATCTCTAGTCAGGACTTTTCCCTTGGCCTCCAAACAGTATAAATGTCATACCTGGTATCTCCAGTTGGCTATCCCACAAGCATCATAAGTTTTACATCTTCAACATAGAACTTCTGAATCTTTCCTCCAACCCTGTTCCTGCCAAGTCGTCTTCATTTCAATCAATGACACCAACATGCATTCAGTTGCTCAGGCCAGAAACCGGGCATCCTTCTTCTTAATTCCTTCTTTTCCCTTGTTATCCACATCCCAGTTATCAGGACCTACTGATTTTACTTACTAAATATCTACCACAACCCTCCACTCTCCCAGTCTGTACCTCTACTCTAGCCTGAGCCACAATTATCTCTGGCCTGGATTACTGCAGCAACCTTCTAACCAATCTTCCTAATTCCACTCTTGGCCCCTTACAATAGGGTGGCGACGCTTCTGGTTTGTTTGGAATCTGACACCCTCCCATGTAGCACCCCCATTCATTTGCAAAATGATTCCTACTTGGATGATAAATTATATGGTCTCTCTACTTTTCACTCTTTTCTTTTCACAGTAGCTAAAGTCATCTTTTAAAAATGTATTATAAATCAAAACATGTCACTGCCCTGCTTAAACTCTTCAAATATTTCTTACTGCATTATGATAATATCCGAAGTCCTTATTGTGGTCTACCAGGCCCTATAATCTAACCCACCTACCTCTCATCTCTTCTGACTCTGCCTTTCTTCAATCATTACATTCCAGCCACACTGGCTTTCTGTTCTGCTCATTCCCACCTCTGAGTCTTTGGTTTTGCTGTTCTCTTTGCTGCTACCTTATCCCTCTAGATCTTTTCATTAACAAGTTTGTTCTGTCACTCTGTTCTCAGATCACATATTAACTCTTCAGAGAGGCCTTCTGTGAAAACACAACCTAATGCTCCCATCCCCACCCAAGTTACTCTCTACTGTATTTTTCACTTATTTGTTGGTTTGTCTACTGCCTATCTTTCCCCAACAGAATATAGTTCCTTTGTCATCTTGTTCACCTCTGGCCCCCAGAGTCAGAGCATGTGCTGAATAAATATTTATTAAATAAATGAATCACAAAGAAAAAAATTAAAACTATGGTTCAAATCAGCAAAGATTAAAAGAACAAAAAACCCCTTATTTTTCTTCCTAACACTGTGTATTATCACCTGACATTACATTTATGTGGTTGTTTACTGCTTGTCTCCCCTCACTAAAATAAAAACTCCACAAGGGCAGGGACGTGGTTTTGTTCACAGATGTATTCCTAGCACCTATAAGAGTGTCTGGTATATAGTAAATGTTCAATAAATATTTATTGAATAAAGTAACAATACCTAGGGATGACTAGTTAGTGGAGAAAGGGATATGACTGATCATGCATTATTGGCAAGAATATAATTAGTGCACAATTTCTGTAGAAAATGTGGCAAGAGTTGACTTTTGAACAACACAGGTTTGAACTGCATGGGTCCACTTATATGCAGATTTTTTTCAATAAATAAATTAGAAAATATTTCGGAGGTTTGTGACAATTTGAAAAAACCCACTAATGAACTGTGTAGCCTAGAAATATTGAAAAAATTAAGAAAAAGTTAGGTGTGTCATGAATGTATAAAATATATGTAAATACAAGTCTACTTTATCATTTACTACCATAAAATATACATTAATCTATTATAAAAAGTTAAAATTTATCAAAACTTGCTCATGCTAACACAGACAATACATGGTGACATTTGTAGTCAAAATAAAATGTAAAGATGCAGTATTAAATAACTGCATAAAATTAACTGTAGTACATACTGTACTATAATAATTTCATAGACACCTCCTGCTGCTATTGTGGTAAGCTCAACTATTGCAAGTATCCACTTAAAACACTTGTGAAGGCTAATCATCTCAGCATGAGCAGTTCATCCCTCTAGGAAACTGCATCACAGTTGTGATGTTATGATATTAATATACATTGGTTTTCATCCGTGGTTCCTGTGAAGTTTCCTAACTCCCATAGTCCTTGTTATAATGTTGTGGCACTTTAGGCCTCAGGAGATAGAATCTCTCTCTTTGACCTTCTCCTGTCTTCTTTTCAATCTGACTGTGGGTCAAAAGACCCTCATTCCAGAGGAGGTCCTGCCCCATACTCTGGAGGAAGGTATACTATTAATACAAAGAGGGGCCGGGAAGAATCTGAACAGACAGGCCTTGCTGTGTTTAGATCGTGTGCTTTTTGTCTAGTCACATTTCTACATGGTTGTCAATCATGCCTATGTAATGAAGCCTCCATAAAAACCCAAGGTGACCGGGTTCAGAGAGCTTCTGCATAGCTGAACATGAAGACGTTCCTGGAGGGTGGCATGCCCAGGGGGGCTCGGAAGCTTCATACCCCTTTCCCCAAACCTTGCCCTACGCATCTCTTCAGTTGCATCCTTTGTAATATCCATTATAACAAATCGGTAAACATTTTTCCTGAGTTCTGTGACCTGCTCCAGTAAATTAATTGAAGCCAAAGAGGGAGAGAGGGTCATGGGAACCCAAACTTGAAGCCGGTTGGTCAGAAGCCCTAGAGGCCTAGACTTGCGACTGGTATCTGGGCGTGGGAGCCCCGTCATGGGGACTGAGCCCTCACCCTGTGGGATCTTATACTGTCTTCAGGTAGATAGTGTCAGAATTGAATTAGAGGATACCCAGCTGGTGTCTGCTGCTTGGGATGTGGGGAAAAATCCCACATTTGGTCACAGAAGTCCTCTTCTGTGTTGATTGTTGTGGAATTTAGAGGAAAGCACGGGTTAGGGAGTGTTTTTCCCAAAGCAACAGTAAAAAATAATCTTTTTTTACTTCACAGCTCTTTTGTATTTTTCATCATGTTTAGTGCAATACTGTAAACCCTGAATAACACCAGGGGACTCATACAAAGTGCCACTAGTGATGCTGGAAGCGCTCCTAAGAAGCAAAGTCATGACACTACAAGAAAAAGTTGAATTGCCTGACATGTGCCACAGATTGAGGTTTGCAACTGCAGTTGCTCACCATTTCAGACAGACGATTCATCTTGTAAACAGACAATGTAAACTAACAGTATTGATAAACACAGTATAGTACTGTAAATGTATTTTCTCTTCCTTATTTTAATAACTCTTACATAACACATATATCACACAAAATATGTATTAATCGACTATTTATAGTATTGGTAAGGCCTCCAGTCAACAGTAGGCTATTAGTAGTTAAGTTTTTGGGGAATTAAAAGTTATATAATTTGCTGGGCAGGTGGCTCATGCCTATGATCCTAACACTTTGTGAGGCCGAGGTGGGAGAATTGCTTGAAGCCAGGAGTTCTCGCTGGGCAACAGTGAGACCTTGCCTCTATAAAAAATTAAAAAATTAGCCAGGCATGGTGGTGTGTGACTGTAGTCCCAGCTACCGAGGAGGCTAAGGCGGGAGGATCACATGAGTCCAGGAGTTTGAGATTGCAGTGAGCTATGATGATGCCACTGTACTCTAGCCTGAGGAACAGAGAGAGCCTGTCTCAAAAAAAAAAAAAAATTTACACGTGAATTTTAGATTATGTGAGGGGTTGGCACCCCTAATCCCCCAAGTTGTTCAAGGGTCAATTGTATATATCAAAAACCGTGAAAGCGGGCACACCTTTTGACTCAGCAATCTCAATTCTAAGAGGAACTTATCCTAAACAAATGAACAAGGGTACAAAGATTATTTTTGAGGGAATTTCTCATTGGGTTGTTTATAATAGAGGAAACTTAGAAACTAAGGCACGATATCTATTAACAGGAGATCATAAATACAATTATAAATTTGTACAAGGAAGTATTAATACATTAAAAATATTGATGAAGATATGTATTTATTGGTATGGAAAGAGATCCAAAATATATTAACAGAAAAAGGCAAGCTAAAACACCCTACATGTTTAGCAAGACTTCATTTTTGCAAAAACATGTATGGGAGACATACAGGTATGTATGAATGCACATGTGCATTTATTGGTAAAAGTTTAGACAGACATAAAAATACTAATACTGGTTATCTTTGGATGGTAAGATTAAGGGCAATTTAAATTTTCTTCCTTATACATTTACAAAGTTTTTTATAATTAGGTCAACCAAAATTAACTATCTGAAAATGTTGTGCTTTCATAAACAAACCAACCAACCAATCAACCCAAAGCAGACATATTTCATCAACTCAATGAAGACTAAAGCTCAGGTTAAGAACTAGGAGTTCAGAAATGTCAACAGTATTAGATATGGCCTTCTTTTTTCCTGAATTCACGCAAGTTATTTCCCCTTAGTCAATATTAATAAAACAGAAAAAATATATGTAAGTTGTTTCTTTAATTTCATTGCCTGCCAAGCTTGAGAAGGTCAGGCCTGGCTTAGAAGCAACACAAAGAGCAGCAAAAGCTATCATTTATGCTGGACATTTTCTTTGCCTTGCCTCATTAAAAACCTTGTAACAATCCTGCTAGGTAGGTGTTAATGTTCTCATGCTCAAAAGTTGAGAGGAGACAGAACTTGCCAAAGCTCAAATAGTTGCTATATGGGGGATCTTCATTTGAACAGAGGTCTCTCTGACTTCAGAGCCTTCAGGAAAAGATAGAGAAAGGCGCTTTAGGCTTTATAACCTTGCAAGTCTCTCAATGCCTCTCATCTTTTACGTGGTTATCCACCACCTTTATCTAATTTGCAAGAAACATAATAGGAGAACAAACTTGGAGCTTTTAGAGAGTTGCAGTAAATATCCAGAGAAGCAAGATTTAAACTGGGTACTGCTCTCTGGAACTTGCCCTTTATTTCTAGGCAACTGAAAAGGCTCAAGATCAAAATGCTTGGGTGAGTGGTCTTGGGGAGGGGAACAGAATACACCTATGTATGTGTGTGAAGGGCCACAACAGACTGGGATAAGGATGACATCTGTCCAGTAAAGAAGGAAGCTGGACCAGGATGAGGGGGAATGGACAACACCTAGGAGGAAAGGAAGCAAGGTAGGACGGACAAAGTTAAAGGGGGACTGAGAGAAGGGCCAACAGAAAAGAAGGAACTAGGAGAAAAGGCAGTTCTGAGTTATTCTGGAGTATTTTTTCCTCCCACCTTTTTTCTCTCTGTACTCTTTTTCCTTGATGATCTCAGTCACTATTACGCCTTCACTCCTTTTCAGTTGAAAGATTGCCAAATCTCCCGACTTTTCTCCAGAGTTTAACTCCTCCAAGCCAGCCACATCCACCTGCATTTCCTATCAGCACTTAAGTCCAACAGGTCCAACCTGAATTTGGCATCTCCTCTACCCTGAGCCTGCTCCTACTGTTATACTCACCGTTACTTATCAAACATCCATCTGAACCTGCTCTTTCTCTCCCATTCCTTCAATCATTCTTTCATCCAACAAATATTTATTGTGGATCTATTATGTCCTACACACTCCACCACAGCACTAAGTATATCCAGTCACTTCATGAAGTCAGGTCATTTCTATCTTGAAAATCTCTTGTCTGTCCACCTTGTTAGCTGCCCAACTCAACTAGAGGTGTACTGAGAATCCCTCAAGCAAGAATCCCTCTTGCTTGAACATATAATACTGCATGTGGCATACCGTTCATTCTACAGGGATCATCTAGCACTTGGCACTGTACCTGGAACACTGAAGGGGCAGTAAACTCGCTGAAAAGGAAACCGGGGCAGCAGAAGCTAGGAGACTTGTCTTGAAGGAGTACGTGCATGTGAAGCATGTTTGCCTTAAACCGTATCAACTATCCACACAACATCAGCTTGACAATTCTTTTATTTCTGGGGTGTGGCTTTGGCAGGCTGGGGAGATTGTTGGAGGTCTTCTGATGGAAAGCTGTCCACCTCCGACCTCTTGAGTAGGTTACTCAATAACCACTTGTCGCATATATCACTTTATGACAGGGACCACCGATGTTGCGTTCTCCGTTGTATCCCTAGCCCCTAGAACATCTGGTCCATAGTAGGAGATCAATAAATAATCTGTGGAGGATTCTTGAAAGGCAGGGACCATAGACGTTTTATTCCCCCCCTCAGGAAAGACAAAGATGAAGAGGCCTGAGGGCAAAGAAACAGTGCACGACGTTACCCTCCCTATTCTCTCAAGGCGTGGTACACGGGAAATGTTTGCTGAGCAAGACAAATCGCCCTCCTGCACAACTCCAAACTCGGCCCCCGGCAGCCAGGCCTTGGAGAACAGCCACCACATGGCCCAGGCCCGCGCTTCCCTCCCTCCCAGCCTGGGCTCCTGTTACCTCCCCGCACACATCTGTGCCCACCACAGGCCAAACAATTACACGCTCCCGCGCTCCAGCCCCGAGGTCCAGGTTGGGGCTGCGGCCCGGCCCCCCAGGACACCCACCCCCGCCAAAGCTCTGGGGACGCCCGCGGCCCCGGCCTGAGACCGCCGCCGCCCGGGACTCCGGCAGGCCCCGCACCAGGCGCCCCGGCCGTCGTCCATGTGCTCGCCCGCCGGCCGCTTTCCAGCCGCAGCTCGCGCGGGCTGAAGGGATTAAGCCGGGGAGGCCCGGCCGGGCCCTGCCGCGCTCCTCCGGCCCGAGAGAGGCCGGGAAGGCTTAAGGCGGGAAGACGCCGCAGCTGTGAGGCGCCAAGGGGCGAGCGGCGGCGGCGCCAGGGGCGGCGGGCCCTGCCGAGGGTCGCGAAGACGCAAGACCCCAGGCGAGGCGACGCTCCGGCCGCGGCCGGGCTCGGCGAGCGGCGGCTCAGTCACTCACCACGGTCCGGCGGGGCAGCGCGCCGGGGGTCCGGGTCAGGGCCCGGCGGAGCCTCCGCGCCCGGCCCGAGCGGGTCCCTCCGGAGCTCTCGGAGCCGCTGTCGTCCGAGATCACGATAAAGTCCTCCATGGCTACGGGACCCGGCCGAGCCAGCGCGCGAGCGGCCGGCAAGCCAGACGGCGGCGGCGACTTCGGTTCCTGCAGCCGAAGCGGTGGCGGCGGCGGTAACCCAGGCCATCACCCCGCCGGCCCCGCCCCTTCCCGCCCCGCGCCCCGCCCCCTCCGGCCCCGCCCCGTCCCGCCCGCCGGCGTGAGGCCGCCGGGTCAGGGCCGAGCTCTCCGTGCTTGGCGGCTCCCGAAGGGAAGAGAAGGAGAAAGGAGTCGCGGCCGGCTTGGGCCGGTGTTTGGGGCGTGCGAGACGCTGAGACACTGAGGCTTCCCCACCGGCTTCCAACTGACGAAAGTGTGAAGGGAGGTGTGGCCAACCCTCCCTGGCCCAGGTGTGAACCGGCCTCTCTCACTGAGCGGGCCTTGACTGACTGACCGAGAGAGGGGTCCCTCGAGGGTGGCCGACCTGGCCTCTGAGTGACTAGGTAGAGGGGTCCCCAACTGACAGACTTGCTGACAGACTGGCTGACTGAGGGTGGGTGGCCCGGCTTCTGGTAGAGGTAGGGGAGAGAGACCCCACTTCTCTGTGCACATGTGCAAGGATATCTGTAGGATAAATTCCTACAAGTGGAATTATTGGGTCAAAGGCCATGCTTTTGTTATTGTTTTTTTCTTTTTTTTTGAAACAGAGTCTCACTCTGTTGCCTGGGCTAGAGTGAGTGCTGTGGCGTCATCCTAGCTCACAGCAACGTCACACTCCTGGGCTCAAGCGATCCTTCTGCCTCAGCCTCCCGAGTAGCTGGGACTACAGGCATGCGCCACCATGCCCAGCTAATTTTTTCTATATATTTTTAGTTGTCCGATTAATTTCTTTCTGTTTTTAGTAGAGACGGGATCTCGCTCTTGCTCGGGCTGATCTCGAACTCCTGAGCTCAAACAATCCGCCCGCCTCGGCCTCCCAGAGTGCTAGGATTACAGGCGTGAGCCACTGCGGCCCTTTGTTATTGTTTTGATAAATGATGTCAAACGACCCTTCTAAATTGTACCAGTTTGCAGTTGCACTGACAATGTATGTCTCTCAGGAATTTAAATTGTGAGATTTAGAGAGTTGTTCAGTTGGTAGCAGGATTAGAAGCTGAAAAAGTGCACAAAGAGCAGCCACGAGGAAGCAGAGGCCACGAATAAGCAGAGGTTATAAAGATGAAAAAAGATATCCCCAAAAGAGGAAGCGGTAGATAGTTGGCTGGTTGGTTGGTTGGTTGTAGGGCAGGAACATTAAAATCAAAACAACTACTAGTACAATAAATGTGGGGTATTGACAAAATTCTGCTGCTCAGGCTCCAACAAATTTGCAAAATATGTTAAGAGAGCCAAAGAAAAATGTGTTTTTCTTTGGGGGATTTGTTCTTCAAGGAATGGTTATCAGATGCTCTCTAACACTGCCTAATGCGGTGGTTCTGAAATTCCAGTGAGCAACAGAATCACCCAGAAGGCCTGCTAAAACACAGATTGCTGGGCTACACACCAGAGTTTCTGATTGAGAAGCTGAATTTGGGGGCTTGGACCCTCCAAATTTGCATTTCCAGCAAGTTGGAATGATGCTGATGCTGCTAGTCTGGGGATCACACCCTGAGAACCACTGGTCTGGTGCACAGAGAGTTTATGGCCCACAGATTTCAGATGTTCTGGTCCCCAGTGCGTGAAATCATCCTTGTTGTGAAAGGATTCATTGTCTCCACCTAATGCCATTTAAACATTTAGTTTGTTTAACTCCCTGCTTTTTGAAACACTGTCTTCTCTAGGCTTCTGTGCCTCTGTACTTCTCTTACCACTTTTTTTAGTTTCCTTTGCTGATGATTCCTATTCCTCTACTGCTTAAATCTTGATGTCCCTCAGAGTTCTGACATGGGCCACCTTCACACACT
This sequence comes from Propithecus coquereli, assembly GCF_000956105.1. Taxonomy (NCBI): domain Eukaryota; kingdom Metazoa; phylum Chordata; class Mammalia; order Primates; family Indriidae; genus Propithecus; species Propithecus coquereli. The sequence goes on along the minus strand of NW_012152163.1, from coordinate 386,165 downwards.
GTACCTTCTCTCTGTACAATCTCAACTATTTCCGTGGCTTCAATGATCATTTATATGCCAGTGACCCCCACGAGTTTATCTCCAGCCCAGCCCTGTCCTTAAAGCTCTGGTTTATATATCCAAATACAAATGTTTATTGAAGCTCTTAGGCATCTCAAGTTGAATATGTCTAAAACTGAGCTCACCCCTGCTACCCTCTGCAACCCTGCATATAATCTTTCGCTCAAAAAAGCCTACTTTCCTTCTGTGTCCCCTGTCTTATGAGTGAGGGTACCACCAGCCAGCAATTGCTCAAATGAGAAACCTCAGTATTGTGCTTGATTTCTGCCTTTCCTTCATCAAGTCCTACTTATTTTACCTCCTAAATATCTCTTGTATCCCTTCACTTCTTTTGGCCTCTACTGTTACGATTCTAGCCAAGCTAAGATCACCTCTGGCCCAGTCTACTGTCGTAGCTTCCTGTTTAGCCTTTCTGAATCTACTCTTGTCCTTTTTCATTCCTTTCTCTGCATTCAGCCAAAGTGATCTTTAAGATCATCTCCTTCAGTGGCTTCCTAACAACACATAGGAAGCCTTTTAGTCAGCTTGAGCTGCCATAACAAAATACCATAGACTTGCTGGCTTAAACAAGAGAAATTTCTTTTCTCACAGTTCTGGAGGCTGGGAAGTCTAAGAGCAAGATGCTGGCCAGTTTGGTTCTGGTGAGGGCTGCTCTCTCCTTGGGTTGCAGATGGCCAACTTGTCACTGTGTTCTCACATGGCATTTCCTCAGTGCTTGCACACAGGGAGAGATTCTCTCCCTTTTCCTCTTCTTACAAGGCCACTAATCCCATCATTAGAGCGCCACCCTCATTACCTAATCTAGCTCTAATTACCTTCCAAAGGCCCCATCTCTAAATAGCATCACATTGAGGGTTAGGACTTCAATGTATGAATTTTGGGGGAATACAAACATTCAGTCCCATAACACTATAAACTTCTAAATATAAAGATAAATATGAATTTATATGTATTCTTCTAGATCACATAAAAATATATATAGTAAATACATTAAATGCATATAAATTTAAAGGTAAATCTAGGCTCT
>NW_012152163.1:380937-382022 GCF_000956105.1 Propithecus coquereli | reverse complement strand
TTTAATTAAAAATTATATGTGAATAAAGTTATACGTGGAAAAATAAGTGTGAAAATGCAAATCAAAATAACAATGAAATGGCACTTCACACTCATGAGGATGGTTATTTTTTAAAATATAGAAAATATGGCTAGGAATGGTGGCTAACGCCTATAATCTCAGCACTTTGGGAAGCAAAGGTGGGAGGACTGCTTGAGCCCAGGAGTTCAAGACCAGCCTGGCCAATAGTGAGACGCCCATCTCTACAAAAAATTTAAAAATTAGCCAGGTATGATGGTGCATGCCTGTAGTCCCAGCTACTTGGAAGGCTGAGGCAGGAGGATCACTTGAGCCTAGGAGTTGGAGACTGCAGTGAGCTATGATGATGCCACTGCACTCTACCCCAGGCAACAAAGGAGACCCTGTCTCAAAAAACCAACAAACCAAACAAAAACCAGAAAGTAAGTTTTGACAAGGATGCGGAGAAATTGGAACCCTTGTGCATTGCTGGTAGGAATGTAAAATGGTGCAGCAGCTATGGAAAACAGTTTGGCCATTCCTCAAAAGGTTAACCGTAGAATTATCGTATGATCCAGAAATTCTACTCTTAGGCATTTTCCCAGAAGAATTGCAAGCAGGAACTCAAACAGGTACTTGTCCAGCAATCTTCATAGCAGCATTATGTATAATAGCCAAAGGTAGAATCAACTCGTGTCCATCAGCAGATGAATGGGTAAAAAAATGTGGTATATACATACAATAGAATATTATTCAGCCATACAAAGGAATGAAATTCTGATACCTGCCGCAGTGTGGATGAACCTTGAGGATACTATGCTAAGTGAAATAATCCAGACACAAAAGGACAAATTGTATGATTCCATTTATGTGAGCTACCTAGAATAGGCAAGTTCATAGAGACAGAAAATTAGAGGGTATCGGGACTTAGGGAAGGGGAACATGGGGATTTATTGTTTAATGGGTACGGGGTTTCTGTTTGGGACAATAAAAAGTTCTGGAAATAGTGGTGATGGTTGTACAACATTGCGAATAAACTAATACCACTGAAGCATATATTTAAAATGGCTTTGATAAATTTTATGTTA
>NW_012152163.1:379023-380887 GCF_000956105.1 Propithecus coquereli | reverse complement strand
AAAAAAAAAAAAAAAAATGGAGTCTTCACTCAACAAATTATTATTAAGCAGCTATGTTGTGCTCCAGGGATACAATAGTGAACAGGATAGACTCAGTCCTTGGTCTCAGTGCTTATAGTTAAAGGGGAAGACAAACAATAAACTAGTAAATAATTATGTAATCAGTTTGATAAATTTCAACTTATAAAATATAAATATGAAACAGTTTTATTTTTTCCCCATTATCCATTACCACTGTCTCTAGAAATCCTCTTGCTCTCTGGATAGCAGATTCCCTTAAGCACATCCTGCTCTGGTCCCATAACTTTATAATCAATTGTAGTAATTAATATAGTCTCATTCCAAGCATACTCAGGCCTGTCCATTTTAAGTCTTTAATCTCATCTGTAATTCATAGCTCTTCCTGGTGCAGGTGGACTTGTGGCCACAACAGCTCTTAGTGGAGGGGGTGGTGACGTCACTCCTTTCTCTCCCCTTGGCTCTTTCTCCTCTCAGGTGAGGATGAGGAGGAGGGAGAAAGAATATTCTCTGCAAGACTGTCCATGGAGAATTGGCCATTCTCTCCCCCTCTGGCTGTTGCTACATCAGTAGCAGTTCTCCCAACATGTCAGATGTCCAGATGCCAGCTCTCTTACTTGGACTGTACACATTGAACTCTTTAGGGGCCTCCCCTGAGCACTCCCTAATGTAGGAGACCTCAGACTCAACTTCTTTCTCTGGAACACCCCCACTGATTCCTGCCAGGGACTATCTATTAATAACATACATCCTTTTGTTATTGGGGGATCCTTATCTGGAGGTGCTTCTTGGGGAGTGCCAGCAAGAGCCTTAAACCTCAGCCACCTGTTGTGCTGTCCAATTGACTCACATGTGAAGAACTTATATACGTAATTCAAGGAGGAAGAGTATGTAGGCAGCTCCCATCCTGGTGCTCTTCTCTTAACACTGACCATCTTTCTCCTCCCTTCCTTCACTCCCAAGGGCATCAGAAAAGCTCATCCAGGTCAATGGTTCGGTGAATTCAGGCAAGTTCTCAGCTTGGGGAGGGAGAGAGAAGCTTGTTGAACCTCAAAACTTGTGGGAAGAGAATGTGGGAATAAGCTGAATGGCCCCCATCTCCTTCAATTGGGGGCAGGTAATGGATGATTGCCAGCTACAATAAATAGTAGTCACTCATGGATATATGAACTAATTGGAAAAATTTGAAATACCTATTTATGTTGCAGAATTTATAGTAAAGTGATTAATATTAGTGATTGACCTTCAAGCATAAAAATAGTGATATGACTTTTGGGGTACAATAGTGTTCTGATTATATATATCTTTCTCATCAGCCATCACATAGGAAGCCTTTTAGTCAGCTTGAGCTGCCATAACAAAATACCATAGACTTGCTGGCTTAAACAAGAGAAATTTCTTTTCTCACAGTTCTGGAGGCTGGGAAGTCTAAGAGCAAGATGCTGGCCAGTTTGGTTCTGGTGAGGGCTGCTCTCTCCTTGGGTTGCAGATGGCCAACTTGTCACTGTGTTCTCACATGGCATTTCCTCAGTGCTTGCACACAGGGAGAGATTCTCTCCCTTTTCCTCTTCTTACAAGGCCACTAATCCCATCATTAGAGCGCCACCCTCATTACCTAATCTAGCTCTAATTACCTTCCAAAGGCCCCATCTCTAAATAGCATCACATTGAGGGTTAGGACTTCAATGTATGAATTTTGGGGGAATACAAACATTCAGTCCCATAACACTATAAACTTCTAAATATAAAGATAAATATGAATTTATATGTATTCTTCTAGATCACATAAAAATATATATAGTAAATACATTAAATGCATATAAATTTAAAGGTAAATCTAGGCTCT
>NW_012152163.1:378004-378973 GCF_000956105.1 Propithecus coquereli | reverse complement strand
ATGCATATAAATTTAAAGGTAAATCTAGGCTCTGAATGATCTGGACTTTTTCTATTTCTCCTATTTCTCAGTTTCAGCTTAGACAAATCACTTTCTTATTCCTCTGACCCATCATCTAGCCATACCATATTTCTTTACATTTTTAAAAATAAACCAGACTCTATACTTCCTTACACCGTTTCACGCTGAACTCTCTTACTGTCGCTGATCCCCCTTTTCCAAACATTCAGCAAATTTGTAAAAGTCTTTTTAAAATGGACAACTTCACTCATATACAAAAGTAAAAAGAATAATCGGAGCAGCAGTTGCTTTGGAGGGATGGAAGTGAAAATTGATTGGGAAGGAGCATGAAGAAACTTTCTATAGTGATGGAAATGTCTGATTCCTTGTTAGGGTTTGAGTTACATGGGTGTATACATTTATCAATACCCATAAAATGGTACACATAAAGTTTGTGCATGTTATTTAAATTTTATCTTAAAAAAAGAAATGAAAAATTTTTGGTTTATGATATACATGTGTTAAGGGGTGAAGTGTACTGATGTTTGAAAGTTGCTTTGAAATGCATCAAAAATAAGATGGATGGATGGGTAGATGAATGGATATGGATAAAACAAATACTGTTTAGCCAAATGTTAACAATTGTGAAATCTAGGTGGTAGTTATATGGGTGTTCACTTTTATGTCTATTTGAATGAAAGCATTCATAATATGTTGAGAAAAAATGTGAAATTTGAAAAGTTAATTGTGTATCTTTTACCACAATTTTAAAAAGTTAAAAAAAAAGGAGAGAAGAGTATCATGGACCCCACGTGCCCATCACCCAGCTTCAACAATTATGAATCTCATTTTACTTATATCTCCACCCACTCTTACTCCCACCTTCCTGAGTTATTTTAAAGCAAATCCCAGACATCACATCATTTATTCTGCAAACATTGTGTCTTTAAAAGATAAGGAGTCTTGGCC
>NW_012152163.1:347818-374574 GCF_000956105.1 Propithecus coquereli | reverse complement strand
ATCAAAATGAAAAAGGTTATAGACAAGGCTAAAGGCCTCTTTAACCACCTCCCCATTCTAATTCCCAATTCCCCCTCTTCAGTGCTTCTGTGTTTATTCCTCTAAAACTTTTTGCTCTGTATTTGCCTGAATTCATGTATACTTCTTAACATGACATACATTTTAGCTTTATGCAAGAGCATATTTGCTTTAATATGGAGATTTGTAACCAACATTTGTAGTAAAAATGTTCTAAGCAAAAAGCTTCCTGCCTTATTAATGGAGGTTTTTTTGTTGTTGTTGATATACATCTTTAAAAGATTATTTTTTCTATTCTTTTTCTATTTTTCATGACATGGCAGGGTCAGTGCCTACAGACTCACTTTTGTTTATGCTAAAGCTGGCCAGCTCAGGTTTCTCCCCACCCTAGGGAACACTCTGTCCCTCCAGATATAATCTCCCAGTTTCAGGGCATTCTTGGCTTTTCTGTTGGATTGCTTTAGCAGGCAGCCGCTTGGTATAAATAACATTATTTAAATCATTTTCTTATCTTTTTCCCCTGCTTCCATCCCAGCTTCTAATTTGCTGAGCTGTCAGGTAGATGTCAAAGTCTTTGTAACAATTTTATTTTATCCCCTATGTGCAGAGATGATACATCTCATTTGAGAAAAACTAAAGCAATTCAGAATGGTTACAAAGCAGAATGTGTAACCCTATCAAACTTCAGTAACATCTTTCCAGACATCTCTGAATAACCATTCAGAGATGGTTACTCACATGTGCAAAAACACAATTTTACATAAATGGGATCATACTGTGCATCACAATTGGCTTTATTAATGTGTTCTTACAGTTTTCTGTGTCAGTGAATATGCATCTGTATTATCTATATTATCAATGTTATTGGTTCATAATATTTTTAGAATAGTACGATATTTTATCTTATTATTATATATAAAAGCATAAAGAAACAAACCAAAAATTGTACCACATTCTCCCATCCCTGATATCACTAATTGAACGGTTTATAAAATTAAAAGAAACACATTTGTGAGATTAGAAAATTCTCACTATAAAAAGTTACAAAATGAAAAATAAAAGTTGAAAGCTACGCTCCCTTTTCTAATTCTTCTTCCCAAGGCTAAATACCTTTATAAGTTTCTTGTGAATCCTTCAAAACATACAAAATTACTACATATACTTATTTCTTTTCTATCTCTGTTTTTAACAGAAAAAAGATTATATTGTATGTAATTATTTACTTTGCTTTTTTCATTTAACGTATCTTGGAGATTGTTCCCTAACTTCAGTATATATATCTTTCTCTTTTTAACAGCTTGCATAAAAAAGTCATTTTTTAGAATGTGCCACATTTATTTAAATGCTTCTCTGTAATGGATATTTGGTTGTTTCTAGGGTTTTGTTTATTCGTTGTGTAGTTTTGTTTTTACTATTACCAATGATATTACAAGAATACCTTTGTAACAAGTCTTGCCAGCATATCCACAGGGAAATTCTTAAGCACAGGGAACTGGCTTAAAGGATATATGTGTTATATATATTGGTAGAAATACCAAATTGTCATCCAGAAAGATTGCACTAAATAACATTTGAACAAAAGTGTTTGAGAGTGCTTGTTTCCCAAAATTCCCCAAGCATTGGTTATCAAACTTTTTAGTTGTTGCCAATCAAATAATTTAAGGTTGGTATCTTGTCCTGAATTGCATTTACTTCATTATGAGTGAATTGAGATACTTTTAAAATGTTCATTGGCTATTTTTTTTCCTTTAAACTGTCTATTCATATACATTGATTTTTCCCCCTCCTATGCTGTTCATCTTTTTCGATAGCTATCAGTGGGATTTATGTGAATAGCTAACACTTATTAAGTGAAGTATCACATTGCTTGGTTAATTTATTCAACTAGGCACAAAATAATAAACACTTAGGATGTTTTCAATGTTATTGGGCAGCTTTAAGCATCCATCTTTGTACTCTGGATCAAATACCTCTTTAAAGTTTGATTTCTAGAAGTGGAGTTGCTGATTTAAAGTTGAATTCTTTGTCCAAATGTTCAAAATAGCACTTTGTGATGAGGAAATGGTCCAAGATGGGAAGTAGAAGAGAAAAAGAAAGAGGAACTAAAAGGTTACTCCTAATTGCCTCTAAATTAGAATTCAACTAGCAGGCTAATTGATGATGTTATCATCCTAACTGCTTTCACCAATAAGCTTCTTAAAATCCTAAATCTCCTCTATTTGAGTGCTCAGATCTCCTGGGAATCTTCAAATCCTAGGATAAAAAAAATCAATTGTATAATTTTCGAGTGAATAATAGCATTAAAAATAATTATAAGCACATTCTGAATCATTTTATGGCCATGCAATTTCAACATTGGCTTTATATTTATGTTTACAATTGTCCGAGTTGGTACACAATGTTTGAAGGAACACTGGCACTGTGGTAGTTCATGAATTTTAATTAAATGGGGGGAATTATGGGGAGAATTGAATCAGCTTCCTTTTGGGAAGGTGGACTTTTGGGGCTGGTGGACTCCTGGGCAAGCAGAGCTTCAAAGAGCCTGAGCACAAAGCAATCCATTAAATTAGAATAATGCAGGAAATGATTTAGGGGAGAATGAATTGCACAAATCCTGTCTTTATGCCTAACAACTTGTTCATTGGCAGTAAGTGTAGTAGAAAATATAGAGTGAAGTAGTTTTACATTTCTGACTTGAGTAATAATTGGATTAGGACACCAATTCAGGCCAAATTGCATTAAAGACCACAATGCCAACCTTAGTTTTACAGGAGTTATCAGATGACACTGCATTAAACTAGGCACTGCAGGATGGCTTAGGGGTGGTTTTGATCAAGTATGATGTATGATGTCTGCCTGGAGTTAGCAAAGAACTGAGGTTATTAACACCAATTTTGTACAGCATAATTATCTGAATATTTTCTGCATTTGTATTATTGACAGACAAAATCAAAGAAATAAAATTGATATGCTCTCATTTATTGTTCTAATGGGCATTTGTTTGATTAATAATGATATATAAAATGTTATTTTTCTTTTTCCCAATGTTACTTTCTTGTGAAAAGATATCCAAGTCAAAAATCTACTACTCAAATTAAGTTGTACTTTGTCCTAGATACCATTATATGCATATTCAAATATATTCTACATATTTGTAACAATATTGTGGCTAGAGATTTGGTTAATACATTTCACTTAATGTATACTGTAAATATTTTCTGATTTTGCTAATCTGTTTTTTTTTTAATTTCAGCATATTATGGGGGTACAGATGTTTAGGTTATGTATGTTGTCCTTGTCTCCCCACTCCCCCCCACTAATCTGTTTTTTATTGTGTCCCTTTGTGCTTTTGACTTACACATTCTCCCTTGACTAACACCACATTGTTTAATGTTGTTTGCCCAGGTATGGAAGCCTATTCGTCTTTCTCCATGATCATGTAAATATCTCCAAAGATATAGACATATGTGCATATACACATAAATATATATAAAATATATATAAAAGACTGTGAATTTGTCATTTGCTTTTACTAAGGTGAGATCATAAACTATATATATTTCTTAGGTACATTATTTTTTGCTTAATTTATCAGGGTAGCCACCAGATCAATTTAGCTACAGATTTGTAAATATAATTTTTTAATAACAATTTTTTAAGTGATGTGGTTATCCCAACTACAGTGGTACAAATCTGTTCACCCTTCCCCCCCATTGATGGACATTCAAGTTGTTTTCAAATTTTTTGTTATTACAAACAATGCCCCAATAAATATTCACATAGATTCATCCTTAGATTGTTAGAACTAAAATCGCTATATCAAAGGATATATATATTTTTGTTTTTAGTGTATAAGGGCATATTACTTGCTTTAAAAGGTTGTAGGAAATATCATCCAATATCAATGAGCAGATTTTATTTGAATCTTTTTTTTTGTTATTTCACATTATTAAGGGGGTACTTGAATTGCTTTTGTACAGATTGAGTCAAAGTTGTAAGTGTGTCTGTCACCCAGATTGTGTGCATTGTACCTGTTAGGTGTGAATTCACCCATCCCCTCTTCCTCGCTGCCACCTGCTTGATTTCTGTTGAATTTAACTATCATATGTGCACTCAAATGTTGATCTATTTGTTCCAGTTTAGTAGTGAGTTCATGGGGTTTTTGTTTTTCAATTCTTGCAACACTTCACTTAAAGGATGGTCTCCAGTTCCATCCAGGTTGTTACAAAAGACATTAGTTCACCATTGTTTTTATGGCTGAGTAATACTCCATGGTACATATATACTACGTTTCATTAATACACTCATGTATTGATGGGCACTTGGGTTGTTTCCACATCTTCGTGATTGTGAATTGTGCTGCTATAAACATTTGAGCACAAGTGTCTTTTTGATAAAATGTGTTTTTTTTTCCTTTGGATAGATACCCAGTAGTGGGATTGCTGGATCAAATGGTAGGTCTACTTTCAGTTCTTTGAGGTATCTCCATACTACTTTCCACAGAGATTGTACTAGTTTGCAGTCCCTCCAACAGCGTATAAGTGTTCCTTTCTCTCCGCATCCACGCCAGCATCTGTTGTTTTGGGACTTTTTGATAAAAGCCATTCTCACTGGAGTTAGGTGATATCTCATTTTGTGGTTTTGACTTGCATTTCCCTGATGATTAGAGACATTGAGCATTTTTTCATATGCTTATTGACCATTAGTCTATCTTCTGTTTATGGTTTTTGTCCACTTTTTAATGAAGTTGTTTGATGTTTTCTTGCTGATTTGATTGAGTTCTTTGTAGATTCTGGTTATTAGCCCTTTGTCGGTTGTATAGCATGCAAATATTCTCTCTAATTCTGTAGGTTGTCTCTTTGCTCTATTGATTGTCTCCTTGGCTGTGCAGAAGCTTTTTAACTTAATCAGGCACCATTTATTTATTTTTGTTGTTGCTGTAATTGCCTTTGGGGTCTTCTTCATAAATTCTTTCCCTAGGCCAATATCTAGAAGAGTTTTTCCAACCAAGGCATGGTTTCATGCCTTAGGGTTAAGTCTGTTATCCATTGTGAATTAATTTTTGTGAGTTATGAGAGGTGTGGATCCTGTTTCAGTCTTCTACATGTGGCTATCCAATTTTCCCAGCACCATTTATTGAATAGGGATTCTTTTCCCCATTGTATGTTTTTGTCTACTTTGTCAAAGATCAGATGGCAATATGAAGATTTTTTTTTTAATCTGGGTTCTCTGTTTTGATCCATTGGTCTAGGTCTCTGCTCTTGTGCTAGCACCATGCTGTTTTGGTTACTATAGCCTTGTAGTACAGCTTGAAGTCCAGTAAAGCGATGCCTCTCAATTTGTTCTTTTTGCTTAAGGGTGATTTGGCTATTCAGGATTTTTTCTGGTTACATATGAAGCATAGAATTATTTTTTCTAGATCTGAAAAAAATGCCATTGGTGCATTAATGGGAATTACGTTGAATCTATAAATCACTTTGGGTAGTATAGATATTTTAACAATGTTGATTCTGCCGATCCATGAGCATAATATATTCTTCCGTTTTTTGCATCCTCTGTGATCTCCTTCCTCAGTGTTTCATGGTTCTCCCTGGTCTTTCACCTCCTTGGTTAAATATATTCCTAGGTATTTTATTTTCTTTGTTGCTATTGTGAAGGTATTGAGTCTTTGATTTGATTCACAGCTTGACTGTTGTTGATGTATAGGAATGCTACTGATCTGTGTATATTGATTTTGTAGCCTGAGACTTTGCTGAATTTATTTATCAAGTCCAGGAGTCTCTTCGCAGAGTCTTTTGGGTTTTCTAGGTATAAAATCATATCATCAGTAAAGAGCAATAGTTTGACATCTTCTATCTTCATTTGGATACTGTTGATTTCCTTCTCTTGCCTGATTGCTCTGGCTAGGACTTCAGCACTATGTGAAACAAAAGTGGTGACAGTGGGCAACCTTGTCTGGTTCCAGTTCTAAGTGGGAACGCTTTCAATTTTTCCCCATTCAGTATGATGTTGGCTGTGGGTTTGTTGTATAAGGCTTTTATAATATTGAGGTATGTTCCATGTATGCCTATTTTCTGCAGAGTTCTTATCATAAAAGGGTGCTGAATTTTGTTAAATTTTTTCTGCATTTATTGAGATGATCATATGGTCTTTGTTTTTACTTATATTTATGTGCTGAATCACATTTATAGATTTACATATGTTGAACCATCCTTGCATCTCTGGGATAAAGCCCACTTGCTCATGTTGGATTATTTTTTTTTTATGGCGCCTGAGTTCACTTTGCTAGGATTTTATTAGGAATTTTTGCATCCACATTCATAAGGGATATTGGTCTGTAGTTTTCTTTTTTGTTGTATCCTTTCCTGGCTTAGTAGCAGGGTGATATTGGCTTCATAGAATGAGTTGGGGAGGATTCCTTCCTTCTCTATATTATGAAATAATTTCTACAGTTCTTCTCTATGGGTCTGGTAAAATTCAGCTGTGAAATCATCTGGTCCAGGACTTTCTTTTTGTTGAAGATTTTTTATTGCTGCTTCTGTTTTGTTACTTGATATTGGTCTGTTCGGGAGTTCTATTTCTTACTTCAAACAAAATATAAAAATAAGTATGACATTTATAAGACAATTGGAAATTTGAACACTGAGTAGATCTTTCACTAAATTAAGGAATTTATGTGTTTTAGATGTGATATTGGTAGAGGTACATACTAAAATATTTATGGATAAAAAAGTTTGCTTCTAATTTGCCTCAGAAAGATACTGGTGGAAGAGAAGTGGATGGAAACATGGATGAAATAAGAGTGGGCATGAGTTGATAGTTGTTGAAGCTGGCATAATGGGAGTTCAATGGTATAACCATTGTCTTCTTTTATATATGTTTAAAATTCTCCATAATAGTAACAACTTTACAAAGCTGTAATATTTTGCCCTATGTCTTCAATGTATGAAGAAAACCATTTCCTTACATTTCCCTTAGCACTGGGTGTTACCACTTTTTTATTTTTGTCAGTCTGATGCATGTCAAAAGGTATTTGTTGCAATAATTAGCATTTACCTTACTGCTAGTGAGGCTAATCATATTGAGAAAGTATAAAGTGTCCTTTTTAGTAGCTAGCAGCCAGGTCATGGTGTTCTCAAATGAACAGAAAGGATACTTTCTAGAATATAAATAAGATACAGACAAGGCCACTCTGTGACCATATCTGGAACAAGACACACACGAAGCCATTTTGCAACCATGAAAACAATAAAACATCCCTCACTTCTGACTAACCTGAGTGACTGCTGCTCCTTTACCAATGACAATTTTAGTCTTGCTTTAATCCTTGTTCCTAGTAAAAATTATTAAGATATACAGCCATCGAGTTGTTCCAATTTATTGAAAACCCTCAATCCACAACTGATCCTCACTTGTTTAACTTTTTTTGGAATAATCTAGCACAAGCCCAAATCCTGTCAGAAGCCCCTTCTAGTTTCTTGTTGCTAGACCTCTACGGTTCCTCTGGAGTGTTTTCTCCCTGTTGTGTAAGGTAAATGAACCTAACTATTTGTTATTATAGATATGTTCCTGGTGGCCTTTGGTCAGTGGGCTTTAAAACCTTTTTAAAGTGTGTTGTCCTTTAGGATTTCTTCTTATTTGGAACATTTTTCCAATTCAGTGGGTAGTTCTGAAATTTTCCCTTTTATCTGAGAGTCAGTTTCATTTTTTACCTTCCCCATTCTTCTCTAGGAACCGCATGTACTACTTCTTAGTAAGAAGAGATAGAAAATAAGGATTCCCATTCAGGTTAGATTACTCTAGGTTTGATGACATTAGCAAGCATTTTTAGGATTTTATCAATTCTCCAATAAGGCTACTGGGCAGTGAGGCTGCGGGTAGTTGCTGAGCCAAGTTGGACCTCTCTATTTGCTCCAGACTTTTCTGGTTCTTTTCTTGGCCACCAATCTAGTTTGGCTGACGTTGGTAACATCTGGGGCACATTACACACATGTATGTTTATGTATAGGAGTGCGAGTGTGTGTTTACCATTTATTGTTCATTTTCTTAGGCATTGAGGGAGTAAAGTGCTCTAATGCAGTTTCATTTCATCATCTTATCAGAAGTCTGATATTTCTATTAGATTTTGCTTTATATTAATACATTTGCAAGCTCTGATGGGAGATATGTAAAAATTCGATACTTCTTTGTTATTTTATTGATATGAAGTATCACCATTTGTTTCTTCTAGTGCCTTTCATCCTGAATTCTACTGTTTGTTACATTAATATTGTAACATACATAACATAGTCTTTTGTTTGATGTACTGGGAAAATATTTTGATATTTAAACCCATGTGATTTTATCCAGTATGTAACTCTTTCTCCATTCCGATAACTAGACTGAGTCATCCTTGGCCTTAAGGGATATTGTCACAATAGAACCAGAATACAAAAGAGGCAAATTCTTGGCTTGTGAAGTTCAAAGCTTGGGCTCAGGTGTAAGATATTCTGAGCCAGTTTCTTCCTCCTCAGAGTAAATCATATTGTTTGCTGTGTTAGTTATATTTCCTTAGATGTTACTTCTCTCCTTCATGTGAGGTGGTATTTCTCATTTTTGGTATTAGAGTTTTCCTCAAATATTTTGTCATTCTTGGTTGGGTGTTCATCTTCATTTTTGAAGTTCCATGCTAGCCCATATGTGAGTACTGGATCTGTTTATAGCACTTTATTGCCAGTAATTTCAGGAAAGAATTTTGACTTGCTGCTGGGTGGGATATGTTACTATCCAGTCTTCTGGGGCAGGGACCATCACATCATTACCATGGGTACTGCAAGGCCCTGCCTCTCTGGCTCAGGTGCTTGCAGTCACTCACTGCTCTCACCTGAAGGCAGGAGCTTCTGCTGCCTGTTGCTTGGCAAAAGCTGGAGAGGATTACTCTTTTAGTTGTCCCAGGGATTACTCCTATTTCCTCATATCCACTGCCTCTGATGTTGGAGATCCCTCAAGTTGCACTTACCCTTTGTTTGTTTCTTCTCTGGATATTTTAGGTCATGATCTTCTCCTTCAATCTGATACCATTTGTTCTCCATTTTCAGGGATTTCCTCATATTTACAACAGACTAATATGACCATCAACATCATATCAGCCTTCAACACTGCTTTTATGATCAGTTTGATTTCCCACTCTCTACAATTACTTATTTCACCTCTTTGCTATTCTCCTTAAGCCCATGACTATCCTAGATCCCTTTTCACTATCAGAAGACATGGCCATTTGTAACAAAGAAAACTGAAGCCATCGGATGGGAACTCCCTCATCTTTCCCAAATCAAACTGCAACTTCATCCAAAACCACATCCAGCCTTTCCACCTACCCTCCTGCTGCATTAGAAGTGCTGTTTGTTCTCACACCTAAAGCCAATCCCTACAACTATGCCCTGGGTTTAGTTCCTTCCTATTGTCCTCAAACCTAACACTCCGAGTTCTTCTTTCCCTAATCTATATATCCGACTGCTCCTTCTCAACTGGGTCCTGCCCCTGCACTTAAACGTGATTAAGTTTGTCCCATTTTAAAAACATCCTCTACCAAATACCTAGTTTTTACTCCACTTTCCCCTCTAGTCTCCATCCCATTTCTTGTACCCTCCTTCACAAACTTCTTGAGAGAGCCATTTACATTAGCAGGCTCCATTTCCTGGCCTCACATTGACTTCTCAACCCACTCCAATCTAGCTTCCACCCCTCATTACTCCACAGAAATAGTGTTCACTCAGGTCACCTGACCTCTGTGTTGGTTTTAAAATATGTCCACAAATTCTTTAGTATTCTGGTTCCAAATAAAGCATATTATTATTTTTTCTAGATTTGTGAAATATGATGTTGCTATTTTGATGGGGATTGCATTGAATCACTTTGGGCAGTGTGGACATTTTAACAATGTTGATTCTACTGATCCATAAGCATAATATGTTTTTCCATTTGTGTCATCTGCAATTTCTTTCCTCAGTGTTTGATGGTTCTCCTTGTAGAGATCTTTTACCTCCTTGGTTAGGTATATTCCTAAGTATTTCGAATAGCCAAAGCAATCTTAAGCAAAAAGAACAAATCTGGAGGCATCACATTACCAAACTTCAAACTATACTACAAGGCTATAGTAACCAAAACAGCATGGTATTGGCACAAAAATGAGACATAGACAAATGGAACAGAACAGAGAACGCAGATATAAAGCACTTACCTACAACCAACTGATCTTTGACAAAGCAGACAACACCATACATTGGGAAAAAGAAGCCCTGTGCAATAAATGGTGCTGGAAAAATTGGATAGCCACATGTAGAAGAATGAAACAGGACCCCTATCTCTCACCACTTGCAAAAATTAATTCAGGATGAATAAAAGACTTAAATGTAAGACATGAAACCATAAAAATTCTAAAAGAAAATGTAGGAAAAACACTTCTAGATATCAGCGTAAGCAAAGAATTTATGAAGATGACCTCAAAGGCAATTACAGCAACAACAAAAATAAATAAATGGGACTTGGTTAAATTGAAAAACTTCTGCATAGCAAAGGAAATAATCAACAGAGCAAATAGACAACCTACAGAATGGGTGAAAATATTCACAAACTATACATCTGATAAAGGATTAATATCTAGGATCTACAAAGAACTCAAACAAATTAGCAAGAAGAAAAACAAACAATCCTATTAAAAAGGGGGCAAAAGATATGAACAGAAATTTTCAAAAGAAGAAAGACAAAAGGCCAACAAACATATGAAAAAATGCTCAACATCACTAATCATCAGGGAAATTCAAATTAAAACCACAATGAGGTATCACTTTACCTCTGTCAGAATGGCCATTATTAAAAATCCCAAACCAGTAGATGTTGGCATGGATGCAGAGAGAAAGGAATGCTTATACACTGTTGGTGGGACTGCAAGTTAGTACAACCTGTATGGAAAACAGTGCGGAGATTTCTCAAAGAACTAAAAGTAGACATACCATTTGATCCAGCAATCTCACTACTCAATATCTACCCAAAGGAAAAGAAGTCGTTTTATCAAATAGACACCTGCACTCAAATGTTTATAGCAGCACAATTCACAATTGCAAAGATGTGGAGTCAAGCCAAGTGACCATTAACTCATGAGTGGATTAACAAAATGTGGTATATGTATACCATACTCAGCCATAAAAAGGCATGAATTAATGTATTTTGCAGCAATTGGGATGGAACTGGAGAACATTATCCTAAGTGAAGTATTGCAAGAATAGAAAAACAAACACCACATATATTCTCTAATAATTTGGAACTAATTGCTGGGCACACATGGGCACAGAAAGAAATAAAAAATTGTTGGAAATCAAGAAGAGGGGAGGGGGAAGGAGAGGGGAGGGGTAAAAACCTATCTAACAGGTACAATGAACACTATTCAGGTGATGGGCCCACTTACAGCCCTGACTAAAGCATTATAAAAGCTATCCATGTAACAAAAACATTTGTACCCTCTTAATATTTTGAAATAAAAAAATAAAAAAATTCTTTAGTATTCCTTCTTCAAAAGGTAGAATCTAATTCCTCTCCCCTTAAGTGTGGATTGTACTTAGGGACTTGCTTTTGATGAATAGAATGTGTCAGAAGTAATGGTATGTGAGTTGTGAGGCTGGGTCATAAAAGACATTGTGGCTTCAACCTTTGTTTCTTGGATTGCTTGCTCTGGGAGAAGCCAGCTGTGAGTGGGCCATCTTGGAAGAGGATCCTACAGGCCTATCGACTTTTCAGATGACTGCGGCCAACCAGCTAAGCAACTCCTGGATTCCTTAGTTTGAGAAATTGCATGAATAGCTTTGCCTATTTGTGCTGCTGAATACCTGAGACTGGGTAATTCATAAAGAACAGAAATTTATTTTCACACTGTTCTGGAGGCTAGGAAATCCAAGGTCATGGCATTAGCATTGGAGTCTGGTGAGAGCCTTCTTCCTACATCCTCTGGAAGGGAGAAATGCACATGTCCTTACATGGTTGAGGAACAGAAGAGCAAGCTAGCCAAACCTGCATGAAGCAGGTTATAAGGGCCTTAACCCATTAACAAGGGAGGAGCTCTCATGGCCTAATCATCTCGTAAAGGCCTCACCTGTTAATACCATCACATTGGCAACACCTGAATGTTGGCAGGGACATTCAAACCACAGTAATTGGTTAATAAATGTTTGTTGCGAGCTGCTAAAGTTTGGGGTAATTTGTTACACAGGAATAGATAACTAAAACAACATCTATGTTGTTAAATCTAAAGAATGCTGTGACTTCTTAGCAGCATTTGACATTGTTGACTTCTCCTTTTCTGAAACACTCTTCCCTTTGATTCCATGACACCAAATTCTCCTACCTTCCTGATTCTTCCTCTGCAGATTCCTTTGCAGGTTCTTTCTCCTCTAAAGTCAACTGAATTTTAGGCTCCTTAAAGTCCAGTCATGGGCCCTCTTATCTTTCTCAAAGAGTCTCACTTAGCCTTTCTATAAATATGCAGTTGACACGCAGATTTTTTCATCTAGCCCAGACCTCTTCCAAGGACAATTTATTTATATATCAAACTGCCTGCTCAGCGCTATCCTTGATCATCCCCAAATCACCTCAGTTTCTCTACTCCAAGAACAAACCATCTGTCCCTCAAAACTTGGTTCTCTTTCTGTGTTTTCTGTTTCAGTGAATAGTACCACCACCATCTATCCAGTTGCTTACAGCCATCCATTTACCTCCTCTGCTTAACCACACTTATCTAATCATTACCTAGCCTGTTTATTTTACTCATTTATTATCTCTTAAATCTCCTCTGCCATCAAAGCCACCATTCTTTGTTACCAGGACTATTACAGTAGCCTCCAAGCCTATTTCCTTACTTCTACCCTCAGACTATCTCCAGTCCATTCTCCGTACTATTGCCTGAGGGATTTTTTTCAAAACACAACTCTGATCATGTTTCCTTTCTGTTTTAATGCATTGAAAGTCTTTAAAGATCTCCTATCACTCTTTGAATAAAGCCCCCAAGACCTGCCAGTCTCTGTCTTCTTATAGCTTACATCTCTAGCCTGTTGTGCCCCACTCCCTACTTGCTCCCTGGAATTCAGCCATAGTGCCCTTCTAACATGTCATGTCCCCCCTTGCCCCAGGGCCTTTGTAGGAGGCTCTCTGAAATGCATTTTCCATGGTAGATCTCAGCACAGCAACCTTGAGTCAGGGGAGACTCCCCAAACCTCTGGTCTGTGACAAGTTCCTTTCTCATACCCTCCTAGAGAATTTGGGCGCTTTTCTCTAGATCATTCCCTAAGTTAATAATTGGGCCTAGAGATGAGAGCCTTTGATTAATATTTGCCCCTCCCCATTAGATTGCAAGTGCATGGGAGCCCTGAGAGTGTCTACCTTTGCACACTGTTGCAGCTCAGTGCCTGGCACAGGGCCTGATATCTACTGGGCATTTGATGAATGGTAGGGACTGACTGTTCTTTGAAAATTGAAAGAACTTGCACTTAAAACTCTCTGGTCTGGTCCCTTTTAGTAGAATGGTTCTTTTAATACTTTTAATTTTTTTCAAAGTTTTTTTCCTTTTGTTTCTGTGGGTCTTTCTGAGTCAATTTTAGTAATTCATATTTACTCAAAAAATGTGTGGTTCAAAATTTAAACTTTTACCAGAACAGAATTGTGCAAACTATTTTGTTATGATTGGGGGAAAGTCATATTTGTGTTTTAACTTCTTTTTGTTCCTTACATGGTATATTTGTCCCGTCCTCTCTTAGGCTAGTATGAGTTTGTCTATTTTATTGCTTTGGTATTTTTCCCTTACGGACCAGATTCTCTCTTCCTTTGTAATTTATAATTAAAAGTTATATGTTATTATTTATATTCTTTTTAAAAAACAGCTTTGTTGAGGTCTAATTTACATCCCATAAAATTTGCCCATGATAAGTGTACAATTTAATGATTTTTAAGTATGTTTATAAAGTTGTGTAACCATCACTATATTGACTAAAGAAAAAATTCAAGCTTTTAGGCTGGGCACGGTGGCTCACGCCTGTAATCCTAGCACCCTGGGAGGCCGAGGCGGGCGGATTGTTTGAGCTCAGGAGTTTGAAACCAGTCTGAGCAAGAGTGAGACCCTGTCTCTACTAAAAAAATACAATGAAATTAATTGGACAACTAAAAAATATATAGAAAAAATTAGCCGGGCATGGTGGCGCATGTCTGTAGTGCCAGCTACTCGGGAGGCTGAGGCAGAAGGATTGCTTGAGCCCAGGAGTTTGAGGTTGCTGTGAGCTAGGCTGATGCCATGGCACTCTAGCCTGGGCAAAAGAGTGAGACTCTGTCTCACAAAAAAAAAAAAAAATTCAAGCTTTTAAAGAATTAGAGTTAGTTTTTGATATAGTTTGGATACTTATCCCCTCCAAATCTCTCATGTTGGAATTCCATCACCAGTGTTGGATGTGGTGCCTGGTGAGAGGTGTTTGAGTCATGGGGGTGGGACCCTCATGAATGGTGTGGTGCCCTCCCACGATGATGAGTGAGTTTTCACTTTACTAGTTTACTCCTAGAGCTGGAGTGTTTGAAAGAGCTTGACACCACCTCCTCCTTCTCTTGCTCCTTCTCTTGCTGTGTGATACACCTGCTGCCCCTTTGCCTTCCACCATGATGGACCTCACCAGAAGCAGATGCTAGTGCCATGCTTGTACAGTCTACAGAGCGATGAGCCAAATAAACCTCTTTTCTTTATAAATTACCCAGGCTCAGGTATTCCTCTGTAGCAATTCAAAATGGACCAACAGTTTTGTTCAGGACTGAGGACTATAGACAGAGGCCGCTAGCAGGAGCAGTTCTGTCAAACTGCTCCGGCACAGTATTTCAGCCCACTGCTTGTGTACAGGTGGTGGGGGTTCAGTAGTGCAAAGTCACATCAGACTTTCTCAGAAGTTACATTGAAGTAGAATTACATCAAGGTTTGAATGTAAGAGTACATCTGACTATAGATTATAGAAGCATGATCACTAAGCCCATAGATGTTACTTTATGTGTAGGAAAAGGCAAGGACTAGGATCATTTATCTTTTCAGAAATATAGTGACTCAGGCAAGAGATGTGGGAGGCCGCATGCTCTCTCCTGTTTTGCCTTCAAAGATCCCTCCAGAGAGCTGCACGTGGTCACGGAGTTAGCTTTGTGAAATTATGCCGGCAAGCAGAAATGAGCAAACATGGTTTCTTATGTTTCCCACTTTGTCTCACAACCACAGTCTAGTTTTGGAATATTTTCATCACCCCTGAAAGATCCCTTGTGTTCATTTGTAATCAGTCCTTGTTCCTATCCTTAGGCTTAGGCAACTACTAATCTGCCTTCTGTCTCTATAGACTTAATGCCTTATCTGGAGAAATTCTTATGATACATTATCTTTTGCACTGGGTTTCTTTCATTCAACGTAATGTTTAGAAGTTTATCCATGTTGTAGCATGTGTCAGTGTGTCATTTCTTTTTATTTCTTAATAGTATTCAATTATATGGATAGAATATGTTTTGCTTATATGTTTACCAGTTGATGAATATTTTGTTCTTTCCATTTTTTGGCTGTTTCTGAATAATGCTGCTGTGAACATTCCTGTGCAAGTCTATGTGGACATGTCATTTCATTTCTTTTCAATACCTAGGAATGAAATGGCTAAGTAATGTGGTAAATTTATGATTAACCTTTTAAGAAGCCATCAAACTGTCTTCCAAAGTGGCTGTACCATTTTACGTTCCCATGAGCAGTGTGGTAGGTATAATTTACCTACCACAACCTCACCAACACTTGTTATTTTTTCTGTAAAAGGTAAGATAGTAAATATTTTAGAATTTGTAGTCCACTATGGTCTCTGTGGCACCTACTCAACTTTGCCATGATAGTCTGAAAGCAGTCATAGACCATACATAAACAAATGGGTGTGGCTATATTGTAATAAAACTTTATTTACTTCCTTCAGAGTAGAGAAGGGACAAAAAAAAAAAAGAAAAAAACCTTTATTTAGAAAAACAGGTGGCCCCGGCCAGGTGTGGTGGCTCATGTCTGTAATCCTAGCACTCAGGGAGGCCAAGGTAGGATGATCACTTGAGGTCAGGAGTTCAAGACCAGCCTCAGCAAGAGTGAGACCCTGTCTGTACTAAAAATAGAAAGAAATTAGCCAGGCAACTAAAATAAGAAAAAATTAGCTGGGCATGGTGGTGCACACCTGTAGTCCTAGCTACTTGGAAGGCTGAGGCAGGAGGATCGCTTGAGCCCAGGAGTTTGAGGTTGCTGTGAGCTAGGCTGATGCCATGCCATTCTAGTCTGGGCAACAGAGCGAGACTCCGTCTCAAAACAAAACAAAACAGATGGTCCTATAGTTTGCCAACCCCTTATCTGATTATAGCCATTCTAGTAGGTATGTAATAGTATCTCATTGTAGTTTTAATTTGCATGTCTCTAATGACTAATGATGTCAAGGATCTGCTCTTGTGCTTATTAGCCATTCTTATACCTTCCTTGGTGAAATGGTTGTTCAGATATTTTATCTGTATTTTAATTGAATTGTTTATCTTATCATTGAGTTATGAGAGTTCTTTATGTATTCTAGATACAAGTGCTTTATCAGGTATATGGTTTGTGGTTTTTCCCACAATTTGTGGCTTTTCATTTCCTAAATGGTGTCTTCTTAAGCACAAAATTTTTCAATGTTGATGCAGTTTAATTTATCAAAGTTTTCTTTTATGGATTAGGCTTTTGGTATCCTATCTAAGGACTCTTTGTGTAATCCAAGGTCACATAGATTTTCTCCTATGTTTTCTTTTAAAAATTCTTTTAAAAATAAAGTAATTTTAGCTCTTACATGTAGATCCATGATTCATTTTGAGCTATTTTTAAATGAATGGTGTGAAGCAAGGGCCTAAATTTATCTTTCTGCATGTGAGTATCTAATTTTTCCGGAGTCATTTGTTGAAAATAATATTCTTTCTTCATTGTTCTGGCACTTTTGTTGAAAATCAATTGACTATAAATGTAAGAATTTATTTCTGAGCTCTCAATTCTGTTCAATTGATCTGTATGTCTATCCCTGTGCCATCCAAGAGAATTGGGGTCCAACTGGAACTGGCAAGGAATTGTCTGCCATTATGCAGAATAGGATGTATTTCTGTAGATTTATAATGTTTTGAAATTGGGAACTGTAAGCCTCCAACTTTGTTCTTCTCTTTCAAAATTATTTTGGCTATTCTAGGTCCTTTGCATTTTCATATGAATTTCAGGATCAGCTTGTTCATTTCTGCAAAACAGGCTGCTGGGATTTTGATAGGATTGCATTGACTCTATAAATCAATTTGGGGAGAATTGCCATCTTAACAAGATTGAGTCTTCCAATCCATAAATATGGATGTGTCTTCATTTATTTAAATCTTCTTTAATTTCTCTCAGCAATGATTTATAGCTTTATTGTATAAAAGAAGTATACTTCTTTTGTTAAATTTATTCCTAATCATTTTATTGTATTGATACTATTATGAATGGAATTATTTTCTTAATTTCATTTTCGAATTGTTCACTGCTGGTATATAGAAAATCATTGATTTTTATATATTGATATTATATCATGTGACCTTGCTGAAATTATTTATATCCTACTGTTTGTTTACCTAACTGAGTTGTTTGTTGTCAGTGCTGGTGTTACTAGTTTACTCAGAAGCCCATCTGTTCTGGTCCTAACAAATTCCAGTGCCATATCTACTGTCAGTGATGAATCCACAGTTGTCTGTAGACTCCCTAACCTTGCCTGAAGCCAAGGCAGTTAGCGAGGAGGTACAGCCCTTTCACCTTGTCCTGCTTTTCAGCAGGGTTGGAAATGCACAGCCTGGGCAGAGGTTGTAATGGGGCAGCGACCCCTCTGGCCCTGTTCCATACTGCACCAACCCCAGGATCTACATCCCCTGAGATCTTGAAGTTCATAGATCTTGTTCCAAATCCCTATTCCAGCTCTCTGAGGGCTGGGGGGCTCTGCCTATCACACCAAGTTTAGAATGTGCCTTCTTTTGGCAAGATCTGTTTCCCTGGGGGAAGATAAGAGCTGAACATTTTTCCTGTCTTGTTCCTGACTATTTTCTGATGGATTGCTTTTAGAGCTCTGTTCTTCAACCAGTGGCTCCCCCAACTCCCTCCTAGGACTTGAGTCCTCACTCACTGTCCTCTATCTAAGTTGATACCAGCCTATACTTGTTGCTCCTCTTCCCTTTGGGGAACCCCTGTTTTTTGGTCACCAGTAGTTGTTACTGACACTTGAGTAGATTTTTCTTTGGTAAATTAGCAATTGTGTTCCCTGAAGTAGGTAAGCCAGATGGGTAACCGTGGGTCCTCCCCAGTGCTAGGTATTAGCATTTCAAATATGGCTATTTAGTTCTAGTTAGTAAGGTGATGCCCAGGGAGAGAAGAAATTGTGCCAACTAAAGAAAAGTTAAGAATTCAGGTGTATAAAAAGTGTAATTTTATTATTAATACCTCTTTAATTTCTGACTGAATCCTTATTCTACATAATGGCAGACAGATCCTTGCCAATTCTGGTTGGTCCACAATCCTCTTGGGCAGTTTTGATGACAAGCTTGGACACTTACTCACTTTACTGGAGCCTGCTTCAAAGTTTACTCATTGTCCTCTAAAAGGATTTTGAAAATGTATATACCACTTTATTCAATTTTTAGTTGACATCTAAAGTTTTTCTGTATCATCACTTGTAAAGGAAGTCCTTGCCCTGTAAGACCTGCCTTACAAGAAATGCTTAAAAGTGTTCTATACATGGAACAGAATAGTCAATACCCACCAGTGTAAAAACATCCAAAAGGTAAAATGCTTAGCTCTTGTAAAACAGTAACACAAGGGGGAGAACAAAGCAACTGCATAACAACTGAGAAGATGACCAGAATGGTATCTCGCATATCAATACTAACATTGAATGTGAACAGTCTTAATGCCCTGCCTTAAAAGATGTAGATTGGCTGAATGCATTAAAAAACACAACCCAAATATTTACTGTCTCCAAGAAACCCATTGAACTCACAAAGATCATCATAGATTCAAGGTAAAAGAGAAGAAAAAAAATTCCATGCAAATGGAAACCGAAAGTGAGCAGGAGTAGCCATTCTCATGTCAGATAAAATACACTTTAAATCAACGATGGTTAAAAAATGACAAAGATGGTCATTATATAATGAGAAAGAGATCAATTCAATAAGAATATATAGCAATCCTAAATATATATGCACCTAACATAGGAGCTCCCAGATTCATAAAACAAGTTCTACTAGATCTAGGGAAAGAAATAAATAACAACATCATCATGGCCAAGGACCTCAACATTCCACTAACAAAACCAGACAGATCATTAAGACAAAAGATAAACAAAGAAACACTGGACTTAAATGGGACTGTAGAACAAATGGACCTAACAGACATTTACAGAACATTCTACTCAAAAACTGCAGAATATACATTCTTATCATCAGCATATGGGACAACACAACGCTCAGCAAATTTAGAAAAATTGAAATCATACCATGTATCTTCTTAGACCACAGTGGAATAAAACTAGAAATCAATTCCAAGAGCAACTCTCAAAACTATACAAATACAGGGAAATTAAATAACCTGCTGATGAACAATCCTTGGGTTATTGACAAAATCAAGATGGAAATCAAAAAAATTTTCAAATTGAATGGCAAAGGTGACACGAGCTACCAAAAATCTGTGGGATACAGAGAAAGCAGTGCTAAGGGGAAAATTTATAGCCTTAAATTCCTTCATCAAAAAAAACCAAAAGAAAACAGGAAGATCACAAATTAACAATCTAATGTCACATCCCAAGGAACTAGAAAAAGAAGAACAAACCAAACCCAAAGCTAGCAAAAGGAAAGAAATAACAAAGCTCAGAGCAGAACTAAACGAAATGGAAACCAACCAACCAAACAACCAAACAACAAAAAAACCAAAGGATCAAAAAACCCAAAAAGTTGGTTCTTTGAAAAGATAAACAAAATCAATAGACCACTAGCTAGATTAACCAGAGAGAGAAGAGAAAAGACTCAAATAAGCTCAATCAGAAATGAAAAGGAGACATTACAACTAATAGCACAGAAATACAAAAATGTCATCTGTGACTACTATGAAAACCTCTGTGCACACAAACTAGAAAACTTAGAGGAAATGGATAAATTTTTGGAAATACATAACCTTTCAAGCCTGAATCTGGAAGAAATAGAAATCCTAAACAGACCAATAATGAGTAGAGAGATTGAAACAATAATAAAAAATCTCCCAAGAAAAAGAAGCCCCAGCCCAGACAGATTCATAGCAAAATTCTAGCAGATCTACAAAGAAGAACTGGCACCCATTTTACTAAAATTGTTAAGTAACATCGAGAAGGTAGGAACCCTCCCTAACTCATTCTACAAAGCCAGCATCACCTTGATACCCAAGCCAGGAAAGTGTACAACAAAAAAGAAAAACTACAGACCAATATCCTTTATGAATATAGATGCAAAAATCCTCAAGAAAATACTATTAATAGCAAATGAAATTCAGCAGCATGTCAAAAAGATAACTTACCACAATCAAGTGGGTTTCATCCTAGGGATGGAAGGATGGTTTGATATACATAAATCAATAAATGTGATTCACCACATAAACAAAAGTAAAAACAAAGACCATACGATCATCTTAATAGATGTAGAAAAACCATTCGATAAAATCCAGCATCCCTTCATGATAAAAACCCATAAGAAAGTAGGAATAGAAGGAACATACGTCAAAATAATAAATTCCATATGTGAAAAACCCACAGCCAACATCATACTGACTGGGGAAAAGTTGAAAGCATTACCCTTAAAAACTGGAACAAGACAAGGGTGCTCACTGTCACCACTTCTATTCAACATAATACTGGAACTCCTAGCCAGATCAATCAGGCAAGAGAAAGAAATAAAGGGCATCCAAATCAGGAAAGAGGAGGCCAAACTATTCCTGTGTGCCAATGGTATTAAGATGATCTTGTATCTAGAAAACCCTAAATACTCCACCAAAAGACTCCTAGAACTGATAAATAAATTCAGCAAAATCTCAGGTTACAAAATCAGTGTACCCAAATAAGTAGCATTTCTATACACTAATAACAGTCAAGCTGAGAGTCAAATCAAGAATGTAATACTATTTACAATAGCTGCAAAGCAAATAAAATACCTAGGAATATAATTAGCTAAGGAGGTGAGCTCTATAAGGATAACTACAAAACACCTATGAAAGAAATCATAGATGACACAAACAAACGGAAAAACATCCCATGCTCATGAATTGGTAGAATCAACATTGTTAAAATGTCTACACTGCCCAAAATGTTTTACAGATTCAACACAATCCCCCATCAAAATACCAACATCATTTTTCACAGATCTAGAAAAAATAATCATAAACTTCATATAGAACCCAAAAAGGGCCCAAATAACCAAAGTAATGCTAAGCAAAAAGAACAAATATGGGGGTATCACATTATCTGACTCCAAATTATACTACAAGGATATAGTAACCAGAAGACCATGGTTGGTAGTGGTATATAAATAGAGACATAGACCAATGAAACAGAATAGAGAACCTAGAAATAAAACCATATAGCTATAACCAACTGATATTTGACAAAGCAGACAAAAACATATACTGGGGAAAGGATGACATATTCAATAAATGGTACTGGGAAAACTGGATAGTCACATGCAGAAGAATGAAGCAGTATCCCTATCTCTTGCCATATATAAAAATTAATTCAAGGTGGATTAAAAACCTAAATGTAAGACCTGAAACCATAAAAATTCTAGAAGAAATCATAAGAAAAACTCTTCTAGATATTGGCCTAAGCAAAGAATTTATGACTAAGACCCCAAAGACAAATATAGCAACAACAAAAGTAAATAAATGGGACTTAATTAAATTAAAAAGTTTCTGCACAGCAAAGGAAATAATCAATAGAGTGAAAATACAACATACAGAATGGGAGAAACATTCGCAAGCTATACATCCCACAAAGAGCTAATATCCAGCATCTACAAAGAATTCAAACAAATCAATATGAAAACAACAACAACAACAAGAAATAACCCCATTAAAATGTGGGCAAAAGACATGAACAGAGTTTTTAAAAGAAGATATACAAATGGTCAACAGGTGTGTGGAAAAATGCTCAACATCACTAATCATCAGGGAAATTAAAATTTAAACTACGATGAGATACCACCTTACCCCTATAAGAATGGCCATTATTAAAAAATCAAAAAACAATATATGTTGGGGTAGATGTTGTGAAAAAGGAACAGTTATGTTAGCAGGACTGTAAATTAGTACAGACTGTGTGGAAAACAGTATGGAGATTCCTCAAAGAACTAAAAGTAGACATACTATTTGATCCAGCATTCCTACTACTGGGTATCTACTCAAAGGAAAAGAAGTCATTTTATCAAAAAGACATCTGTACCTAAATGATTATGGCAGCACAATTCACAATTGCAAAGATATGGAATCAGCCTTAATGTCCACCAATTGATGAGTGGATAAAGAGAATGTGGTATATATATACCTTGGAGTACTACTTAGCTATAAAAAGGAATGAAATAATGTCATTTGCAGAAACCTGGATGGAACTGAAGGTCATTATCTTAAGTGAAATAACTCAGACACAGAAAGTCAAATACCATGTCCTCACTTTTAAGTGGGAACTAAATAATAAGTACACATGGACACAGTGGAATAATAGGCATTATAAACTTGTTTATGTGGCTGGTGGTGTGCGATGGGAAATTACTTACTGGGTACCACATACACTAATAGGGTGAGGGTTACACAAAAAGCCCAGACTTCACCACTATGCCAAATATCCATGTAACAAATCTACACATGTACCCTCTAAATCTACATAAATCAAAAAAATAAAGTTTTTTATCATAAGTTTAAGTAGTTAAAAGATAGACTGGGAAACTGCATATATTGATACATGAAAATAAAACTATTATCCTATATTTTAAAATATATACAAAGAAATCTAAATATGATAATAATTTAATCTCATTAGAAAATACCTAATATCCAAGATTAAGAACAAGGTAAGGATGTCTGCTTTTACCACTTTGTTAAGCATCATACTTGAGGCCCCAGCCATTGTAATAAGGCAATAAAAAGAAATAAAAAATTTGTAGATTGCAAAGGAAGAAGTAAAACTGTCTTTATTTACAGACATATAGAAATAAATGAAGACCACCCAAATGAGGACAGATGTTATTTATTCAGAGTTTTCTATAGCAGGGACTCAAGCCACTGTTACTTGCATTTGGCAGAGACTCGAAGTGGGGGGCGGGGAAGCTTTATAGTGAAAAAAAAAGGAAATGCTTCAGGCATGCACTGATTGGAAGCCATTGGCATGGGGAAGCTGGAGGTAGGTTAAGTAGAAGTGGGCAGCTTAAGTAACTAATTTGGGGAGTGTATTTGTCCTTTTCTAGTTGGTCATGAATAAGTTGGAAGTGGGAAAGAAAGAAAGAAAGGAAAAAGGAAGGAAAGAAAAAGAAAGAAAGGAAAATAAGGAAGGAAGGAAAGAAAGAAAAGAAAAGAAAAGAAGAAAAGAGAAGAGAAAATACAGAAAAGGAGCCTGGAGGTCATTGATGAAGTCCTAATCATTCTAGGTTGATTGCGTCTAAGGTTGTGGTTTGGCTTTCTAGACTGGTTGCTGCAGGAGTTGTGGGTCAGACTTTTATTGTCACATATGGTCTGGCCTTTGTCCATTTATATATTCAGTCTTTCAGACACATGAATATGTGAAAATCTGGAGAAATATACAAAAAAAAACTACTAGAAAAAACAAGTCAGTTTAGTAAGTTCTCATGATATAAGGTCAATATAAAAAATTAATTGTATGGGCAAATCCATTGAGATAGAAAGTAGATTAGTGACTGGGATAAGGGGGAAATGAGGAGTGGCTGCTTATTGGTATAGGGTTTCTTTTTAAGGTTATGAAGATGGCCTAGAACTAGTGGTGATGGTTGCACAACCTATGGATATACTATTGATCGCCAAATTATACACTTTATCCATTTTTTTTTAGAGACAGGGTCTCACTCTGTCATCCAGGCTGGAGGGAAGTGGCATGATCATAGCTCACTGCAACCTCAAACTCCTGGGCTCAAGCCATTCTCCTGCCTCCGCTCCTGAGTAGCTGGGACTACAGGTGCATGCCACCACACCTGGCTATTTATTTATTTTTTTGTAGAGATAGGGTCTCACTATGTTGCCCAGGTTGGTCTCAAATTCCTGGGCTCAAGCGATCCTCTCTCCTTGGCCTCCCAAAATGCTGGGATTATAGGCATGAGACACTGTGCCCATCTGAATTGTACACTTTTAAAAGGGGAATTTTATGGTATGCAAATTATATCAATAAAAGGCATGCATTGTGTTTATATTTATTGGCAATAAGCAATTGAATTGAAAATTTCAAACATAAGTCATTTACAATAGCATCAATAGATATGAAATACTAAGGGATAAATTTGACAAAATATGTGTAAGACCTGTACACTGAAAACTGCAAAATATCTGTAAGAGAGAAATTAAAAAGACAACCTAAAAATGGAGAAATATACCATATTCATGTATTCAAAGACTCAATACTGTTAAGATGTCAATTTTCTACTTGATTTATAGAGTCAATGCAATTCTAATTCCAACAGGTTTTTTTGTAGAAATTGACAAGCTGATTCTAAAAGAACTCAGAATAGTAAAACAATTTTGAAAAAGAATAAGTTGGAGGATAAAAGTCTCTGCATGCACACTACTTAGTTCTACCACTTATTAGCTATGTGTCCTTGATCAAATTTAATAGCTTTTTTGGCCTCAGTTTCTTGATCTATAAAAAGAGAATAATAACAGCATCTACTTAGACAGGGTTCGTGAGGGTATTAACTGAGATAGTCCATATAAAGCATTTAGAAAGGTATTTGGCACATGGTAGACTTTCAGATGTTTTGTAATTGTTGTTATTATTTCTTTCTTGACCAATCTGGGACATGCAGAAACTCTGTATGGGGGAGCCTCCAGAGACCTCGTGGTCTCCCTGATTCCAGATTTGGCATGGTATCCTCTTTACTACGTGTCCCTGTCCAGTGGTACAGGGATATATATGAGGGTGCTACTCTCAAAATGCCAAGCAGGACATGGTGCATGTCTCCTTATTCTTGGATCTCACAAATTTCAAAGGGCATTTCATTGCCTTCTCTCTCTGTCATAATCCTGGATATGGGGAAGCTGGTGTGTAGCATGAGGCCCTACACTTCTTCAAATCTTTTCTTTTTGTCTTCTACCTCTCCCCTATCTGTGGGTCTTTGTAGTTTTAGGGCAGGAAGAAATGTCAGTTTTGCCCAAGCATCTCAGGATTTTGGTATACAAGGAAGGTCCTGGAACCAATCCCCCACAGGTACCCAGGGAGGACTGTATACCCTTACATAAACCAACACCCCGGTGAAGATAGATTTCCATCTCCCCAGGAAGTTCCCTCATGCCCCATTCAGTCAATCATCAATCAATCCCCCTCTCCCAGTAGGTAGTCACTGTTATGATTTTTATTGAAACTGGTGATTTTACCTCCCAGATAAGGTAGCTATATCAGGTCCAAGGGGACAATAATCCACCAATTAATGCTTTGAAACAAACTACAACAAAAGCTACCACTACTGTTTCTATGCGCCTTTCTTGATTGTTTAATCTGTACCAGGCACAGCAAAAGCACTTTACATGCATCATCTCACAAGATGCTCCGTGAGTTAAATTCTATTATCATTCCCATTTTCCAGTAAGGAAACTGAGGCTTTGAGAGGTTAAGTCACTTGCCAGAGGTCTCACAGCTATTAAGCCTCAGAGCAGAGATGAAATTTTTGAAGAGACTTCAAGGCCAGCTCTTTTTGTGAGGGACATACTTCATGTAATTCAAAACTTACTTATTTCCAGGCTGAAAACCTATGTCACTTACATTTGCTTTAATTCTGATTTTTAATTTATCAGCATGGTCTCTATTCTTTAGCAGAGTGTACTCTTCCAATTGTCAGCATGGTGTATCATGGTGATTTGGCCTTCCTCATAATGTCTTACCACCTCTCACGTTTTGGGGCACCGTTCACAACTCGGGATCAGAACCATCACCTAACAAAGTATTTAAGGGAAGCTGTTATGGGACAGGCAAGTGATTTTAAATTCCAATAACAAGAGAACATAAAGTGCACAGCATAGTAGCCACCAAACACAGTGAACTTGGTGAAGTTTTCCAAAGTACGTAAAAACAATTTTCTTTTTATCATCTGGAGAATGCCTCTATTTGGCAACTATATCAACACAGTATACAATTTATCTGTCTGCTGGTTTTGAAATTATGCAATTCTTGGCAGATTTTTCAAATTGGGGATGGGTAGGAATTGTATTGCTTCTGTTTTCTACACATAGTGGAGCCTTATTAATATTTTTATTATGTGCCACTATGCCTGGACAATGTTTAACATGTTTTGATGTGCTTATTTTCCATTTGTATGTCATATTTAGTGAAGTATGTTTTCAATTCTTTCCCCCATTTTTAAATTGGGGTGCTTTCTTACTGTTGTGTTTTGAGAATTTATAATATATTCTGGGTATGGATGGTAAGTCC
>NW_012152163.1:345205-346943 GCF_000956105.1 Propithecus coquereli | reverse complement strand
TGCCCGGCCCATTTTATGATCCATTTTGTATAAGATAAGGTATGAGGTTTAGGTTGAGGTTCTTATTTTTTTGCACATGGATGTCTAATTGTTCTAACATCATTTGTTGAAAAGACTATCCTTTTATCTTTAAATTGCTTTTGTACCTTTGTCAAAATCAGTGGGTCATATTTGTGTGGGTCTACTTTTGAAAATATTGTGCTAGTAAAAGGTCACATATTATGTGATTCCATCCATGTGTTGTACTGCTTTGCCAATACCATTCTGTCTTGATTACTGTCACTATATCACAAGTCTTAAAATCAGGTAGTGTGATTCTTTTAACTTTATACTTATTTTTCAAAATTATTTTGGCTTTCCTGGTTCCTTTGCCTTTCCATATAAATTTTAGAATCAGCTTGTCTCTACAAAAATCTTACTTGAATTTTGATTAGAATTCTATTAAGTTTATAGGTCAATTTGAGGAGAGTTAATATATTTAACTATGTTGAGTTTCCCAATCCATGAATATGGTATGTCTCTCCATTTATTTAGGCCTTATTTGATTTATTTCGTCAGCATTTGTAGTTTTTTCCTGTACGTGTTTCATTAATTTATTCCTGTTATTTTACATTTGGGAGCTTTTGTAACTGGTATTTAAATTTTTTAAATTTTTCAAATTGTTCATTGCTAATATATGTGATGGATTATTTTGTGTGTTGACTGAATATTCACATGAAAAAGAGTGAATCTGGACTCTCTACCTCACATCATACTCAAAAAATTAAATCAGAATGGATCAATGGCCTACAAGTACAAGCTAGAACTATAAAACTTTTAGAAGAAAACATCTTTTTGACCTTTAATTAGGTAATGGTTTCTTAGATATGATACCAAAAGCACAAATAACTTAAGAAAAACTAGATAATTTGAATTTGATTTTTATCCAGAAAAACCAATTGCAGCAACTTTTGTGCTTCAAAGGACACTATCAAGGAAGTAAAATGTTAACCCAAAGAATTAGAAAGAATATTTGCAAATCAGTGAATGAAAAAGTGTCCCCAGAAAAACAAATGCTCATAGTTATTTAAAATAGCCAAAATTACAATAGCATGAAAGTTATTTATAGTAGCCAAGTGTCCATCAACTGATGAATAGATAAACAAAATGAGACATATTCATGCAATAGAATACTGTTCTGCCATAAAAAGTAATGAAGTACTGGTATATGTTACAACATGAATGAGCCTTGAAAACATTATATTAGGTGAAAGAAGGCCATATGTTTTGCAATTCCATTTATATTAAATATACAGATAAAGCAAATGCACATAGACAGAAGATAGATTGGTGGTTGCTGAGAAGAGGGAACAGAGAGTGACTGCTAACGGGTAGTGGGTTACTTGGGCTGATTTCTGAAAATGTTCTGCAATTAGATAGTGGTGATGGTTTCACAACATTGTGAATATACTAAAAGCACTTAATTATATGTTTTAAAATGGTGAATTTTATGATATGTGAACTATGTCTTTAAAAAAAGAGAGATTATGAGGAATAAAATAGCAGAGGACATAAACAGGTGGAAAACCATACCGTGATCATGGGCGGCAGAATCAACATTGTTAAAATATCTATACTACCCAAAGTAATCTACAGATTCAATGCAATCCCTATTAAAATACCAACATCATTTTTTGAAGATCTAGAAAAAATAATTCTACGCTTCCTATGGAACCAGAGAAGACCCTGTATAGCAAAA
>NW_012152163.1:342635-343005 GCF_000956105.1 Propithecus coquereli | reverse complement strand
AGCAAAATCTTTGTGCTAAAGCTACTATTTTAAGTGACATTTTGCAACAAGTTATAAGAATTGTTAACTATATTTGTGCAAATGCAACACTGCATTGTCAGTTTTGTAACATGCTAAAGTGGAAGGATAAATTATTCAGTGTGGATTTACTGTATCATTCTAAGTGCATTGGCTATCGCAGGGACAGGTGTTACGAAAATTTTATCTCTGTGAGAACAGATAGTTAACTTTTATGAAGAACAGAATCAGCAAAGTGAATTATTGAAAGAAGATTTCTATAGGAATATAGCATTTCTGTGTGATATCATGTCAAATCAAAATGACTTGAATATTTCTTTGCAAGGTAGAACTAAGTCTATATATGATATGC
>NW_012152163.1:341571-342585 GCF_000956105.1 Propithecus coquereli | reverse complement strand
ATGAGTATATTCACAACTAATGGGTGCAGTGTGCACTGTCTGGGGGATGGACACACTTGAAGCTCTGAATTAGGTGGGAAAAAGGCAATATATGTAACCTAAACATTTGTACTCCTGTAATATGCTGAAATAAAAAAAAAGAGATTATGACACTTGAAAAAAAAATTTAAGTGAAATTGTTGATTGAAAGGGCAGAGATCAGTCCATGCTGCATGCTGGGATTTTCAGTGAGTTGGGTGTGGGTGTCAGGGTATAGTGTGGCATCCCAGGTCTTGACCTCACTTCTGGGCATACACATGTGGAGCTGAGGGGAAAATGGGCTGTGATCTGACAGTGGCTACATTGAACATGTGGTCTTGGTGGCAGTGGGGTCCTTGGCTTGGGCCAGAGTGTTCTCGGCTCAATGGCCCTCTGGAACTCAGTGACCTGAAGTCTGTTGTGCAACGTGTTTGAAATTCTGGAGCTATGCTGGGGCCACAGCAAGATGCAGGTGTTCCTGGCACACAGTGTCAAGGTGCATGCCTGGCCTGGGGGTCCTTCGACAAAGTGGCCAGCGTTTTCTTGCTGGAGAAGGATTGGTTGGTGAACTGTTAGGGCCTGACCCAGGCTGGGAAGAGGGGCTATGGTGAAGTGAGGTGTGTTGGTAAAGGAGAGGTGGAGACTGGTGGTGAGAAGGAGGAAAGGAAAGGGCTTAAGGGAAGGGGAGGAGGAGGAAGAAGAGAGGGTAGGGGGATGAGAGGGTGTGGGGGAGGAGGCGGGAGACTAGTGATGAGGAGCAGGATGGGAGTAAGAAGGTGAGAGCGAGAGGTAGAGGAGTCAGTAAGTGTGACAAATGGTGGTAAGGATTGGGGTGAATTTAAACGGAAAAAATAGCTAGGTCATTGAATTTATTGTTTAAGATGGGGGGGAACCAAGGGCAACACACCTAACCTAATCATCTGTACCACGGGAAGGGCGGCGGGAGGAGAGGGGAGGAGGGAGGAGGGGACGGGTATTTGTATACACAAGGAGTGC
>NW_012152163.1:336637-337716 GCF_000956105.1 Propithecus coquereli | reverse complement strand
TATTTGAGCTCTTTACACTTGAAAAATGGTTTTCGCCAGATATAAAAATCTTTGACTCACATTTTCCACTTTCTATATCTTAAATATATTTCTCCTTTTTTTTTTTTGCATGGATATGCAACATAAAGTATCATCAAAAAGTCTGATGATAATTTCACTTTTTTCCCCTCAAAAACCATTTGCTTTTTTGGCCTAGAGGCCCAAAGTTCTTTTCCTTAAAGTCCAGTAATTTTACCTGGTACACTATATGTCTTGGTGTTTGTTGGTTGGTCTGGGCTCATATTCTCAGGTATGTGGTGTGCTCTTTTCAATATGTAGCTTGATATCTTTTTTTTTTAATTTCAGGATATCTTTCCAGAATTACAGTTTTTGGTATTTGTTATATTGATTTAGTTTGGTTTTCTTCTTTGGTGTCTCTTATTATTTTACTAGTATCATAGTCCTCTTCCTGCTGTCTTATTTCTCAGCTATCCAGAACAGCCTGTGCAGTCTATCAATGCCCATCCTTCCAACTGCATCTATATCAAGTTTGACTCTAAGAGACTCTCTCAGCATTTTCCTTGTTGGATAAGTGAGTGTTATTTCATTCTGGGTAAAATTGTGTCCTTCTTTTATTCTTTACACATCGGGGAATTCTCTCCATCTGTGCTCACTCCAGTTTGTATTATAAGTTCGACTGGCTTGTGAGGACCCTCAGTTTTAGCTATCATGGTACAACATCAGAAGATAATTTTATTGACATTGCTAAAGTAGAGACAGGTAACTAAAACACTCACCATCTTAACGGGAATCTTCTGTCTTTCATCCCTGGCTGTTAGGACTTCTCTTTTTGTATATTTTCCATATTACTACTTCAACAGCATTATCATAGATGAATTGTCTCCTTAAGGCAAGTTTGTTTATGTTATGACTGTCTCTGCCATAATGAGGGAGCAAAGGATTAGACAAGAAAGAGGCAGGTCTGAAGGAAAATAATTTAAGAAAAGTATTTTACATTTTAATAACTTTTAATTCATCCATTATGAAGAAAAATTTTAAATATAGAGGAGTAGAAAGAAAAAAAGAGTAATCTGTGGCCC
>NW_012152163.1:336063-336587 GCF_000956105.1 Propithecus coquereli | reverse complement strand
AGCAAAATCTTTGTGCTAAAGCTACTATTTTAAGTGACATTTTGCAACAAGTTATAAGAATTGTTAACTATATTTGTGCAAATGCAACACTGCATCGTCAGTTTTGTAACATGCTAAAGTGGAAGGATAAGTTATTCAGTGTGGATTTGCTGTATCATTCTAAGTGCATTGGCTATCGCAGGGACAGGTGTTATGAAAATTTTATCTCTGTGAGAACAGATAGTTAACTTTTATGAAGAACATAATCAGCAAAGTGAATTATTGAAAGAAGATTTCTATAGGAATATAGCATTTCTGTGTGATATCACGTCAAATCAAAATGACTTGAATATTTCTTTGCAAGGTAGAACTAAGTCTATATATGATATGCGGCAAAAAAAAAAATCCAAGCATTTTGAAAAAAGCTATCTTTTTTCAAAACATTTCTTTAACAGGAAATTTCAGATGAACATTTTCCCCAGTTAGCAAAGGTCATTGATGAGCAAGATGATATATGCAAATCATTTAAAGAATATGCAGCTGTT
>NW_012152163.1:323841-325343 GCF_000956105.1 Propithecus coquereli | reverse complement strand
AAATGCAAGAAATTCAATATAGCTGAAATAATCTTGGGGAAACAAAAACAATACAATTGGAGAAAATCTTTGAAATTTATGGTGCGTGAAGTTTATCTCAATAAAATGTAAGAGAAAAAGTTAATGACTATTAAAAATAACATTGTGCTGAGCACCATCCAGCCATCCAGCCATCCAGGTGCTTAATGTAATCCTACGTTCCTGTGATACAGTGATACTCTCCTGCTGCTCTGGGACCTGCTCATCTACCCAGCAGTATGTTACAGCTTCTGCTCATGGCAATGGCTCCTGAGCTCTACTCAGTCACTTTTATTGGTTGTTTAGAATTCCATTGAATATACCAGAATATACTTAATTACTCCCAACTAATAGATAGTTGCTACTCTGTCTGGCACCATAATAAATAATGCTATGATGATTATCCTTTATGTACTCTTAGAAAACATATTGTAATTATCCTTGTAGGTAAATCTTTGAAGTGAGTTTAGAAGCGTTCACATTTTGTGGAGGACCAAACCACATTGCAGAAAGGTTTCAGTGTTTGCACTTAGCAGCAGTACATGAATGTGTATGTTTTTTCCCATGCCATCTTCATGCAAGGTTCTTTTAATTATCTGTCTTACCCAATACATGTAAAATATGATTTAATTCACATACAGCCTTTCAGGAATATATCAAATATGGATTTATTACTTTTTCTAAATAGTTTAGCATAATGCCTTTGATATGTGACTTTTTTCATTTTTTTCTATAACCAATGTTAAACATTAAAATTATGTCCTCATATGAGTAGTATACATGAATGTCAGTTATAGCATTATTGAGTAGCATGGGAATGAAGAGGAAGGAGATAGTCCCACTTTTCATTAGAAGGGGAATAATAAATTATCGTACATCCCATACTATGAGGTACCAAAAGAATGAGTAAGAGTTATATGTATTGTAGTGTAAGATCTCCAAGATACATAACTGTATGAGAAGAGCAAGCTGCAAATCAGTACATATGTGTTTTCAATTCGGACAAAAAATTCTAAAACTAAGTGAATAGAAAAAGTTCTTGAAGAATATACATTAAACTTAATACCAGGGAGTAGAATGGGGGATGAAAAGTAAGTATAATATCTTACTCTTGTGTGAATTTTGTGCAGTAGGCATATCTTCATATGCCACTTTAATAGACATATTAATAATACTTGCTCATTGTAGAACATTTGGATATATTGACAGATATAAAGAAGAAATAAACCATCACCCATAGGTATATAACTCAGAATCATTGTAAACCTTTTAATATATTTCTTAATTTTTCTACATAGGTAGTCTGTATATACAGTCATGCACCACATAATGAAAGATGTTTTGGTCAATGATGGACCACATACAGTGGTCCCATAAGATTATAATTAGCTCAAAAATTCCTCTCACCTAATGACATTGTAGCTGTCATAACATCGTAGTGCAATGCATTACTCATGTGTATGTGGTGATGATGGTGTAAACAA
>NW_012152163.1:320097-322316 GCF_000956105.1 Propithecus coquereli | reverse complement strand
AGCACTTTGGTAACCTGATTTTAAGACATTATAAAGCAACAGTTGTCAAGACAGTGTGATATTGGCAAAAGGATAGACACATAGACAAATGAAATATATACATGATACAAAATCTAGAAATAGATCCTCAAAAATAGGGTCAACTGATTTGCGACCAAAGTGTAATGGTAATCAATGGGAAAAGGACAGTCTTTTCAAGAAACGGAGCTGAAATATCCATGTGCAAAAATGTTAACCTTGACCTACATCTCATGTTGTATACAAAAATTGACTCTAGCCAGGCAAGATATCTCACACTTCTAATCCTAGTACTTTGGGAGGCTGAGGTGGGAGGATTGCTTGAGGCCAGGAGTTTGCGTCCAGCTTGATCAAGAGCAAGACCCCATCTCTATAAAAAATAAAATAATTAGCCTAGTATGGTGGCATGCGCCTTTAGTCCCAGCTACTCAGGAGGCTGAGGCAGGAGGATCGCTTAAGCCAGGAGTTTTAGGTTATAGTGAGCTCTGATGATGCCACTGCACTCTAGCCTGGCAAACAGAGCAAGACCCTGTCTCAAAAAAAAGAAAAGAAAATGACTCCAATTGGATAATAGATCTAAGTGTAAAACGTAAAACTACAAAGCTATTAGAAGAAAACATTGGAGACAAATCTTTTTCCTGTTGATTAGGCAAAGATTTCTTAGATCTGACACCACAAGAATGATCCATAAAGAAAAAGTTGATATATTGGGCCTACTCAAAATTAAAAACTTTTTGCTCTGCAAAGAATACTGTAAAGAGAATAGAAAGCTAGCCCCATATTTGGAGAAAATATTTGAAAATCACACATAAAAGAAAGCACTTGTATTAAAATATATAAAGAACTCTCAAAACTTAGCAACACTTAACCAAACAAATTTTATTGGCAAAAAATTTGAACAGACTTTCACCACAGAGGATATAAGGATGGCAAATAAGCAACTGGAAAGATGCTCAACATTACTAGTAGTTAGGAAAATGCAAATTAAAACCACAATGATGTATCATTTTATACCCATTAGAATGGCTAAATTAAAAATACTGACAGTCCAACTGCTGATGAACATGCAGAGTAACTGGAGCTCTCATACATTTCTGGGAGGAATGTAAAATGGTACAGCCACTTTGGAAAACAGCTTGGCAGTTTCTTAAACAAGTTTAACATACATTTACCATATAATCCAGCAATCCTACTTCTAGGGATTTATCCAAGAGAAATGAAAACTTATATTCTCTCAAAGATGTGTGAGTGTGTGAGTGTGTGTGTGAGTGTGTGTGTGTGTGTGTGTGTTTATAGCAGTGCTACCTGATAGGTCCGGAGCCGAGAGAGAGACACGCGAAGCCTCATGTGTAGCAAAATGCTGTTTATTTTGAGCATCTGGGTGCAGATGGGTGGAGGCGAAAAAGTGTCCACGAGAGAAAAGGGGAGAGCCTTGGGTTTTATAGAGGTGTTTTTGTGGGGAAGTAAGTGAGTGGGCCAGAACAGCCGCTTGTAATTAATTCTTTTCCAAACAACCAGCTCCTGAGACCCCTGCCCCAGTCACATCCATCCTTCAGCTCTGGCGTCGTTCTTATCAGGAGAGCTAGGGATGGATAAACTTGGTCTCTATCAGGGAGGCAGGGGGAGCAGCTGTCTGTCAGATTTACAAAGTCTGGGCTCTCCGGACTCCTGCAGCTATTGTTTTACAAACCTAAGTTTTGCATTAACCACATTCTGTCCTATACATACTTTTTGGGTTCCCACCTGGAACAAACCTAACACTACCTATAATCATCAAAAACTGGAAACCACCCAACTGTCTGTTAATAGGTGAATGGATAAACACACTGTGATACATCCACACAGTGGAATATTACTTAGCAATGAAAAGGAATAAACTATTGATGAATAAAACAACATGAATGAATTTCAGATGCGTTATAGTAAGGGAAAGAACCTGCCTCAAATGGTTACATAATATTAGTCCATTAAGTGATATTCTGGAAAAGGAAAAAATATAGGAACCTCTGTTCCAGATCAGTGGTTGCCAGGGGTTAGGGTTGGGGGTTTGAATACAAAGGGGCTGCCACATGGGAATTCTTTCCCTGGTTGGGATTATTCTATGTCTTGTCAGTGGTGATGGTTATAATAGCATATGCATGTTTAAAATCTCATAGAACTGTACATAGAAAAAAGCAAATTTTAATATTTTGTAATTAAAA
>NW_012152163.1:310392-318048 GCF_000956105.1 Propithecus coquereli | reverse complement strand
CGGCAGTGACCCAATTCTAGGACTCTTAAAAATGTTATTGCAAGAAGATTTTACATTTTTGTATTTTTTTAAATCTCAGAAATAGAACTTAAAGATTGCTATAATTCTATCATTAACATTGTGCCAAGAGCTCTGTGAAATGCAGGGACAAAGCATGAAGTGCATGGGCTACAGCAATGCTTAAAAGTTGTCAGTTATTTAGATGTGTATGTATGTATGCTTGGCCTCATTCCACAAAGGATTTGTGGTGGCTTATGACAAACACTGAGAAAAATAGTAAAACATAAATAAGAAATATAAAACCAGGATATGACAAATGTAAATTAGAGTAGAAAGTCAAGCCTGGGGCAGACAGAGAAGCTGAAGCGAAATATGCAAAAGAGTAAGGGCCTAATTGAATGATCACACTAAAATTTTGGCTCAGAGCTCCCTGGTGGCAAAGTGAAGAGGCAGATAAATCAGTTAGCTAATTCTTATTAAAAAGAAAAACACATTCCAGCTCCTCAGGAAAAGCAAAGCTTTTACTAGCTCTTAACTGCAAAAGAAATGGCTCCTGTAGGGGGCTGTTATATATGAACAATATCATATTTTAGTATGTATTAATGTGTTATTGCATAAAAAAGAAAACCAAATCAAAATACAGTATATGTATGAGAAGTTTATAGAAAAATTTAAAAAAGCAAATAAGCAAAAACAAAACAAAAACCATCATAATTATAGCTCTAAAAATAACTGTTGTAGTGTGGAGGGCGCAATCAGACCACGAAAGAATTCAATGGAGCCAAATTGAGAGTCTTTATTAGCTGGCCAGCAACCACCTCTGCCCGTATAAAAGCAGTACAAGAGAGTGGCACCAGTCTTTAGTTTCTACAGGAATTTTATACCAATTTGAGGGAGGCTACGTGGCATAAAACAGGCATTCTGAGAACAAAGGAAACAAAGGCAGGATGTACAATCAATATTTCAGTGACACAGAGTCCTGAGATCTGGCTGTTCTCACAGATCTCTGGTGCCCAAAGACAGATTACAATCATTGAAGTAAAGCACAATCTAAGTTATAGATTAAACACAGAACATTCTTCCAGTTACACATCGATCATAAGTTGAACCCTTGACATACTTCGTGTAGGGCGATCAGGCCCTGAATTCTAACAATTGCTAACCACAAGCTTTGTACAGAAGCAAATAGCGTTTATTAATGTTCCCTAGCAACTATAATTGCATTATGCCTTTTTATTCATTAACCCTTCAAAGCATCTCAGCTCACTACAATAACCACTACATTTTCATGTATACCCTTTGGGACTTTTTCTGTACTCATATCTTCACATAGAAATATGGATTTGTAGTTTGTTTTATCTTCATAAAAATCTTCTGAGGTATAGACAAAGCAAGCATGACAAGATAAGTCATGCAAAATACTCAACACAATGTTGTAAGCAATGTTGTAGGCAAATTGTAAGCAGAACCCCAGTAAGTATTAACAGATCATTTTCATTTACTGAGCATGCCTTATATGCTTGGCACTGAAATAAGCACTTTATATAAACTTATATCCAGTTTTCACAACAGACGTCTTTCACACTGGATTATTACCACAATTTTATGGTTTCAGGGAAATGAAGTCCTCACTGAAGGTTACACAGTAAGTGACAGTATTCAGATCCAGGTTTGTCTAAAAGCCCATATGCCATCTATTT
Organism: Propithecus coquereli; assembly: GCF_000956105.1. NCBI lineage: Eukaryota > Metazoa > Chordata > Mammalia > Primates > Indriidae > Propithecus > Propithecus coquereli. The sequence goes on along the minus strand of NW_012152163.1, from coordinate 316,348 downwards.
CAATGTGTTGCAACTATTGCCATTTCCATTTTGCAGGTGATTAAACCTTGACTCTGAGAGGTTGACTGTTGGCTCAGATTAGTGAGAGATGGAGTCAGGTCTTCAGTCTCAGAATGCTGACTTTGCTCCTGCCCTGAGAACAGGTCTCTCCCTGAAGAATGTGAAAGGCAGGAATTGATAGTAAAAGAATGTACTTTGTTTTGTGTGAAACAGAAACTGTTTTAGATTAAAAAAATGTGTTCTCTTTGATTCTAACTAATGCCATTTGCTTCTGTAACCGTGCTTGCTTTTAGTTGTTAGTCAAATATAGTTAATCAGGGAAAAAACAGGGCAGGAGTAACTCCATGACAGGCTAAACTTCCTAGAGTAAGACTAAGTTTCAGTCCCCCTCCCCAAACGCAGATCAGAACTGGCGCCGGCGCGAAAAATTGAAAATCTCGAGGCTTGGGGCCACCCAATCAGGAGTCAAAACAATCCTCCACTTTCAAAGGAACCAATGGACGAGGGGGAAAGGGGGATGGTGGGCTCAGCGTGTCGTGTGCCACCGGTGTGTCCTGTGCAACAGAAAGTATAAAAGCTTCACTTTTACCCCGGGGCGGGGTCCTGGTTCATAGGGAGGCCACTGCGTTGGTGCTCTGGGACTTGGACCCTAGCTCGAGCTAGCCAATAAACTCCTTTGCCATTTGCATCCTCGGTGACTCTGCCTCTCTGTTCCTGGGGCCCAGGGGAACCGGTTCTAACAAATGTTGCAAACCAAGTTGCTACTACTTTGTGTTGGCAGGATGTTGCTCCTCAAATGCCTTGAGAGAGCAATTATTCTCATCATTTCTGTGAAAGGTCAATGAGAGTAAACTGGTTTTACTCTTGTTTACTTGGTTCTTGTTTTTGCAGTTATCTGCCGTTATAATGGTTGCTGTTGCTTCATTTCTGTGTATATCTCCCTTGGCACTGTGATCAAATGCTAAGGGTTGGTCCAAGTAGTATTTGATGTATAAGCTTCTCTCCCATCCATATGGATTCTTGTATTCTCTCCTCTGGATGTATGAAAAGCAAAAGTAGCAAACCTTACCACTTAGCACTTAAATAAGAAGAGATTCATTACTTTTTACAAAAAGAAATTATAGCAACAGAAAAATTATTAATTTTTAATTAATTATTAATACATGTATCAGAGCAGAAAGCCTCAGCTGTGGCAGCCTAGCTGACTGGCAAGGTCATGCTCCGTGCTTCTCTTGGCTACACAGTCCTAGATGGCTTGATATCCACCCCTAGAGAGCAGTCAGGAGAGTTTTGAGCATGGGGCTCTGCTAGGGATGTGACATACAGTGACTCAGACCCAGACTTCTATGGTTTGGTCAGTTCTCTAATTTCTCCTGAGTCATATCTGGCCAATTAAAAAAAATTTTTTTTGAGACAGTCTCACTCTGTTGCCCAGGCTGGAGAGCAGTGGGCCACTCATAGCTCACTGCAACCTCAAACTATTGGGCTCAAGTGATCCTCCTGCCTCAGCCTCCCGAGTAGCTGGGACTACAGGCATGTGCCACCATGCCTTGCTAATTTTTTTATTTTGTGTAGAGATGGATGTTAGGTTAGCTTAGGGTGAGAACCTGAAAAGTATGTGTAGGACGTAATGTGGTTAATGGAAAATTTAGATAGTGATCATAAAACCTATGAAACAAAAGCTGCAGGAGTCTGGAGAGTCCGGAGAATGTATATTTAATTCCTGTAAATTTAATTCTGGACCCGACAGCTGCAGTGATGACATTGGCATTCTTATCCCTGCTGATAAGGAAGAAGCTACCCCTCTCCCTTATCTCTGCAGGATGAGACTTATACAGGGGTCCCAGAAATTGTTTTTCAAAAAAATTTATTACAGAGGCTGTTCTGGCCCAGTTACTCACTCCCCTGGGAGAAACCCTCTATAAAACCCAAGGTTTTCCTCTCCCTCATGGTGGATGCTTTTCTTGGCCTCCTCCCATCTGCACCCAGATGCTCAAATAAATGTCATTTTGCTACGCCTGAGGCTTTGTGTGTCTCCCTCACAGCTCTGAATCTAACAATGGGGTCTCACTATTTTGCTCAGGCTGGCCTCAAACTCCTGACCTCAAGCAGTCCTCCCACCTCAGCCTCCCAAATGGCCAATTATTAATATCTGTCCAGTTCCTCCTCTAAATACTAGTAAGCTAGGTGGGATGGCAAGGTCAGCGATGGGCCAATAATCAGCTGCCATTGAAAAGCTCAGATAGGCTATGCCAATGCCACATTGCTATATTGATTGCCATTGCAAGCCGGGCTAAGAAATAATTAAGATTATAGTGTCATCCAAAGAACAGAATGTGTGTAGTGTAAGCTGTTCCTTTCTTGTTGCTCTATCTTTTGATGAGATCCAAGTATCTTTGTAGCCTGTGTGAACTAAAATAAAATCTTAGCCCCTTAGCTGACTGAATGGACCCCCTCTTGGCCAAGGGGACCCCAGAAATACCCTAAAGCTGAGTTGCTGGCCATCAGAAGGGAGGTCAGACATGCCTCATCATGCCCCCTCCCTTGTTGGAGATATCCTTTGTAACTCACTAACAGGCCTAAGGCTATGCAAAACAAAGCTTAAACAAACTTGCAGGCCATCAATTTGCTTAACAGATCACTGGAATTTTGATGGTGGCTTGTCTCTGATTAACAGACATCCTTATCTTAAGTTAAAAATTCCATGCCTTGAGACAAACCTTCATTTCTTAAACCAATTACAAGTCAAAGACTCCTTAAACCCACCTGTAAGCCCCCTGCTTTGAGATGTCCTGTCTTTTCAGGCCAAACCAATATACACCCTCCACATGGTGACTTAGGGGCTTACATGCAGCTCCTGTCTCCATGAATGTATAAACCAAACTGTAACCCACCTACTGTGGGCACATTTTCTCAGGACCTCTTGAGGCCATGTACTCCAGGCTGGTCATACACATTTGGCTAAGAATATACCTCTCTAAATTATTTTACACAGTTTGCGTCTTTTTCCATTCATACCTGTGAGCCAGGGCAGGATGAACCTGTTTATCGTGCCAAATGTTACATTTGTGAGAGGTGGATGTGTGTGTCTTGTGGGTTGTCCCCCCACCTTAACCTGCATGGGCATAAGGCTGTGCAGCTGGGTCCTGGCAGAGGACTAGTGCAGGGAGTCCTAGTGCAGGGAGTCCTGGCAAGGATCTGGCTAAGCCCAGAGCAGGCTCAGCTCTCCTCAGCAGGAGAGTGAGGTGTGAGGTACCAGAGGGGAATCAGGAAGAGGCCAGCCCTGCGAGGCTCCAGAGAAGGGTGCACATTCACATACATTAGGAGCTGGTTGGGGTGTGATTGTGATGTGTGCGTGGGCTCAGTTTAGAGTGGCCAAGAATGGGGCAACTACAACCTTGAGCCCTTTCTTGTTTCAAAGATGTATTTTCCTTTATTTGCAAAAGGGACCATGAAATATCTACCCTCTTTGGAAGGAAAAAGGCCATAGACAGAGTGAAAAGGGAAGTCCTATCTTCAGGAAGGGAGTAGAGATCGTATGTATAGAATGCATTGCAAACTCAGAAATGCCTATACATGAGTAGGTGTTTCCTAACTTTCTCGGACACTGTGGTGCAGTGGAAATGACACTGGCTTTGTACTTGGGCAGAAGCGGATTAAAATCCTGGCTCCAGCAGCGATTTATCTGAATCCGCTTTGCTCATCCATTAAGTGGGGGTAATCAATCCTCTTCTCCTTGGGTTACTAGGAGAATTGAACAACCCGAAGTGTTTATTAAGTGTCTGGCACAGCACCTGGCACAATGCTTATGAAAGCCCCTGGCCTTGCTTGAGGTGGAGCAGCCCCTGATGAGAGCACAGGGGCTGGCTGCAGAGACACGCCAGTCCATCAGCTTCCTTGGCTCCAAATGCCACAGCTGCGTGAGTCACGTTCATCATTCCAGGAGTAGGTGCCGTGAAGGAAGGGGACGTATCTGTCACACTCCGGGCACACTGGGAGGTTCAGAGGAGAAATGTTCGATCTGCTGTCTGCTTGCAGCGTGTTCAGGCCCGTGAGGGATATGTGCGTGTGCGAACAAGTAGAGCACAACTCAGAACTGCATACCTAGGGCGAAACAGGAGGAGGAGGAGGGCAAGGCTCCTGCCAGCTGAGGCTGCTAGGAAAGGACGGGGTGGGAGGAAGGGGCCTCCATGCAGGTCTTGAGCATAGCAGATGTGAATGTGGGCGAGGGCAGGGCTGCTGCAGCTTGGAGCAGGGCTGAGGTGGTGGCTGCGTAGGGATGTGGAAGTGGTGGTCGGTGTAAGGCTGGTGGCAGGCACCCCTCCCCTCCCTAAAGAAAAAAAAGAGAAGCCCACAAGAACCGCCCTAAAACTGTAACAAAGAACTCACCACTTTTCACGCCAAAACTTTGCGCCAAAAAAAAAAAAACCCATCCCCAAACTCTAAAACATATATAAGCCCACTCAAAACTTCCGTGCGGCGCGACTTCTCTGGCCCCTCTCTCGGAACCCGTGAACCTCGCCCGGGAGCGCTCAACAAAGCCATGTTGTTTGCCCGCCCCCTCCCCCCTCCCCGGCTGTCTTTCTTTGTCCTCGCTGCTAAAAAACTTGACACTCTGCTTGTCTTTCTTTCTCTGGCGCCGACCATCCAAAAACCCTACATTTGGTGCCGAAACCCGGAAGGGTGTTTTGGCTGCACCACCCCTTCTGCAGACTCTCGCATTCCGGACGGGGACCTCTGCGACTGCCTTCGAGTCCCTGATTGGCAACCTCGGCCTGGGTGAGTCACCCTGTGTTGTCTCAACCCGGATCCCCCACCGGGAGCCTCTGTTGCCCCTGCCACATACTGTTCTGGTCCCTTAAACTGTGGGCCCACGTCAGAGGCTCTCCTGTTCCAGGGGTTGAGGCTATCCGGGGACGCCTGAATTCCTCTCACCCCTTTCTGTTCTGGCACACTAGTCTCGGCGGAGATGTCCCCCAGACTTTTGTTGCCTCCATAGTCAGGAAACTGTTCCTGTCTGTTTCCCCATTCGGGTTGGGGCAACATGGGTAGCCAATCTACTAAAATTCCCCGCGAGATGCGCCTAGGGTGTCTATTGGCCAATTTAAAGGCCCTGGATTTAGACATCTGGCCCAAGTGCCTCATTTTTTTACTGCAATATTGCCTGGCCAATGTATAAATTGGACAATGACTCTCAATGGCCTGAAAATGGGACTTTCGATTTCAATGTCTTACAAGACCTTGATAATTTTTGTCACAGGAACGGCAAATGGTCAGAGATCCCATTAGTCCAAGCCTTTTTCTGTTTGCGCTCCCGTCCTTCCCTCTGTCTGACCTCCCACCCCACACAAGTCCTCCTTGCGTGAGGTCCCCCGCCATCCTCTGCCTCTTCTCCCTCTAATTCTCTGCCAAATGTCTCTTCAAATGCCCCTTCTGCTTTCTCCAACCCACCTGACTCCCTCAGCTCTCCCCCCGCTTGGCCTCCACCATACTCGGGTCACCCAGCCCCGGATACACCACCTCACCCTTCTGTGCCACCCAGCCACTCTCCGCCAATGTCTCCTGTCAGCCATCACACTCGCTCTTATGTGAACCCTTCAGACCAGTCCCTCCTTTATCCGTTATGGGAGGTGGTGGGTGCCAAGGGGGTTCAAATCCTTTTCTACCACTGCTAATGGGGAGATTTTGGCCACATTATTTCACATGCATGATTTTGCTTATCTCTAAGATGTGCATAACAATAGTGTGACTTTTGAGGGTTAAGTGAATTGACATGTGTAAAATGCCTGGCTCCTCGTGGATGTGCAGTAAACAGCAGGTATTATTGTCATGTATGTGTTAATGCCGTATGTGTGTGCTACATAAACCTTCCTACCTGAAGAGGGGCTTTCACTGTCCCCTGGGCTCATCACATTGTCTCTAAAAGGGAGGGATGTGGGGTTGTAAAGAACATACT
>NW_012152163.1:304714-306227 GCF_000956105.1 Propithecus coquereli | reverse complement strand
TCTTTCATTTCTGCCATAAGGCTTTCAGCCAGACAGTTTCAACAGAATCTCATCTGGAGTGTGTTAACTCTTCTCCGTTGCTGGCAGAGATCTGGGATCAGCTCTGCATTAGGACAAGTTGTAAGTAAACACACACTTGCTCAAATGGGGCCCCTCCTCCCATTCCATAGCCTCATGCTTCAAGTCAGGGAGCCGAAGAGTATTTGGAAAAGCCCTTGTAAGTCATTTAATCCAGCCTACCCATTTCACAGAAGAGTAAACTGAAAATGTTGGGTTAAGTTGCTCATGTTTACATAGATAATTGAAGATACAGATAGAGCTGGAAATCAGGTCTTCTGACTCTCAGTCCAAAACTTTTCTGCTACAACATAGTACCTCAATCATTCATTCATTTCTTCCAAAAATTTGTATTGAGCATGTAACTACCTTATGTCGAGCGTTTTTGTGGAAATTGGGGTAAACCAGAAACAATCTCTGCCTTTGAAGTGTTTGTGAACTTTTCTTCTATTCATTCATCCATTAATGCATCTATCTGTTCATTCATCCGGCCATCTCTATTTATCCATCTATTTCTTTTCCTCTCCATCTCTTCATTCATCCTTTCATCTTCATCCTTTTGTACATTTGTTTCTGTCCCCTCATCTTCCATTCGTCTCACCCTCCATTTGTTCACACATCTATGCATCTTTCTATTGGTCCATTTATCCATCTACCTTCTATCATCTGTTCTTGTTTCTGTCAATCTACTTCTTTCTCAATCCATCCATTGATCCGTCTATTTGTGTCTTCATCCATTCAGAATTTCTTGAGCATCTGTATAGCTCCATGTCCTTGGCTGGGATTGAGATAAGTAAGGAGCACTTATATTCATCTTTGTATGAATGTATACAGTACTTTCTTGTCTCTCGGTTAAATACCTTGCAGTGGAATGGCTGGATCATATGTTAGATATTTAATTTTTTAAGAAACTGCTAAATTGTTTTCCAGATAGTTTTTACCCCTTTACATTTCCTCTGTTTCCTCCACATCCTTCCCAACTTTTAATATGGCCATTCTTTTTAATTTTATCCATCCTAATAGGTTTGGTTTTAGTTTGTTGTTCCCCTGATGACAAATGATGATGAACATCTTTTCATGGACTTATTTGCCACCATGTATCATTGTGGCAAGGTGTCTGTACAAATATTTTGCCTATTTAAAAAATTGAATTGTTTTCTTATTATTGAATTGGAAGAGGTTTTTAAAGATATTTATATTCTGGATTGTAGTCCTTTATAAGATACACACATTACAAGTATTTTCTCCCATTTATGGCCTTGTCTTTTTATTCTCTTTTTTTTATTTTAATTTTTTTTCTTTTAGAGAAAGGGTCTCACTCTGTTGCCAACGCTGGAGTGCAGTGGTGTGACCATAGTTCACTGCAGCCTTGAGCTCCTGGCTTGAGCTATCATTCTACCTCAGCTTCCCAAGTAGCTGGGATCACAGATGCACGCCACCACACCAGGCTGATTTA
>NW_012152163.1:294464-301032 GCF_000956105.1 Propithecus coquereli | reverse complement strand
TTCACTTTGCATTTGGAAAGATATTTATATTGGGTATAGAATTCTACATTGATAGTTCTTTTTCTTTCAATACTTTAAAGACATCACTCTACTGTATTATCACTTGTGTGGTTTCTGCTGACCAAGCTGTTGTCATCCTTTTCCTTGTTTCTCTGTATGTAGTAACTTTTTTCCCTCTGGTTGCTTTTATGTTTTTCTCTTTATCATTGATTTTGCACTATTTTTTTATGATGTACCTTAGTTTAGTTTTCTTCATTACTTTTGCTTCTGTCTTCTTGTATAAGTTTCATAAAAATTTAAAAAATTTTCAGCTATAATTTTTTTCTGTACCCCTTTCTCCCTCTTTCAGGTAGGCTATTTACACATATATTAGGCTGTTTAATGTTGTCATATAGCTCACTGATATTTTTAAAACTTTTTTCTCTTTCTATTTTATTTTGGATAGTGTATATTGCTATGTCTTCAAGTTCACTAATCTTTTTTTTCCCTGCCCCATGACCTCCCACTCTAAGTTCACTAATCTTTTCTTCTGAAATGTCTAATTTTCTATATTAATCCCATGCATTGTATTTTTCAGTTTTTCGTCTTAGCCATTGTGGTGTTCATCTTTAGAAGTTTGGTTTGGGTCTTTTAAAAAATATTATCCCTGAAGTAAGAAGATGGCTGACTAGAGACATAGCTTATTGGACCATCCCTGCTGGAAGCTAGGATACTGGACTGAGGAGAGCAGAGAGGAGTCATAGCTCAGGAGTGGATCACAGAGAGAGACACAGAGATGACTGGGGACCTCATGGAGAAAAACCAAAAAAGAAGAGGATACAGAAAAAAATGGAAAAGCTGAGAAAGAAGAGGATACAGAGGAGAAGAGAGTGGTGTGGATCAAACCCAGAGAGGCTTGGAGCCCAGCGAAAGGGTAAGGGGGGTTCCCCTCCCCCACACATATGCCTTCAGTGGACAGCAGGACACAAAGTATACCGAAGGCTTTTCCACCATCCACCAGCCTAGGCAAGGCAGCTAATTAGGAATACCGGAGTGAACCAGCGAGCCCCAGGAGTTTGGGCATCCATAAGGAGCACTCCACAGGAAAGTGCCGTGAGAGGCCAACTGGGAGCTGCAGCCATAGTGCTGGGATTGCAGATATGAGCCACTCATTGCAACTGCAAAAGTAGCTTGAATCAAGAAGCTTATGAACAGCTACTTCTCTACATGGGTGCACACCCCAGGCGGAGCTCACCACAGACAGTGGGGCTCGCCACAACTTGGGAACAACCTGCCGCTAGTGTTTCATGGGACCTTGGGCTGGTGGCTCAAATAGGCAGGTGGTCCTGGTGTCCCCCGAACACTAGAGCAGTGTAGGGAGATGCAGGGGAGAGGTCTTGGACCTGGACTCGGGTGGCAAGGAAGCCCTTACAGACATATCCCACAGGAGAGTAGTAGTGGGGTGCTGAGGAACAGGGGTCTGTGAACATGCCCCCCCCTCTGCTGGAGAACTGCCATAATGCATAGGGGTGCAGCATTCGAAGAGAAATAGCCTAGCTCCCAGTTCCATGGCAACCAAATGCCTTGGGGGTGCCAGCCGAACAGCAGCTGCAGCCCCTCTCCCCACTCATTACAATAGGGAGTGCAGCTTGAGCCAAGAAACTCACTAGTGGCTGCTTCTCTCCAGTGGGAGCATGCCCCTGGCTGAGGTCCCTGCAGATAGAGAGGCCCACTACTCTCCCTGTGAGAATTTGTGATGGAATAGGGGTACAAAATTGGGGAATCCCCTGCCTGCCAGCATTTCATGGAGATGTATGCTAGTGGTCGCACACATGGACTGGGGGGAAGGTAGAGAGATGGAATCAGGTGATGAGGGACCCTATGTGGACTGATGTGATGGGAGTGCGCTGTGGGGTTCCAGGGACTAGTGATTTGGGAGGGTGCTCACCCCTCACTGCAGAGAAACTGCACTAGTGAACAAGGGCTGAAAGAGCCTGGCCTGGGGCCTTAGCACTGAAGCATTTAGGCCCCTCCCTCGGGAACAACCTTCCCAGTTTGGAGAGCTTGTCCTGAACCTTATTCCAGTGGCTCCCTCTAGTGGCTGGAAAAGCAACTGCTGATCCCTGCTGAGGCTTTGTAAGGCCTTTTATGCTCCTGCAATCTAGCCATGGTCTGCTTTGCTCCTCCCCCTACTTCAGTGGAAGAAGAGATCAAACAACTCCCTGGGAGCTACAGGGTCCCTCCTAAAGTTTAGGGCACTCATCTGCCCCACCTAGGGGACCAGAGCTTGCCATAGGCACAAAAGAACATCTCGGCAGCTGGCCTTTTCACACAAACATCATCCAATAACAGAGGCAACAACACTGTAGCTCAGCATAGCGCCTTTCAACTCAAGCAAACAAGGTGTTGCTGATTTGTACTCAAAAATACCACCCACCATCTCAGAGGTTAAGCTGGAGGCCCAACCCGATTCACACTGCTGGGAAGAGGTGAAGACAGAAGATCAGAGGCAATCTGAGAGGTTCATCAAACCTGCTTGAACACCCCATAGGCAACTCTAGGCCGGGACTCCTCTCCCTGCCATGGTTAGGGATCAATATTTGGGGACCCAGAGACAGGCTGGCAAACCAGGCCTAGTGCCCCCAGGTCTTGATTGAGAGACCAGTTGAGAAGGAACCAGTGAAAGAACTCTGAAAAATCAGAGCAAAAGGACACCCTCAAAAGAAAACAATAACTCTTTATCAATGGATACCAACCAAGATGAAAATATTAAAATGACTGATCAAGTATTCCAAATATGGATTATAAGGAAGCTCAACGAAATGCAAGAGAAAATGGAAACCGAACAGAAATAAACCACAAAAACAAAACAGGAAATGAATAAAAAATTCATGAAAGAAATCGAATTATTAAAAAAGTAAAACTTCTGGGAATGAAAAATTTATTCGAGGAAATACAAAACACAGTGAGAAGTTTTAAGAATAGACTAGATTGGGCAGAAGAAAGAATCTCAGAGCTTGAAGACAACACCTCAGAATTAAACAAGTCAGTCAAAGATAAAGATCAGAGAAATAAGAGGAACAAACAAAGCATAAAAGAAATATGGGATTATGTAAAGAGGCCTAACATAAAAATCATAGGCATCCCTGAGGGTGAAGAAGAAAATACACAAAGGTTGGAAAGACTATTTGAGGGAATAATTGAAGAAAACTTCACTGGTCTCGCTAGAAATTTAGATATCCAGGTACAAGAAGCTCAGAGAACTCCTGGGAGATTTATCACAAATAAGCAATCACCGCAACACATCATCAGACTGGTGAAAATTAACACTAAGGATGAACTCTTGTGAGCTGTAAGATGAAAACATCAGGTAACTTATAAAGAAAAACCCATCAGACTGACTGCAGACGTCTCAACTGAGACCTTACAAGACAGAAGGGACTGGGGCCCCATCTTCAGTCTTCTCAAACAGAATAATAGCCAGATTAGAATTTTGTATCCTAGAAAACTAAGTTTCTTATATGAGGGAGAAATAAAGACTTTCTCAGACAAGCAAACACCGAGGGAATCTGTCAAGACCAGACTTGCCCTGCAGGAAGTACTCAGACCTGCATTATACATTGATCAGCACTATAGACACCCACCAGTATAAAATCACCCAAAAACTAAAGCTCAGAGCCCATACACCATAATATCTCAAGGGGTAAAATGAAGCAATCAGTTTCTACCCAACAGGATGAACAGAAATCTACTCCACTTATCAATTTTTTCAATAAACGTGAATGGCTTGAATTCCCCACTCAAAAGACATATGCTGGCTGACTGGATGGAAAAACACAAGCTAAGTATCTGCTGTCTCCAGGAAACACATCTAACCCACAAGGACTCATTCAGAGTCAAGGTGGATGGAAAAAAATATTCTATGTAAATGGAAATGAAAAGAAAGCTGGTATAGCCATTCTCATATCAGATAGCATAGACTTCAAATCAACAATAGTAAAGAAAGACAAAGATGGTCATTATATAATAGTAAAGGGAGCAATTCATGAATAAGACATACCAATCCTAAATATTTACATACCCAACACAGTTGCACCAATATTCATAAAGTAACCTCTACTACAGCTAAATGAAGTGATAAACAGCAGCATCATAATGCCCAGGGACTTTAACACACCACTGAGAGAACTAGAAAGATCCTCCAAGCAGAAAATAAACATAGAAACACTGGACTTAAATGGGACTCTGGAACAAATGGGCCTAACAAACATTTACAGAACTACTGAATGTACATATTTCTTATCAGGACATGGAACATTCTCTAAGATTGATCACATCTTAGGCCATAAAACATGTCTTACCAAATTTTAAAAAATCAAAATAATACCATGTATCTTCTTAGACCACAGTGGAATAACACTAAACATCAACTCCAAGAGAAACACTCAATTCTACACAAAGTCATGGAAATTAAACAACCTACTGCTGAATGATATATTGAGTATAATGAAATTAAGATTAAAATCAAAAGATTCCTTGAACTGAATGAAATAGGGGACACAAGTTATAAAAATTTTGGGGATTCAGCAAAAGCAATCCTAAGAGGAAAATCCATAGCCATAAATGCCTACATCCAAAAGACAGAAAGATCACAAATTGACAATCTAATGAATTGTCTCAAAGAATTAGAAAAAGAAGAGCAAACCAACCTCTAACCCAGCAGAAGAAAAGAAATAACTAAGATCAGAGCAGAATTAAATGCAATCAATAACAAAAGAATTATATAGAAGATTAATGAAATGAAACATTGGTTCTTTGAAAAGGTAAAGAAATCTGATAGATCTTGGTGGATTAACCAGAAATAGAAAAGAAAGGACCCAAATAAGCTCAATTAAAAATGAGAAAGGAGACATTACTACTGATACCACAGAAATAAAAATATAATCTCTGAATACTATGAATATCTCTATGCACATAAACTTGAAGATGTTGAGGAAATGGACAAATTCCTGGAAATTCACAATCTACCAAGGCTCAATCAGGAAGAAATAGAAGTCCTGAATAGACCTATAACAAGCAAAGAAATTGAAGCAGCAATAAAAAAAAATCTTCCAACAAAAAAGTCCCAGACCAGATGGTTTCACAGCCAAATTTTATCAGCGCTACAAAGAAGAATTAGTACCCATACTGCAGAAATCATTTCATAACATTGAGAAGGAAGGAAACCTTCCCAACTTGTTCTATGAAGGATACGTAACTCTTCAACATATGTAACTCTTTAAATGTGATTCACCACATAAACAGAAGCAAAAACAAAGACCGTATGATCATCTCTTTAGATGCAGAAAAAGCATTTAACAAAACTCTCACCCGTTTATAAAAACTCTTAACAAAATAAGCATAGATGGAATATATCTCAAAATTATAAAAGCCATATATGACAAACCCACAGCCGACATCATACTGAATGGGGAAAAGTTGAAAGAATTCCCACTTAGAACTGGAACAAGACAAGGTTGCCCACTGTCACCACTTTTGTTTAACATAATGCTGGAAGTCCTAGCCAGAGCAATCAGGCAAGAGAAAGAAATCAAGGGTACCCAAACGGGGAAAGAGGAGGTCAAACTATCACTTTTTGCTGACGATATGATCTATGAAAATGCCAAAGATTCTTCCAAGAGACTACTGGAAATGATAAATGAATTCAACAATCTCAGGTTATAAAATCAGTGTACACAAATCAGTATCATTCCTATACACCAACAATAGTCAAGCTGAGAATCAAATCAAAGAATCAATACCTTTCACAACAGCAACAAAGAAAATAAAATACCTAGGAATATATTTAACCAACAAGGCAAAGGATCTATACAAGGAGAACGATGAATCACTGAGGATGGAAATTGCAGAGCATGTAAACAAATGGAAAAACATATTATGCTTATGGATCAGCAGAATCAGCATCGTTAAAATGTCTATATTACCCAAAGTGATTTACCGACTCAATGCAATCCCCATCAAAATACCAATGTCATTTTTCTCAGGTCTAGTAAAAATATTTCTATGCTTCATATGGAACCAGAAAAGAGCCTGACTAGTGAAAGCAACCTTAAGCAAAAGGGGCACATTGAGAGACATCACTTTACCAGACTTAATGCTACACTACAAGGCCATAGTAACCAAAACAGCAAGGTACTGGCACAAAAAATAGAGACATAGACCAGTGGAACAGAACAGAGAACCCAGATATAACCATCCACATACAGCCATCTGATCTTTAACAAAGCAGAGACCAATATATAATGGGGAAAAGAATCCCTATTCAATAAATGGTGCTGGGAAAATTGGATAGCCACATGTAGAAGATTGAAACAGGATTCTTATCTCTCACCATCACAGAAATTAATTTAAGATGTATAACAGACTTAAACCTAAGAAATGAAACTATAAGAATTCTAGAAGAAAATGTTAGAAAAACTCTTCTAGGTGTTGGCCTAGGCAAGGAATTTATGAAGAAGACCACAATGGCAATCACAGCAGCAACAAAAATTAATAAATGAGACTTGATTAAATTAAAATGATTCTGCAT
>NW_012152163.1:278640-282774 GCF_000956105.1 Propithecus coquereli | reverse complement strand
GGGGAAGGCTGGAGCCTGTTTAGACAGAACTCACATAAGGGACTTACCCTCAGCTTGGCAGATTTGCAGAGGGAAGAGGGAAGAGAACAGGATATTTAACACTGCTGCCCAACACAGCATCAGATGCCTATATATATTCTATAACACATGGTAAATATCATTGAGTGGAGTCCTATTGTTTTGACTACGCCAGTAGCAACTCTTCTTCTGACAGGAAGCTAGAGCTTCAATTTGTATGTAAACTGTCCCAGTTTTTAAATGTTGGTAGCTAAATAAATAAAAATCATAAGGACCAAACAATGCAGTTCTTGACTGCAGGTAAAAGGAGTTTTTGATACTGGAGCTCCTAGAGTGCAGGGCTCTGTGCTAGGCTGACCAGAGACAAAGGCAGGTGAGCCGGCCTCCCCGGGGACGCTGCGATCCAGGTGAGAGAAGCCTTCTACACGGGAAAGGGGCACTGTAATAGGGTTTGGTGAAATGGGGCTTGACCCACATTATCCTTGAGCTCCTTAGGCCTGGACCTGCAGAGAGCTTTTTTATGACTGAAATTGAAATAGTAAAACAATTTTCAGCAGGCAGAGGGAATGTCTTTGTTTCTAGGGCTTTAGGGTTTTCTGAGGGCTTTCACCATCTCATTTGATTCATCCTATTAAATGAGCAATAATCCCATTTTCCTGGTGGGCTGACTGAGGCTCATAGAAAATAAGGGTCTGAGAGTCACACAAGCTGGGACGAGGGAGACGCACGCCGGGGACCCAAGTCTTCAGAAGCTGTTTCCCACTTTGCCACAGACAGGGAAGGGGAAATGGGAATAGCTAGAGGGATAAAATGACTCATCCAGGAAGCTCAAGAAAGATACCAAAGAGTATCCGTGAGCTCCTTGGTCATCTGCAAAGTGTTTCATATTTACACTTTTGTCGGTTTCTCAGGGTAAAAGGCCTAAAACTTTTAATAGATTCTCAAATGGTTAAGAGTCACTAATTTAAGCCAAGGCCTTTCAGACTCCAAAGCTTGTACTCTGAGGCCCCCTCCACTGGATCCCGATTCAAAGAATGTTCTTTAAAGGCAAACCCATACAATATCTGGGTTTGTGACCTGAAGGAAGTACACACATGGTAAATGGTCTGGTTTTCTATTGCTATGTAACGAATCATCCTAAATCGTAGCAGCTTATTACAAACACAATCAGTTTATAGTCTCATAGTTTCTGTGAAGAATTTTAGAAGGGGTTGGTTTGGTTTTTTCTTTTGTTTTTTTTCGGCCGGGGGTTGGCCTTGGATTGTTTTTGTGTAGACCAGCTGGGAGCTGGCTGAGCATGTCTTTCTCTTCACGTCATCTCAGGGCCCCTGTTGTGGTCTGTCTGCATGGGGTAGTGTAGGCTTGACTAAATAGCACGACTGCTCAGGGCAGGTGGATTGCTTGCAGGGCAGCTCAGGGCTACAGCAGGAATGTTCTAGCCAGCAAGGTGGAAGCTGCATCACTGTTTCCAGTCACTGCCACTGTAGTCACGAGGTCCCTCAAGATTAAAGGGGAGGGAATAGAGACCCCAGCCCTCAATAGGAAAAGACACACTGAGCATAGGGATGGGAGATGATGTGACTGTGTTTGGAAGACACGACACACACAGCGCGAGAGTACGAGGAGCAGCAAGGAGGCCAGTGTAGCTAGAGTGGAGTGGGAGGCGGAAGGAGGTGAGTCAGAGGTTGTGGGAGCTCTGTCAAGTTGGAGCTGGTCAACCGTGGTGAGGGCTTTTCGTCTCACTCTAAATGAGATGGAAAGCTAATGACAGGCTTTAAGAAGAGATGTGATGTGATCTTACGTGTGCTTTAGTAAAGTCACTGAGCCTGTCGTGTGTAGAAGGACTGAAGGGGGCTAGAGTGGGAGCAGGGGGACCAGTAAGGAGGCCACTGCAGTCATCCCGGCCAGAGGTGAGGGTGACATGAACCTGGAGGGTAGCTGTGGATGAAGGGCAGTGGACAAGTGCGGATGTATTTTAGAGGCAGAATCATCAGGGTTTGCCAATGGAATGTGTGGAGGATGGGAATGTTGAGGGGAAGTTTGCAGGACTGTGGCCGGAGCACCTAGGTTGATGGTGGAGCCATCAACTTGGTGGAGTAGAAGTTTTTGTGGGTTGGGGTCCAGGGGTGGGTTTTAAGTATTAGGAGTTCAGTTTGGGAATGATAAGAGACTGGAGATGCTTGTGAGACATCCAGGCAGAGATGCTGAGGAGACTTTTGTGTATATGACAATGGGGGAAGAGATCTGAGCTGAAGACACACACTTACTTGGGAGAGTCTTCCCCTAGGCTTGCCTGAAGGCTTCGGAGTTGGACACATGCATCTGATTTTCCTACAGTAGCAGATTCCTGGGCTGGTGGGAAGCTGGCAGTAGATTTCAGGGGATGAGGTCAAGGGAGAATTGGGAATCACCTGTCAGACTCTCATTTTCTGGGAGCTCAGTGGCTCCATGGTGGGGTCTAAGTGGGATATGATTTCCATCTCAATACATAGCACTGCTATTTTACATTACCGTGAGCAAAACAGGAGGTTTCCATTTCTTTACATATTCACCAGTACTTGTTTGTCTTTGTGATCATGGCCATACTCATGGGTGTGAAGTCGTATCTCATTGTCTTTTCGAATTTGCATTTCCATAATAATTAATGATGTTGAGCATCTTTTCATGTACTTACTGGTCATTTATATATTGCTCTGGCTGGTCACAAACTCTTAGCTTCAAATGATCCTTCCACTTTAGCCTCCCAAAGTGCTAGAGTTACAAGCATGAGCCACCATACCTGGCCATTTATACTATCTTCTTTCGTGAATGTCTATTCAAATATTGCACCCATTTTAAAATTACTGTGCTGTAAGAGTTCTTTATATATTTTGCATAAAAGTTCTTTACCAGATAAATAATTTCCAAATATTTTCTCCTAGTCTGTAGCTTGTCTCATTCTCTTAACAATGTCTTTTAAAATTTTTAATTAAGTTCAATATCTTATGCATTATTTTTTGGTGTCATATCTAAATCCTTTGTTGTAAAGATTTTCTCATGTTTTCTTCTGATATTTTATAATTTTATATTTTACATTTAGATGTATGATCTATTTTGAGTTAACTTTTTGTATAAGATGTGAAGTTTATTTTGAAGGTCATTTTTGTCTAGTTGTTTCAATACCATTTGTTAAAAGCAACATATTGAATTGCTTTTTCACTTTTGCCAAAAAACAAATAGTCATGTTTTCATGGACTTATTATTTCTGGACTTCTGTTCTGTTCCTATTGATCCATTTTTCTACCCTTCACGAACACCACACAGTCTTGATTACTGTAACTTTGTAGTAAGTCTTAAAATCAGGTAGTGTAATTCCTACATGTTCCCTTTTCTTTTCAGAAATTCTTTTAGATATTCTGGGTCCTTTGCATTTCTATATAAATTCTTTTAGATATCCTAGTTCATTTTCTTTTCTGTATAAATTTTAGAATCAGTTTGTCTATAGCTACAAAATACCCTGCTGGGATTTTGATTGGAATATGCATTACATCTATAGTTTGATGTGGGGGAGAATTAATATGTTTACTATGTTGAGACTTCTGTTCCATGAACATCATATATAGTTCTAGTTTTTTGTGTCCTTTTATTTTTTTCCATTAGCATTTTGGAGTTTTCAACATACAAATCTTACTCATGTCTTGTTAGATTTATGCCTAAGCATTATTTTGTATGTTCTCTTCTAAATGTGTGTATGTGTATGTGTGCGTGTGTATGTGTGTTTTAAAATTTCAGTTTCCTAAATTTCAGTTGCTAATATGTAGAATTACAATTGACTTTTGTGTATTGAACCTTGTGTCCTGCGACTTTATGAAACTTACTAGCGCTAGGAGTAATTTTGGATATTTCTAGGGATTTTTTTCAATAGACAATTATATTCTGTGTGAATAGGGATATTTTTTATGTCAATTTATATATCTTTTGTTTCTTTTTTTTTCCCCAATTGCACTGGCAGAGTTTCCAATAAAATGTTTTATAGTAGTGTAAGGAGTAGACATCCTTACTTTAGTCCTGCTCTTGGGGGAAAGCATTCATCTTTCACCATTTAAGAATGCTGTTAGCTATAGTCATTCTATAGGT
>NW_012152163.1:276489-277623 GCF_000956105.1 Propithecus coquereli | reverse complement strand
TCTTCTTTTGAAAAGTTTCTGTTCATGTCTTTTGCCCCTTTTTAATGGGGTTGTTTGATTTTTTCTTGTTGATTTTCTTGAGTTCTATATAGATTCTAGTTATCAGCCCTTTATTGGATGTATAGCATGCAAATATTTTCTCCCATTCTGTAGGTTGTCTATTTGCTCTAATAATAGGTGGGTTTTGAGAGTAGTATTTCCAAAGTCACAGGGTTAATGAGCCTAGGAGATTGGAGAGGGTCAGTAGTCTGTGTGAGTGGTCTTCCTACCGCACACCTGCCCCAACCCGCTTCAGAAGAGAAAGGAGTGTGTCTTCTGCCTAATGCATCCTGCCAGACAGAGAATTATGCTTTTTGCTAGAGCTATGGAGTTGAAACCCCTGAAATCTTGGGGATAATAGAGAGTTACTGGCCATTCAGTGGCAGGGTGTCGGGGTGGAGAGGAGCGGCAGAAGGCTAGAGGGTGGACTGTGGAAGCTGTGGGAGGAGCACACTGAGGTGGGGGTTGTAAGTGCAGCCAGCTCTCCACCACCCTCCACCCATCTCCTGGTTTATATGGTTATCCCTGCTCCTCCTCCTTCGTTGAGTGAGGAAGGTGAGAAATAAATTCATGAAGCCGTGAGTAGGTGAGGTGTTAGGGAGACAGCTTGCCCGGGTGGGCAGCACAGTTGACTGGTGGGTGGGGAGGGAGGTGGTGGGAGGCGAATGTGCGGATCCTCAGATCTCTGAGAAATGGTGTGGAGGGGGCTCAGCCTGGGCTTGCAGAATTGCAGGTGGGGGTGGTGGGGGGGGAAACTCAAGGCCAGGTGTTTTTGGGAAGAAGGCGATATGATCTTTTCCGGCCCATGCTAGAGGCTTTGAAACGTTCTTGGAGAATTTCTTTATAGCGAGATTCCTTTTAGACTGCTGCTGTTGTTGTTGTTCTTTGCTTTTTGTTTTTCTTAGAGACATGGTCTCACTTTGCTGCTTGGGCTGGAGTGCAGTGGTGTGATCATAGCTTACTGCAGCCTTGAACTCCTGGGCTAAACGCCTCTTCCCGCTTCAGCCTCCCTGGTTTCTGGGGTTACAGGTGTAAGCCACAATGCCCAGTTTAGACTGGATTTTTTTTTTTTCTTCTCAATACATTGTCTTTTTT
>NW_012152163.1:275497-276439 GCF_000956105.1 Propithecus coquereli | reverse complement strand
TGATCACATCTTAGGCCATAAAACATGTCTTACCAAATTTTAAAAAATCAAAATAATACCATGTATCTTCTTAGACCACAGTGGAATAACACTAAACATCAACTCCGAGAGAAACACTCAATTCTACACAAAGTCATGGAAATTAAACAACCTACTGCTGAATGATATATTGAGTATAATGCAATTAAGATTAAAATCAAAAGATTCCTTGAACTGAATGAAATAGGGGACACAAGTTATAAAAATTTTGGGGATTCAGCAAAAGCAATCCTAAGAGGAAAATCCATAGCCATAAATGCCTATATCCAAAAGACAGAAAGATCACAAATTGACAATCTAATGAATTGTCTCAAAGAATTAGAAAAAGAAGAGCAAACCAACCTCTAACCCAGCAGAAGAAAAGAAATAACTAAGATCAGAGCAGAATTAAATGCAATCAATAACAAAAGAATTATATAGAAGATTAATGAAATGAAACATTGGTTCTTTGAAAAGGTAAAGAAATCTGATAGATCTTGGTGGATTAACCAGAAATAGAAAAGAAAGGACCCAAATAAGCTCAATTAAAAATGAGAAAGGAGACATTACTACTGATACCACAGAAATAAAAATATAATCTCTGAATACTATGAATATCTCTATGCACATAAACTTGAAGATGTTGAGGAAATGGACAAATTCCTGGAAATTCACAATCTACCAAGGCTCAATCAGGAAGAAATAGAAGTCCTGAATAGACCTATAACAAGCAAAGAAATTGAAGCAGCAATAAAAAAAAATCTTCCAACAAAAAAGTCCCAGACCAGATGGTTTCACAGCCAAATTTTATCAGCGCTACAAAGAAGAATTAGTACCCATACTGCAGAAATCATTTCATAACATTGAGAAGGAAGGAAACCTTCCCAACTTGTTCTATGAAGGATACGTAACTCTTCAACATAT
>NW_012152163.1:272032-273937 GCF_000956105.1 Propithecus coquereli | reverse complement strand
TGGTTGGTGGGACTGCAAATTAGTACAACCTCTATGGAAAACAGTATGGAGAGTCCTAAAAGAACTAAAAGTAGACCTACCATCTGATCCAGTAACCTCACTACTGGGTATTTACACAAAGGAAAAAAAGTCATTTTACCAAAATGACACTTGCACTTGATGTTTATAGCAGCACAATTCACAATTGCAAAGATACGGAATCAACCCAAGTGCCCATCAATTCATGAGTGGATTAATAAAATGTGGTATATGTATACCGAGAAGTACTACTCAGCCATAAGAAAAAATGATGAATTAATACCTCGTGTAACAACCTGGATGGAACTGGAGACCATTATCCTAAGTGAAGTATCACAAGAATGGAAAAAAATCCCACCACATGTACTCACTATTAAATTGAAACTAACTGATCAGCACTCATGAGCACATATGGAAGTAAAACTCAATGGAAATCATGCAGGTGGGAGGGGGAGGAGGGGATTGGTGAAATCACCGATTGTACACCTAAGGGGTACAAGGTGTACTATCTGGGTGATGGGCACACTTACACTTTGACTCAAGCTGTACAAAAGCAATCCTTGTAACCAAAATGTTTTTACCCCTGAAATATTCTGAAATTAAAAAAAATCATCCATGTCTCTTCTTAACTTTTTGAATGTGTGGACTACTGTTATAATAACTACTATGAAGTTTTTGTCTGCTAATTCTCACATCTGTGACATTTCTGGTTCAGTTTAAGTTTATTGATTTCCCCCTCATTATGGGTGTTCTCCTGCTGCTTTTGTGCTGTTAGTTCAATTTTGATGCCAGATAGTGTGGATTTTACTTTGTGTTGCTGGATATTTTATTATTTATATAAATATTCTTGAGCTTTGTTCTGGCATTCAGTTAGGCTTCTTCTAAAAAGCTCAATCCTTTCAGGTCTTGCTGTTAAGATTTCTTAGATCAGATCAGATCAGCATTTTTTCTAGGGCTAATTATTCCTCATTACTAAGGCAAGACCTTTTTGGTTCCACTACCCAATATGTCTCATGAATTATCAGGTTTTCTAGTCTGGTTGGTAGGAACAGGTGCTCTTCTCAGCCCTCTGTGAACCCAGACTCTGTCCTGGCTATTGCTTTCAGGTAATTCCTTCTCTATATCTGGTAGTTTCCTCACGTGCTTGCACTGATCACTACTCTGGTAAATACTCAAGGAAGACCCTCCAAAGATGCCTGGAGTTTTCTTTCCTTCCTGCTTTCTCCTCCCCAGTACTCTGTCTTGTAAACACTAGCTGCCTCGGTCTCCTCAGCTGCTCAGCTCTGTCTCCTTGACTCGGAGCCTGCCCTCCTCTTGTTTCCTCTCCCTGTGCCCGGGCACCTGCCTAAGGCGATGTGCTGGGGCAGTCACAGGACTACCTTGTTTATCTTCTGTTTCATAGGGACCGTTATCTTTTATTGCCTGATGTCCACTACCTTGGAAAATGTTGTTTTGTGTATTTTTTCTGGCTTTTTGGTTATGTTGGGTGGGAGGGTAAATCCCTTGCCTGTTACTCCATCTTGCTGGAAGCAGAAGTGCCTGTTACCTTTTATTAATTATTTTTCTTTCAAAACCCACACTGGTAGGAACATTCCTCTGTAACAGCCACCAACAGCTTGACAAAGAGTGTTCCCATCATCCTGTGATTGCTTTGCTTTTCAGAGCAAGCCTTCAAGGTGGGTGTCACATCAGCCCCTCTTTTAGAGATAAGGGAATGGAGCCTCAGAGTGATGAAGGGACTTGTCCAAAGTGACAGAGTCTATAAACGCAGAGCTAGGACTGTGCCCACATCCCCATTACACTGTGCTGCTCTTGTAATTCCCAGGAGTGGAAACAGAGTCACATGGGGTAAACGCTGATATTATTATTTTTATTTTTAAAAGCATT
>NW_012152163.1:229334-259673 GCF_000956105.1 Propithecus coquereli | reverse complement strand
GCCTCCCAGCATGCTGGGATTACAGGGGTGAGCCACTACGCCTGGCCTCAATTTGTGTTTTAAAACAAAACATGTCTGTGGTCTAGGAAAAGGCCATGGGCTATCAGTTTTAATGTGCTAGTCTATATTATACTAAAAATCAGAGATATTCAGCTATGTTTGAGCTATAAAAACAGCATTTTACAGGTTTGTTAAATGACAGGCAATTATCTCAATCACATGTGTTTTTGGCTTGGTACAGAATGAAACCTTAACTTGTTCTTTTGAGGTGTTTGTGTGGGTGGAGGGGGTCTGGTGAAGTCCCGTGAATTAGATAAACGACCCTAACTAATGCCTAATTGGGTGAAGCATTTTCCCTGGGAATATACAACAAAACTCCACTTAGGTACATGGATTATAAAGCTCAAAGGTCACCTGGCACTCTGATCTCCAAAACAAAGGTCTCCACAGACATTTTACTTGAATTTCATATTTTAAATAATGTTTAAGTATTTAAGCATCATAATTAATGCAACATGAATCCTCAGGTATGTTGCATACTGAATTTTAACGTTTTCGAGATGGCCAGTACAGTTTCTTATACTGTTAACTAGGTTGTGTATGGGCTTGAAACTAAAGTTTCTCCTCCTATCTCTGTATAAAGAGGATCCTGAAACTGCAAAGCAAGATTTTAAATACTGCTAGCATTTCCAACTGCTATGCTTTGTGACCGGGGATTTTCTTAGTATTTGCAACAACAAACAAGGATAGGACTAAGTTCAGTATTAAGGATGAGACATGACTGCATCTATCATCCAGAATATCTAATTTTTTATTTTTTTTGATCCATCAAAACAACCTCATTGTTCTCAATGACTGCCTTTACAATTAGGAAATGTTGTAGAGTATATAGTGTCATTTTCCTTTTTGGCAGAGGAAGATTACATTTCCCAGAGTCCCATGCATGTGAATTGGGGCCTGTGACCAGATGCTGAGGGCTCTGGGGTGTGGGCGGAAGTAGCGTATGCTCTTTCTTCTCCTTCAGCAAAGTCCAGGGCTTTATTATGCCTAAAGTCTGCATCTACCCTGGGTTATCTCCATCTCCCTAGATTAACATGTTTGGATAATGGCATTTTTTAGATATATGAAATAATATTAACATTCATAGGAGAAGAGACTCATTAGGGCACCACTAGGCACATAAAGACCACAAGGCAGCACCTCAACTCTGACGGGTGACTGTTCATACTGAGGACAGGGTGAGTTGTGGGTTGGAGAGTGGTCTCTTGGAATTCATGTCCATCTGGAACCTCAGAATGTGAACTAATTTGGAAATTGGGTGATTAGTTAAGGATCTTCAAATGAAATCATCCTAGATTTAGGGTGATCCCTAAATCCAATGAATGGTGTCTTTATAAGATTTAAGAAGAGAGAGATTTAGACACAGAGGCACTCAGAGAGGAGGTGTGGAGATGGAGGCAGAGATTGGAGTTATGTTGTCATAAGCCAAGGAGCACCAGGAGCTTCCAGAAGCTTGGGAGAGGCAAGGAAATCTTCTCCCCTAGAGCCTTTGGAGAGTGTGGCCCTGTTGACATTTTAATTTTGGACTTCTGGCCTCCAAGAACTGTGAGAGGATAGATTGGTTGTTTGAAGTCACCAAGTTGTGGTAATCTGTTATGGCAGACCTAGGAAACTAATACAGAGCCCTACACATTGTCATGAAGCACAGCTTGAGGAGGCCCCAAGATCACCTTCCTCTAAGAGAGTAATGCCATGTCTGACAATATTCATGCAGACACTGACTTTGTGCTCAAAGATAAACCCTGTACACACTTCTCTGGGGATGGCTTCAGTGCCCTCAGTGACCACAGAGAAGTGGGGCCTGGGTCTGGTCGTGTGTGTGGCAGTGGTGGGTGTCATGACAGAGATGAAGGGAACATTCTCACTCCTCCCACACTGGTTCATTCTATCCCCATTCAGTGCTTTTCCTTGTTCCCCACTTTCCCTACTAATGTTTTCCTCATACTCTCTCTCATTTGTCCCTAGGCACATCGTGGCTTCACTGTGAACATTGTCACCATTGATGACTGTGTTATTCTTTTGCCCTTTAATGAAATATTTTATCAGAAGGTAAATATAAAACAGGGAGATCTCATTCAGTTGAAAATGTGTCCCCACGTATGGTAACACCACAGACATTACAGATCCACCTGTTCCTTTTCTGGGTCTTTCCCTGCCCATCTCAGATTTTACCATAGCAACACCTTGAACACATACTTCCACGCAAAGCGCACTCAGCTCTGTGTCCAATGGATATTCAATAATTTTTCTAAAATGCCGAAAAGTTACTATTATCAGTGTGGAAGGCAGGAAGAGCTGGCTCAAGGCAGGAGTGAATACTCATGTCTCTAACTTTGAATCCAGTTTCATCCCAGTTCGGGAGGGACCTAGATGCTATTTGAAGGCATGTGGAGACGTGTAAGTGCTCCAGATTGTACAGAGCATGTTTTTCTTCCCTTCCCAGCTCTGCTAAGATCTTTCTTCCCTTCCCTTTGTCATCCTCCTGTTCAGGATCAGGAGAACAAGAGAGAAAACCGCACCCACCCCTGTAGTGCCACAGCGTCTGGGTTTCAGGAGCCGAGGTCTCCACAGGCATTTTCTCATTCGTGCTGGCTCACATGGAGCTCTTTATGCTCTGTCTAGGGGTGGGGTCGGGTGAGAAGGAGCAACCCATGAACACTTTTCATCTGGGGCTGAGGGGAGGGATGAGCCAGTCCCCGGTAGCCTCCCTGACAACACCCACCATACACACTTCCAGTTCTGTGTTCTGTAGCACCCTAGATACAGGGAAGGGGAGAAAGGGAAAGGCTTGACTGGTCTACGTTTTCACTGCCCATCTCCTCAGCCTTTGTCAAGAAGGGAAAGGCCTCTTAGGTGGGGTATCAGCTATTCCCACCAGAAAGCAGGGGTGTAGATTTCTCCTAACCCTTCTGAATTCACTGTTGAGTCATCCCCAGCTTCCACTTTTCACCTTTGTGACGAGGCCCCTTGTCTCTCACCATTCCTGGAGGTTAAGTGGGGAAATTTCTGGCCCTACTAGACCTGTGTAACCCACCCGCCCTACAGTTGTACTAAGCAATGATATTGAGGGGCTAGGATTGTTTGAGCCAGGTCCTCAGATTGGGTCTTTATTATATTTTATAACTTTTGAAGCCTCCGGAAGATTTTTATAGAAGTGGGTTTTTTTCTTTTCTAATGATGGGGTTAAGAAAAAATAATTGATCTTAGTACATGGATGAGCAGGTACAAATGAGGAAGCCAGGATGGTGGTAGCGGTGGAATGTCACTGTCACTCTCCCTCCATGGCTTGGAAAGACACAGTTTAGAAGCTGACATAGGCACCTAATAGGCACTAAAGCTAACCTCTTCTTTTCTCTAGCCCAAGCTGCTGATAGGCTATGAACTTCTATCCCAAATGTGGCAGAGACAAAACACCACTCTCCTGTTAGAAGGAACAAATATATATTGAAAGAAAAATACATTCTTCAGAGAATGTACTAATATGAGTAACAATGTTTTTTCTCCACAGAGAATAAAAGTCTTCGGAGAGAAATTTTCCTTGTAGGAGGAGATGACGGAGAACTTATCTGAGAAGAGACAAGCCCACTAAGACTGAACCCAGGGCGATGGCAAGCAGCCTGCGGGACCTGGCACCCTCGACTCCAGCTGGTGGGGGCTGGCTGGGGACACAGGTTCCCTGGGACATGGGAGGAGTTGCTGTTCTTTTAATTCCACAATTTTCACAGGATGTCTGTCCCTTTCTCTGAGTTTCCTGCTTCTGCTTAGAAAATTCAAGCCTTCAGAGCTTGCTTGACGGTTGTAGACTTTGATTCTTGTCACTTTGCTCAAGGTAGGAGGAGGTCCTGTAATCGCAGGAATGACTGAGTCTGGAGCTTTGGTTGGACCTAGAGATCCTCCTTGTGCTGACTTTCCTTCCATGTGCGCAGTGTGTGCCTTGGCTCCGGTCCCCCCTGCCACCCCCCGCCCCCGCACTGGGATCAGGCCCTTGGCGGTATCCCCATAACCCATAAAGCCAGTTCTGGTTTGAACAGGGCCTGGGCTCTGTGCAAAGGCTGACATTAATGTGGCTTTTTTCAGGGGACCTTGCTGACATTTGCCTTTTGTCCTGAACTGAAGCCGCTGGAACAAATGACCCATCCTTTGTCTGAATTTACTTTTTTGAGGAGCCTGCTCCTTTTGTTGCAGGAACTGAGGTGTCTTGCTGCAAAGCTCTCTTCTAATCTTTTCTCCTGAGCAAGGTGGCTCTTTCCACTGCTCTGGGTGTCCCCAATCCTGCATTTCCTTCTGGATGCTCTACTAATCAGGCTTTCTTAGCTGATCTTTTCATTTGAGTCTGTCTTTGTATTCTGGCTTTTACCTCGGTCCTGAAGCTTACGAGCCCCATGCTCCTGTCACCTCAGGGTGCCCTTCCACCCACCGCATGTGAACATGAAGACTTGGCAAGCAGCCGTACCTCCTCTGCACATACTCTGCCTGTGGGGCTGTGAGCTCTGCACTGCCAAACTCCCCGAGTCAGGTAGCAATTCGTGGCAGCACAATGAGCACGGCTCTGCAGCTCAACCTTCAGTCTGAGCTGTATCTCAGCAACAGGATGGTTTTTAAAGAATGTTGTCCCCTAGATCATGGACTCACAATACTCTTAGTGTTGAGGAACATTCCTCAGTTATAAGAACCCTCAGATTCTCATTTAGATTTTGGAAGCTTCTCAGCTCGGTGGCTCAGAAGGTCTTGTGTGTGTGTGTTTGTGTATTCGGGAAGGTGGTAGATGATTGAGGACCAGTAGACTCCTCAGCCTTGACTACCTCTTTGGGTGCTTTGGCCCTCGAAGGAATTCCTAGCATCATCTCTCACATCCTTAACCCCTGATTTATGGCCTTTCCCTGACTAGAGTCTCCTGAGGGCACATTTTCCACTTGCATCCCTTCGTGCAGTTCCTGCTGTTGCCCAACTTGTGTTCAGCTCTAGGTTCACCCTAGTGGTCCCAGTTCAGCCACACTATGCTAGGGCTATTTATTATATTTACTCAGGTTTTGCTTTTGGTGCTGGGTGTGAGGGGCTAAAATGTGTTTGTTCTCTTCTGCAGTCTAAGGAGAGCTCTGTGAGACCATGACCAGTATCAGAGGGGAACCATTTATGTGCCTTTTATTCTTCTCACCCACAGAGGAAGCGTCAGGGAGAAGACCACTGAGGATGGGTACAGAATTTTTGCGGTTCAGGCTCCCACTGACCTTCTTGATGGTTTCTTCCAAAGATCTGGAAGTCTCAACTGTGGCATCCGCCCTGTGAAACATGAGTGGTGAGGAGGGAAAGGTAGACTGGTAAAGCGGCCCAGGTTGGGCCACTCTGAACTTATATGGGTTGAAGAACCTTGAGAGGTAGGGCCCACCTGAAACCACATAAAATGGGCTTGTAGCACCTGTAAAGTGGCTAGATCAGTGAAGGAAGCTCCCAAGAGGTATTCAGGTGATGTTTTGAACCACTAAGGGTACCAAGTTTCTGGTTTCCAAACAGGTATGGGACATCGCTGCAGGGGACAGAATAAAGTGGGCAATAAGCCATGTATAATGCACACCCACAGGGATCCTAGCCTGACTCATCCTGCCCAAGTGTGTGTTCAGGGTGTTTTCCAACTGCTTCTGGTCTAGAAGCTCCCTTGGACTTCTTGATAAGTCCTTCTCTTATGTGATTCACCAACTCCCTTTTTGATTCCTTCTTGTAGTCAGTCCCCAGCCAGTTCACTGGATAGCTTTCTGAGCCCTTTGATATATTATATTTTGGATCCCTCCTTAGCATGACCCTGGGCCCTTCACTAGGTCCCCAGCTGGGCTCTTCACATGGAAGCTTTTCAAGTACTTTAATCCAATCTTCCTTAAAATTATAGTTGCTGGTTTAGACTTGAAAAACAGAGGGCCTTCACAGTCCGTGAGACACAGTTCCAGGTAGGAGCATAGGCTGGTTCTGGGGAAATCGTGGGGATTCCTTAACCTTCATTTGACTTCAGGAAGCTGGGACGTTAGATATTAAGTAAGATGGCAAGAGATTGCTAATGAGGAACAGGTACCAAAGACTGGACTGTAGCCATTAGGGACTTGTCCCTAGTAGGAGATTCCGGAAGAGCTGGGTCCATTTCTATTGCACATGTTTCCCCAAAGTTTGGGGAAGTGGGAGCTTGTGATGACAGGGTAGCTGCTCAGGCTTGCCCCAGACCAGTTGGGGGCCGTGGGTTCCTGCTCATCAGCAAGCCATTTTAAGTTATTTTCAGAATTTACAAATGATCGTATTTCTTTTCTTTCTCCTCTAAAATTTGGAAATCCACTCACTTTACAACTTGTATCTTCAAATGCTCTTGAAGGTTGAGGACAAAGATGCTGCTTATTTTCATATGCCTGGTTACATGGTCTTCATGGAGGAGGTTGATGTTCTTGCTGGAGAATGCAGTGTGAGTAGTTGGAGAGGAATGAGTCCTTGGCAGATGCCAACCTCCAGGGGAAGGTGAAATGGGCAAGTATGAGTGGTCCATGCTTGGGAATGTTGGAACAGAAGAGGCCAATTGGGGTGGGGGGCGGAGGGTGCTAGCTAGAGACGAGCTCTCTGGAATGGTGTTCAGTAGCATGGAAATCAAATTAGACTAAGACTCAAGGTGGGGTCTCACAGTGGTAGAATAGAGTACTTTGGAAGTGGAGGATGCCAGATGAATGAATCCAAGATTTAAGGGGTGACTCAAATTTGGTGAGAGATTGATATCATGAAGAGTATGGGGGCAGGTGGTGCAATCCTTTTCTTTACTCTGTGTTGACACTGGAAGACAAGAAAAGAATGAAGGCCTGGGAATCAGATTCCACTATCCTTTCTTTAGATTAGAGCAGTCATTCATTATTGATGAATAATATGCCTTCTACATTGAATTCACGGATGTCTGTGTTCTTTCCCATCATTCATTTAAAGTGGTTAAAAATATTTTCTATTGATTCTTTTTTGAAAAATTAATATAAATAGTGCTTTTGATATGTGATTTTCATGATCTTTTAGTCAGTTATCCTCTACTTAATAAGGGTGCAAATTCTCAGAATTAGAGGTGCAGTTTGCTCCAGCAGGTAGGATTCTGGTCCCCAAGGCCAGAGCTGAGTTTTCAGCATCTACTCAGAGACTTCCACAGGATCAGTATTGCTCTTCAGATTAACCCTGACACACAGGCTTGGCCCAAATCCTCCATATGGGAAGGTAACTGAGAAACAAGTACCTGTTCTGCTGCAGGTATCCTGAACTTTCTTCATTATCCTATCCAGTTATTTTCCCTGGAGCCCTCTACACAGCCTCTAGATTTGACTGTGAACCTTGAATGTAAGCCCTAGTTGCCATTCTAAGCCCTGCCCACTCTGTCCTGTTCCCCTAGGAAAATGATGTTCTGATGTGTCTCAAGAGATTTCACCTGAGGTATCTCTGCAAATGATTTAGTAAAGTGGGCAGAGGTACAGGAAAAACAAGAGTCAGTCTATTCTGGAGGCCAGGTCTAGGGATCCCTTACCTGATTTCTGTATCTATTTTTCACAAATGTTGATAAAAATTGATTCCTCTGGAGGGAGTGGAGAAACAGAAAGAGGATCCCCACATCACAGATGACCTAAAAAATGGGAAAATGTCCCATAGAGCTCAACTTGAGCTTAGCCATGGGGCACTAACGAGTTCCTCAGAAAAAAAAGAGAGTTCTCCGTCATCTGAAGCACATACCTGCCTCAGGCAACTGGGCACTGAGAATGTTCACTGGCCTAGAGTTCCAGGCCCTCTTCACAGATGTATGGGACAGTCACATGGGCTCTTGAGACTGGGGGAGGGGACACAAAGAGGAAGGAAAGCCCTTAGCGCCTCTCCTTGCCCTCCAGCATAGCAGATCCCACCATCTGTCCTGGACCATCTGCACCCCTCCACCCTTCTCTGAGCCTTGCTGTTTTCCAGCTCCAACCTTTCAGCAGATAATATATTCTTTAGTACAATTTTATATTCATTCCCCATATAACCAGAACTGGATTCAGCTTTAGTCTTTAAAATTCTCAGCTTTGATCCTACTAATTCCATAGCATTGACAGTCCAGAGTTTTCCTAGGAATTTTTGTAAATTTCCCAGGAATTTACACCTCTCAGACTCTGCTTTGTTTTCAACTCTGGCTTCTATTTTTGCCTTGCATAAAGACGGACATAGAATTCAACTTCCTCCTTCAAGCTTCCCCCAAAATATTCACTTTCACAAGAAAGCTTTTGTGAACAATGTGGCCTCTGTTAAAGATACTTCAAGATTGACAAAAGGGAGAGAGGTGCCCATGGAAAATCTTTTTTTTTAAAGTTCTTAAAAATTGTGGCAAAATACACATAACTACATTTGTCATCTGTGATATTGTGATTTATGATAAGAAATATCTATTTTGGTCTTTGTCCCCAGTTCCCAGCACAGAGCTCCTAAAACCATTGTAATTTCCTGAATAATAGGGGATCTTTCATTGTAATATTTAGTCTTTGACCCAAGTTCCTGACAGAGCTTCTAATCCCTTGGACATTCCTGGGCAACAGGGACGTCTTTTGTTCTAATAAGGTGATTCTTGGTGGGCTGGTCACCAGAAAGACCAAGGTGTGATTAGAAGCTTGGAACTTTTAGCCACACATCCCCCATTTTCTGGGAAGGGGAGAGGGACTGGAGATTCAGTTAGTAATAGATCATGCCTATGTGATGAGGCCTCTATAAAAACATCCCTGAACTAGAGGGTTCAGAGAGCTTCCAGTTTGGTGAACACATGCACATGCTGGGAGGGTGGTGCACCCAACTCCACGAGGACAGAACTTTTGTGTCTGGGACCATTCCACACCTTACCCTATGTATCTCTTCATCTGACTGTTTATCTGTATCATTCATCACAGTGGTCCCCAACCTTTTTGGCACCAGGGATCAGTATCATGGAAGACAATTTTTCCACAGACTGGGTAGGGGGATGGTTTCAGGATTATTCAAGCACATTACATTTATTATGCAGTCAGATCACTCTGCTAATGATGATCTGTATTGGCAGCCGCTCCCCAGCGCTAGCATCACCGCCTCAGCTCCACCTCAGATCATCAGCCATTAGATTCTCGTAAGGAGTGTGCAACCTAGATCCCTCGCACGCGCAGTTTACAGTAGGGTTTGCGCTCCTCTGAGAATCTAATGCCACTGCTGCTGATCTCACAGGAGGCGGAGCGTATGCGGTGATGCAAATGATGGGGAGCGGCTGTAAATACAGGTGAAGCTTTGCACACTAGCCCGCCATTCCTGCTCACTTCCTGCTATGCGGCCCATTTCCTAACAGGCCACAGACTGGTACTGGTCTGCAGCCTGGGGGTTGGGAGCTGCAATTCTATCATATCCTTTATTGTTTACATCAGTAAATGTAAGTAAGTGTTTCTCTGAGTTCTGTGAGCTGTTCTAGCATATTATTGAACCTGAGGAGGGGATTGTGGAGACTCAGATTTATAGGCAGCCAGTTAGAAGTATAGGTAACAATCTGGGATTTGTAATTGGATCTGAAGTGGGAGGCACTGTGTGGAACTGTACCCTTAACCTGTGGGGTCTGTGCTAACTCTGGTTAGTGTCATGGTTGAATTGTGGGTGCCAGAGAACTGGTTGGTGTTAGAGAATTTGTTATTAAGGAGAACCTCCACCCTTACACATCCGGTGTCAGAAGTGAAATATTCAGAGTGAGTATAGAGAAGGGGTCAAGATGGCCAACTAGATGCAGGTAGCATGTGCCATCTCCATGGAGAGGAACCAGAATAGTAAGCAGATACATTTCAAACAGGTTGTCTAGGAGAGAATGCTAGGATTCACCAGAGAAGTGACAGGAAGTACCAAAAGTAAGCAAGGAGAGGGTTCAAGGCAGCTTGCCCAGCCAGGGACTGGCTGAGAGC
Source organism: Propithecus coquereli (assembly GCF_000956105.1). Taxonomy (NCBI): domain Eukaryota; kingdom Metazoa; phylum Chordata; class Mammalia; order Primates; family Indriidae; genus Propithecus; species Propithecus coquereli. Next base: position 249,684 of record NW_012152163.1, on the reverse strand, counting down.
CAGGAGAAGCTCCTGGACTGGGGGAAACAATAAGAGAGAAACCCTTAGGGTCATAAAAAAGAATAAAATCATGTCATTTGCAGCAACACGGATGGAACTGGAGGCCATTGTCTTAAGTGAAACAACTAAGATACTGATACCTCATGTTCTCGCTTGTAAGTGGGAGCTAAATGTGTACACAGGGAAGCAGAGTGTGGAAAGATGGAATATGGTGACTCAGAGGAGCTGGGGGTGGGGGGTGTAGGTGATGGGAGGTTGCTTGATGGGTACAATGTGCATTGCTCCAGTGATGGATGTACTGAAGGCTCTGACTTGGCCATGATGCAATATGTCAATGTAGCAAAATGGTACTTGTGCCCCGTAAGAGTATAGAGAGGACAAACAGTGGGTTTTCCCTTATTCAACACTGTAACCATTTTTAATGGTTCAGTGGCATTAAGTACATTCACATTGTGGTGCAACCACACCACCATCATCTCTAGAATTCTTTTCATCTTGCAAAAAATGAAACTTTGTACCTATTAAATAATAACGCCTGAATTCCTCCTTCCCCCAGTTGCTGGCAACTGCCATTTTATTTTCTGTCTTTATGAATCTGACTACTCTAGGTACCTTATGTAAGTGGAATTATATAGTATTTATCCTTTTGTGACTGGCTTCTTTCACTTAGCATAATGCCTTCAAGGTTCACTTAGCCTCAAGGTTCATGTTGCAGCATGTGTCAGAATTTCCTTCCCTTTTAAAGCTAAATAATATTCCATTGTAGGTATATGCCACATTTTGTTTATCCATTCATCTGTCAATGGACACTTGGGTTGCTTCTATCTTTTGGCTATGGCAAATAACGTTGTTATGGACACGGGTGTACAAATGTCTTTTTGAGACCCTGCTTTCAATTCTTTTGGATATATCCCCTTAAGTGGAATTTCTGGATCATATGGTAATGCTATTTTTAATTTTTTGAGAAACTGCCATACTGTTTTCCATAGCAACTGCACCATATATCTGCTTTAGTTCCTAATGTTAGCCTGGTATATAATAGAGTTGTAATATTATCAGCTTCATAATTAAAATTTTAAGCTGTTGCAACCAAACTCTATATCCTTTCCTTAATTTGATTCAATCACTTCCTTGATATTAATAATTTTAATTAATCTACCTTGCCCAGGAGACCCAAACTTTTCAAACCCTGTGCTGGTCTTTTAGATGTGTCACCTTGACCCTTGACTAGTCCTCAGTTATTCAATCAAGGACTTTATTTGTTTGTTTGTTTCTTACTTTCTTTCTTTGACAGGGTCTTGCTTTCTTGCCCAGGCTGGAGTGCAGTGGCCTGATCATAGCTCACTGCAACTTTGAACTCCTGGGCTCAAGCAATTCAAGTGATCCTCCAACCTCAGCCTCCCCAAGTAGCTAGGACTACAAGTGCACACCATCACACTTGGCTAATATTTCTGAGTTTTTTTTAAATAAAGATGGGGTCTTGCTATGTTGCCCAGGCTGGTCTCAAACTCCTGGCCTCAAGTGATCCTTTTGCCTTGGCCTCCCAAAGTGCTGGGATTGCAGGTGTGAGCCACTGTGCCCGGTTTCAATCAAGGTATTTCATAGATGTGACTGAAGTCCATAATCAGTTGACTTTAAGTAAGGGAGATTATTTTATATAATCTAGGTGGGCTTGATTCAATAAATTGAAAGGCCTTTAAAGCAGAGCTTGAAGCTTCCATGAAGGAAGAAATCCTACCTGTTTATAGCACCTTCAGCTCATGCTCCAAAGTTCCAGCATGCCCTATCTGAAGGCCTGCTCTATGGATTTCAGGCTTGGCTAGCTAGCCTTCACAGTTGTATAAGATAATTCCTGTCGATAAATCTCTTAATATATATCCTCTACTGGTTCTCCTTCTCCACTTGAACCCTAACTGATACACACCCTTCTGTTGAAGCTTTGTCAGAGGCGACAGGCCTGTTTTCTTTTTACAACAGCATCTTCTCCAAAGTCCTCTTATCCCCAAAGGACTTATATTTCAAGATCCCCCTCTTTCCTTATCTACTACTCTTCACTGTAGGATGTCTCTCCTGTATCCTGAAAATTCCCCTCTACACATCCTATCATCTCTGGCATTACTATTTATGACCTCATTCTGCCTTGAATGACCCTAAAGGTCCCAAGATTCTGTGTAACAAAAATCCTTCAGAGTCGGAGTTTGATCAGCTCCTAAAAGAGAATTTTTGGGTGAGAGAAGGAACTATAAAAATGGTCCATCAACTGTATTCTTCAAACAAGTCAATGTTGTATTAGGAACAGAAATGCTGGGGAACTTTTATAGATTCAAGGAGATTGGGGAGACATGATAACTAAATACAGTATGAAGTTCTAGATTGGATCCTATACTGGAAGTAAAGAATGCTATAAAGGACATTTCTGACTAAATCAACACAATTGAAATACAGACAGTAGATTAGATAAAACTTCATGTTAGTGTTCAATTTACCAAGGTTGATAACTATACTGGGGGTAAGAAACAGAATATCCTTTTTCTTAGGAAATATTCACTGAAATATTTAGGGGTAAAGGGTAATGACGTATGCAATTTACCACTGCCAAAAGGGTAATAATGTAGATAAATATATAGAGAGAGCACAAATGGAACAAAACGCTAAAACTAGGTGAATCTGGGTTATAGGACTAGCAGTGCTCTTTAGTATTATTGCAACCTTTCTGTAAATTTGAATTTTTCCAAATAAAAAGTTTAAAAAAATGGTCCATGACTATGTTTCCCTGAATTTTATCTTCCCTTTGAGAATCTCTGACTTTGGTCTCACAGTTGTCCACAGATGTGTGCTAGTCCAACTTGAAAAGTTATATCAGGTTCCATCTCAGGCAAGAGCAGTGGGACATACTTATCACAACTGAGAGTCTAACATTCATGTTTACAGAATTTGGAAAAGGAACACAAGGGGAAATGAAATAAAAAATATACATACAAAGATACAAAGTTAATACAGAAATATAGAGAATCACATTTACAACATGGTGTCAGATATTAAGTATCAGAGTGCAGATTTTGGGGTTAATAACATTTAAGTTCTAACTTTTGCTCTGTCATATACCAGTCATGTGACATAGAGCAGGACATTTTACTTCTTTCTTTTTCAGTTTCCTTATCTTGGACAGGGAGATATAAATTTTCAGTGTATGTAGGAAAAAATAATATATATATACTAGCATATGAAGATTTCTGAAATAGAAGGGTAAGGAGGAAAACTAGACACCAAATAGTTTCCTACTCCAAGATTTTAGAGATTTCACTGGTATTCTTTGGAATTTGAAAACCTTTGTAGTTTTCAAGAATTTCTGGTTGCACTGGGAGAGGGAAGAGAATTGGGTTTCAAAAGAGAGGGTCCTTACTTCCTCAGGCATTTCTGAGAGCCACGTGCTTTACATATGGACTCATTTAGTACTTAGGACCTTGTGACACTTCCTTATGTTGCTGCTGGAGGTGTAGATTATTAGAACCTCTTCACAGGTGTTTTGGCAATATCTATCCAGATAAAACAGTGCAGACGTACCCAATGAAGTTTGTATAGAGATAGTCACTGCAATATTGTTCTAAAAGCAAATTCATTAAGGGAATCAGTTGAATAAACTGTTATATATTCATATAATTAAAGACTGCATCCATTAAGAAGGATGAGACATCTGCATATTCTGATAAGAAATGATTTCCTGTATTTATCACAGAAAACAAGTTATGTAAGGAATGCTACCATTGTGGCGGGGACTACCCTAGAAGAAAGGTATTTTACTGATAGGTAAACTGTTGAGAAGGTTAATATTGGTTCCCTTACTCGATTAAAGAGAATATATCTACCAAGGAGTAGGTAAAGAATTGTGAAGTTTAAAGCAGAATTGTTAAACGTAAAGCAGAATTGCCACCGTTTGAAAGGGCCAAGGCCCGTGCGCGCTGCATGCCGGGATTTGCAGTCCCTTCCGGGGCGGGCACTGTGCGGCTGCGCAGGGAGCTGTGGCTGGCTCCAGCGCACGCGTGTGGCGGCGGCGCCAGGCCTGACTGCACTCAGGCAGAGGTGGCAGCGTACGCTTCTGGGGACCCGGCATGGCGGTGCCCCCGGCGGCTATGGGGCCTTCGGCGCTGGGCCAGAGCGGTCCCGGCTCGATGGCCCCCTGGTGCTCAGTGAGCAGCGGCCCGTCGCGCTACGTGCTCGGAATGCAGGATCTGTTCCGGGGCCACAGCAAGACGCGCGAGTTCCCAGCGCACAGCGCCAAGGTGCACTCGGTGGCCTGGAGCTGCGACGGGCGTCGCTTAGCCTCGGGGTCCTTCGACAAGACGGCCAGCGTCTTCTTGCTGGAGAAAGACCGGTTGGTGAGCTGCTGGGGCCCGGCCCAGGCTAGGGAAAGGGGCCGTGGGGAAGCTAGGTGTGGTCTTGAGGGATGGAGAGGGGGTGAAAGGAGCGTGGGATTGAGGAGAGGGGAGGGGATGGAGGGGGTGCGGAGATGAGGAGGGGGTGTGGTGAGGAGTGCCCAGGGGCTGTTGTGGGGTCCCTGTGGTGGTGAGCTGGCCCCTTTGAAAGTAACAGGGCGTCCTGTGGGAATGGGAAGGAGGGCTGGGAGACTGGTAGCAGAGTAAGGTGGAAAACCAGGAAGGAGGAGGAGCCAGGGAGGTCAAAAGAGTAAGGGCACTGGTGTGGAAGCTCGGAACAGTTCAGAGTTATTGGGGGGGGGGCGGGATATTGGGAACAGCTTTGGAGAAAGGGCTCGGACGGACTGTATTCTTTTTAATGATCCAGATCTTTGTGGGTCCCGAGATATCTTGGTTTGAGTAAAATTAAAAAGTTACATGTGAAGGCAGGTAAATCTGTGTGAAATGACATCTGGATTCTGTTCTTTCAGGTCAAAGAAAACAATTACCGGGGACATGGGGATAGCGTGGACCAGCTTTGTTGGCATCCAAGTAATCCTGACCTCTTTGTCACTGCGTCTGGAGATAAAACCATTCGCATCTGGGATGTGAGGACTACCAAATGCATTGCCACTGTGAACACTAAAGGTGACTATTCAGAGAGAGGGCAGTAGGAAGACAAGCTGCTTGTATTTGTTAACAACCATTTGCTGAATATCTTCTCTGTTCCTGGCACTCTGCTAGGTATGAGACATCCTGAGCTGAATAAGAGTTTCCAGCTCCAAGGACCTCATGGTCCTTGTGTGGGAAGAGAGACATAGGTGTAAAAATGACATAACAAGACATGGTTCATCTTACAGTGGAGATGTCTGCAGGTGGATACCCAGAATAGAAGTGTCAACGTCTGTCTCGGGGAGACAGGGAAAGCCTCACAAAATTTGAGCAAACTCTTAGGATAGCCGTAGGAATTTAGTGGTCAGGGTGCAGTGGGTGAGGAGTGTGGCAGTTCTTGGAGGGAACAACATATGCAAAGGCATGGAGAATTTGGGAAATTCCGGTAGGTTAGAATGACTGAAACAGCCAAGCTTGGTGGCTCACACCTGTAATCCCAGCCCTTTGGGAGGCTGAGACAGGAGGATCACTTGATCCAAAAGTTCAAGACCAGCCTGGGCAATGTAGTGAGACCCCATCTCCATAAAAAATTAAAAAATTAGCTGAAGTGTAGTAGTGTGTACCTATGGCCCCCGCTACTTGGGATGCTAAAGCAGGAGGATCACTTGAGCTCAGGAGTTTGAGGTTATAGGGAGCTATGATCTGCCACTGCACTCCAGCTTAGGCAACAGAGCAAGACTATCTCAAAAAAAAAAAATGGCTGAAGCTTTGATGGTCTAGGAGAAAATGACCACAAAGTTGTGCGGTACATTTATAGGGTGTGTTCTTACTAGATATTATTTTACAAATCTTGAGGCTATTTATTGTAATTGACTCTAAAGTGTCATTGATTGTAACAATGCACCAATGTTTTATGTGCCATTAGGAAAGAAAGTAGCCAGATAACCATGATACAGAAAAATTTTGAAATGCATCCTGATACATTTTAAGATGGGTCGTAGATACTAAAATGTGAAAAAAATATGCATTTTAAGTCTGTAAAGTAGATGAAATTGTTATTGATGTGTTCAGTGTGGGCTGCTGGACTTTGTTGACAAGACTTGTTCCTGGAGGCAGAATGATGTAGTGCTTTTCTCAAGTTCACAACTGGTGACACATGAGTGATTTAGGTGATACGTGGGTGACCATTAAAAGCCAGTTAGGTACATATTTTAATGTCTCCTAGAAGAAAAGAAGTAGCTCATAGAATTTATTGCTAAATTGAAGTTATATTTATTTAAATACATTTTTTGGATCCATTTAAGAAAGATCTTGAATAAAGACAAGTATAGCTGTTACATGGATAGGAGAAAAATTGTGAAGGTGGCATGGAAATGACTAGAGTTTGAGAAATGTTGGTGTAAGAGAATAGAGGGCTTTGGGGTCAAATCTGGGTTTAAATCTTGGTCTATGACTTCATAGCTTTGACACTTTGGCTGGTCTTCCATTTCTTCATCTGTAAAATGGGCATAGTGAAGTGTACCTTAGAGAAGTATCGTGAGGACCAAATGGGGAGATTTGTAGATGAATGAGCTGGACTTAGAGTTGATGATTTGTAAGTGATAGTTCCCTTCCCTTGACTAGGATCTTAATGAATGACGTCTGAAGATAGCTCTGGTCTTCTTACTAGGATAGCAAAATAAACTCTGGAGGATTGTGAGCAAACATATTATCTTGCTGATTGTATCTGGGTTCCCAGGGGAGAACATTAATATCTGCTGGAGTCCTGATGGGCAGACCATTGCTGTAGGCAACAAGGATGATGTGGTGACCTTTATTGATGCCAAGACACACCGTTCCAAAGCAGAAGAGCAGTTCAAATTTGAGGTCAACGAAATCTCCTGGAACAATGATAATAACATGTTCTTCCTGACAAATGGCAATGGTTGTATCAACATCCTCAGGTGAGGGGATTTTAGCTTAGGGGATTGTTACGTCTTTGTTCCCAGTACTGTAATGGTTACAGAGAAGAGTTAGATTTGAGTCTATCCTGAAGGAGCTTAAAAGGCAAATAGTAATAAGGAATCCTAACCTCTGTTAAACAGATTTGAGCTTTATGTTTTATATGCTTTGTATCTGATTGAGTCCTCATAGAAATTCTCAGGAGTTGATGGTATGTTTCCCATTTGACAGATGAGGATCTGAGGTTGAGAAATTAAGTCACTAGTCAGCTGGGGGCACTAGAACTGGATGCACCTTGAATTGAGGCTAATTTGTACCTTAAAGTTTCAACTTAAATATCACTTTCCTTTCAGGGAACTCATCCACACCCTCATCTTCCCCCAAGATTAGAGGCTTAGTTTGCACACTTCTGTTGGAAGCACTTCTCATTCTATATTGTAATTGCATGTTTACTCATGTGTCCCATTAGATTGTAAATTCCGTGACAGTAGGGACTGTGTTTGCCTATTTACTGTTGAATCCCTAATGCCTAGCCCAGTACCTGCTGCACATAGTAGGATCTCAATAAATATTTGTTCTCTAAATGAATAAAATTGTGGAATTGAAATTCAGGTCTGTTCAATTCTATTCTTTCTACTACCCCGGGTGAGCAATGCAGAGCAGAGTGAGATAGGTTCTGTGATAGAAAGGCCAGGAGTTTGCTGTGGAATTCCAGGGAAAGAACCTGTCATATTGACTGAGGTGGTTAAAGGAGGCAGCTTCTGAGCTTGATCTTGAAAGAGAATTTTAAGAATCAGCAAAAGGGAACCACACAATTGGCAAAATAGGTGTTCAAAAGCATGACTTATTTGGAGAGTAGTTAGGTCAGAGTTGTTGGGGAGTGGCAGAGGATAGGGAATATGAAGAAAGGGCATGATAATGGGAAGATAAAATTGAAATATAATTGGGACCAGATTATAAAAGGCCTTGAATTTTATGCTTACTATCTTGGATTTTATTTTGTAGGCAGTGGGGATTCTATGACTTTTAAAAAAAGTTTTTATTATAAAAGAGATATTGAAAACTACATAAAACAAATGTATAACTTAATGACCTATTATGTGCTTAACACCTGTATAACCCTTCCTAGGTTGAGAAATTGTTCTTTCCAGCCACCCCAGAACTGCATCCATGTGTTTGTCCTAATCACAACTCCTTCCCTCAAAAGTAAACACTACCTTGATTTTATAGTGTTTCTTCATAGTTTTATCTACCAGTGTACATCCCTGGATACTATAGTTTTGTTCATTTAAAAAAACTTGATAGGTCTTGTGAGTCTGTTAAACTATTAACACTTAACAGAAACTAGTGAAAGAGGGATGGAGGCCTTCCAGTCTGTTGAAAAAACCAGACTGTGAACCTGTGGAGACTCTCCCAGTCTGGAATTGGCTGATTCCATGTGCTTCTTTACTTGATGGAAACTTTATAGAGATACTTCCTCTCATCTGTTATACTGTTTGGTTACCCAGTAGTATAGTACATCCAGGGAATGCAGGATAAATTCTTGATTTTTTCCCTTTGTCTTCAGATAATGAATTAGTTCCCTATCACCTTCAAAGATGAGGTTTATTTTTTTTTAAGAGTCATTATGGACTCATGTGTTTAAACATAGTTGATGTGTTACAATCTATTGTAATTGTTATGCTTGTTGAAGCTCAAATTATTCTGTTTTTCACCAATGAGAGCCTCTTCAACTTGATTCATGAGCCCTTTTTTCGACATGATCTTAATAGTCTTTTGTTTCTTGCTGTCTAGTATGATAAGATGTTTCATGTTTATTTTGTACGTTTTGTACGTTTATTTTGTGCGTTTCCTGCCCCAGACCTTTAATCAGAAAATTATTTAAGAAGCCTGGGAAATAATACTGAAACTAGGAATGTCCATTACTACTGGGTTGGTCATTGTTTCTAGGCCTTTCCGGTAGACAGCTTGGAAATATATGTTTATATTTTTAAAGATAAAGCACCTTGTGAATTCATACTGATAACTTCCAGTTAAAGTTCAGGACTATAGGGATTTTGCTAAACTTCTTCTATATTATAAATATATCTCTTTCCCTCCAAACTGAGTATTCTAGTTCTCAAGGGCACAGGGGATCTCAGAATTACAATATCTCATGGTTACTTATTACCTTTATCCCATGTTAAACATACAGATGTTCCAGAATAACAATACTACTGCCACTACCACCAATGTGATTACTTAAGACAGAAAAAAATTTTTGCTTTTTGCGTATGCTTTCCCCATTCTCCCCTTATTAAAAAAATAGTACTGTATATTGTCAGAGTATATAGATATTACATACTGTTCCCTCCCTTTAAACCATACATAGTTTCTACGAGAAACTGTGTATTTAATGTCCATCACCAGTCTTTTTGCTCGTAAGTCTAGTTGTTTTGGTTGTCAGATCTCTAGTTAAGATTCCTCAGGAAGAGTTCATGGGAGCATTATTCCCAGAGTTCTTATTATAGCTTATTTATATACTTACAAAACTTACAGATACTTTATTGAGCTTATTATTTGTATTTTTATATTTGATATTCAGCTTTACTGGATATAAAAATCCTTGACTCATTTGCTTGCTTGTGTATCTTAAATATGGTACTCTACTTTTTTTTGGCATTAAGTGTCGCTGTTTAACAGTCTGGTGATAATTGAATTTTCTTTTTCTTTAAAGTCTGTGTCTTGATGTTGGTTTGAGTTTATATTCTCAGGTGTGTGTTGTGCTCTTTCAATATGTAGTTTGAAAACAGTATGTGTTTTGAAATCTTATTTCAGGAAAATTACCTTGAATTACAGTTTTTGATTTTGTTCTATTGTCTTATTTGATTTTCTTCTTCACTGTCTCCGTTATTGTCAAGCACCGCAGTCATTGTCTTCAGTTTGATTGCCGTCTGTCTCGTTTCTCAGCTACCCAGAACTGAAGCCTGTGCAGTCCATCAACGCCCATCCTTCTAACTGCATCTGTATCAAGTTTGACCCCATGGGGAAGTACTTTGCTACAGGAAGTGCAGACGCTTTGGTCAGCCTTTGGGATGTGGATGAGTTAGTGTGTGTTCGGTGCTTTTCCAGGTAAGTGATCTGCCCAGCACTTTCCTTGTTGGGTAAATTAATTTTATTTCATCCTCGGTGAAATTATATCCTCCTCTAACTGGGTAATTCTAATGGTCTCTTGTCCACTCCATATTATAGGCTGGATTGGCCTGTGCGGACGCTCAGTTTTAGCCATGATGGGAAAATGCTGGCCTCAGCATCAGAAGATCATTTTATTGACATAGCTGAAGTAGAAACAGGTAACTTAACGAGAATCTTCTGTCTTTCATCTGTGGTCAACAGACTTCTCTTGTCGTGTGTTTTCATCTCTGCACATTACTACTTCACCAGCCTTATCATAAGTGAATTTGTCTCCTTAAGGCAAGTGTCTTTGTATTATGACTGTTACTGCCAGGTAATGAGGGAGCAAAGAGTTACGAAAGAAACAGGCAGGGCTGAAGTAAAGTGATTTAGGAAAATATTTCACATTTTGTTAACACCTGATTCTTCCATTATAATGAAATTTGTAAAATACAAAATAGGAGGAAGAAAAAAGCATCACCTGTGTTCCCACCATCTAAATACAAATTATTTGAATGTTATAGTATATTTTGTTTTATTTTTTGCCTGAATATGAACTTGAAAAAAATATATTTTTTTAATTTAAGGAATTATCAAAGTTTTGCTTTAAAAACAATGAAACAGACATAAGTTGAAAATAAAAATATGGGAGGAGGAGAGTATTCATTTTACAACAGAATTTCCTCAGCTGTATTTTTTAATGTGGCTTTATTCTTTTTGGAAATATGTGATACTCATAGTACAAGAATTCAAACTATGTAGAAAACTTCCAGGAAGAAAGTAAAAAACTTGAAATTCCACTATTTAAAGAATGCCTTGGTTAACATTGCGGTGAGCACCGCCCAGCCATCCAGCCACGCAGGTCCTTTATGTAAGCCCAGGGTCCTATGACACAGTGATACTCTCCTGCTGGGGACCTACTCTTAAGTTAACCTGCCTGTGTTCAGATCCTGCTGTGCCACCTACTGACTTGTGACCTCTCTGTGCCTCAGGGTTCTTCCCTGTAAAATGAGGTAATTTATTTTACCTATCTCACAGGATTATTAAATGGATTAAATGAGTTAATATAGGTAATTACTTAGAATGTGCCCAAATTAAGGTGTTGATTTGTTTCTCTGTATTGACTTCTGTAGGAGACAAGCTATGGGAGGTGCAGTGTGAGTCTCCAACCTTCACTGTGGCTTGGCACCCCAAAAGGCCTCTGCTGGCATTTGCTTGTGATGACAAAGATGGCAAATATGACAGCAGTCGGGAAGCTGGAACTGTGAAGCTGTTTGGACTTCCTAATGATTCCTGAGATGAGGTTGTAGGGAGAGGAGGCCCTGGCAGAGGCCCTTCTTTGTGCAGTTAGTTTGGTCTGTTCCCTTGGAGTTGGTGGGTACCCTAAACATGCGTAAATTGGTATAAATTATAAAAGTCTTCTGTCAGGCTGCCCATTCCAATTCCCTTCCTTATTGTGTGTTTTAGCTGTTTCCATTTTTCCCTTTCCAGCATCAGTTAGCTAATGAGGACTCTACAGTGTGGGTAAAGACCCCAGCATACTTGTCCTCGGGACCCCTGTCTTCTCTGCTTTTGGATATATGGGGGATTTTGTTGAGCTTGATACTACTTGGACAATAACTAGTTTGGTGGAAGGGCTTAAAGCAGGGTGGGATGGGTATGGAGGGCTTTTTTAATAATTAAAAAAGAAATATATATAATTTTGGGAATTGAGCATTTAATAAAACTGACCTTTTTATTAGACTTCTGAGATGCTTAAAATTATGGTATTATTGTGTTATGTTGCATTTGGCATTTTTTTAAAATCTCGGAAATAGAGTTTAAATTTAAGTGTTATAATTCTGTCATTTAATGTTCTAAAGAAGAACACTGTGAAATGTAGGGACAAAGCTTGAAGTGCATGGGTTACAGCCATCCTTAAAAGTCATCAGATGTTTACATGAATGCATGTGTGTGCCTGGCCTCATTCTGTAAAGGATTTATAGGCGACAAATTTATGACAAACACTGAGAAAAGTAGTAAAATATAAACAAGAAATACAAAATCAGAATAAGACAAATATAAATTAGAATAGGAAGTCAAGATTGGGAAATTAAATAGAAATATGTAAAGTTAAGGACCTAATTGAATGATTGAACTAAACTTTTGGCTCAGAGATCCCTGTTGGCAAAGTGAAGAGGGGATAAGTCAGTTAGCTGCTTCTGTTAAATGGAAAAACACTTGCCGGTTCCTCATGGAGAGCAAAGCTTAATTCTTACTTTTAAAAAAGAGTGGCTTGGGGGGAAGGGGGGAAAGGGTAACATACGTAACCTAAACATCTGTAGCCCCATAATATACTGAAAAAAAAAAAAAGAGTGGCTCATGTAGAGGGTTGTTATCTATAAGCAGAAACAAAATAAAAACATACCTCAGTAAGTGATGTTTGTAGAAAATTTTGGAAAAAGGTAAGCAGAAAGAAAAATCATATTCCTAGCACCAAGTGATAACCACTATTAGCATTTTGGTATATATCCTTCCAGAAGTTTTTCTGTGCCCATATTTATGTATAAAAACATGTTTATCTTCATAAAAATCTTGAAGAGTAGACAAATCAAATATGACAAAATAAATTAGGCAAGGTGCCCAGTACCATGTTGAGTAGTTTAAACACTCAGCAAGTCTTAATAGACAGTTTTAGTTACTGGGCATTTCTTACATGTCTGGTACTATAATGAGCACTTTACATCAGCTGTTACTCAGTTTTTGCAACAGCTTTTTGAGGTGGGTGTTATCACCGTTTTACTACCTCAGGGAGTTTACCCTCAGGCCCATGAGGAATGTGTGTGTGTGCGAACAAGCAGAGCACAACTCAATACTTGATGGTATTACTCATCAAGTGACCATATTCAGATTGAGCTTTGCTTGAAGGCCTGTGTGCCATCTACTGCAATGGGCTACTCTGTTTCTGGAAATATTGCTGTTTTCACTTCAGAGATGAGTAAACCTTATCTCTGAGAAGTCTACTATTAGCCCAGGTTAGTGAGTGATCCATTGATCCCTGCGTTCAGGCCCCCAAGCCTCTGTCTCACCTACCCTGATAATGGTCTTTTCAGTTGCAAACCAGCTTACTGCATCATTATGTCGGAGTTCAGTATTGTTCATGTCACTGGAGTAAACTCTGATGCATTGTTTCTTGTTTTTGCAATGATCTGTCATTCCTGTGGTCTCTTTCTGTGTTAATATATAGTCCCCTTGGCATTGGAGCCAGATGCTAAGGGTTTGGGGTAGGTCTTAATATTTGTTCCCTCCTCTTCTGTCCATGTGGATTTTTTTTCTCCTTCGGGTTTATGTAAAGTGGTGATCCACACTATCTACCAGTTAAACAAGATGAAACTTTTTTCATTTGACTAATGGAATGCTTGTAGCAACAGGAAAACACATCTGTGAGGAAAGAGCTCCAGCTTGTGGCAGTTTTTGCAGGCTGTCAAGGTCTTGATGACACCGTATCTATGCCTTTGCTTTGATGTCCTGGAGGAACTCAAGGTAGGTCCATTCTGGAAAATGATGTAAAGTGTCCTAGACCTGGGGCCCTTCCTTAGTTTGAGAGCATTTTGTAGTTCCACAGAGCTAGAAGGATGCCATTCAGAGTCACAGCTGGCCATTTATTATTCTGTCTAGGCATTTTCTACGGTTCCTACTGCACACACTAGCAAGCTAGAAGTGAGCTAGATTTTAGTTGGCAGGGAAAGTCTGGGATTTGCTGTATCAATGACCCATTGCAGGGTTGACTGGAGTTACAAGTCAGGCTAAGAAATGCTATACAATTATAGTATTACCTTTTTTGCTGAGATCCCGGTATCTTACGGCATGAAATCCAGGGAGGATGAACCATGCCAAATGCTAAGCTCGTGAGAGGTTGTGTGTGTCTTGTGGGTTGTCCCCCCACCTTAACCTGCCTGGGTATAAGGTTGTACAGCTGGGGTCCTGGCACAGGGCCCTGTGTGTGTGTGTGTGGCGGGGGTGGGGGGCCGGGGCGGGAGGCTAGTGCAGGGAGTCCTGGCCAGAGACAGGTAAATCCAAAGAATAGGCTAAGCCCAGAGCAGGCTCAGCTCTCCTCGGCAGGAGACTGAGGTGTAGGGTACCAGAGAGGTATCAGGAAGAGGCCAGCCCTGGGAGGCTTTAGAGCAGCGTGTGTGTGTGTGTGTGTGTGTGTGTGTGTGTGTGTGTGTGTGTGTGTGTATATGTGTGTGTGTGTGTGTGTTTGTGCGCGCGCGCATTAGGAGCTGGTTGGGGTGTGATGTGATGTGTGCGTGGGGTCAGTTTAGAGTGGCCAGGAATGGGGTAGATATGCCCTTGAGCCCTTTCTTGTTTCAGCGATGTATTCCCCTTAATTAAGGCTTTTATTTGCAAAAGGGACCATGAACTATCTACCCTCTTTGGAAGGAAAAAGGCCATAGACAGAGTGAAAAGGGAAGTCCTATCTTCAGGAACGGAGTAGAGATCGTATGTATAGAATGCATTGCAAACTCAGAAATGCCTATACATGAGTAGGTGTTTCCTAACTTTCTCGGACACTGTGGTGCAGTGGAAATGACACTGGCTTTGTACTTGGGCAGAAGCGGATTAAAATCCTGGCTCCAGCAGCGATTTATCTGAATCCACTTTGCTCATCCATTAAGTGGGGGTAATCAATCCTCTTCTCCTTGGGTTACTAGGAGAATTGAACAACCCGAAGTGTTTATTAAGTGTCTGGCACAGCACCTGGCACAATGCTTATGAAAGCCCCTGGCCTTGCTTGAGGTGGAGCAGCCCCTGATGAGAGCACAGGGGCTGGCTGCAGAGACACGCCAGTCCATCAGCTTCCTTGGCTCCAAATGCCACAGCTGCGTGAGTCACGTTCATCATTCCAGGAGTAGGTGCCGTGAAGGAAGGGGACGTATCTGTCACATTCTGGGCACACTGGGAGGTTCAGAGGAGAAATGTTCGATCTGCTGTCTGCTTGCAGCGTGTTCAGGCCCGTGAGGGATATGTGCGTGTGCGAACAAGTAGAGCACAACTCAGAACTGCATACCTAGGGCGAAACAGGAGGAGGAGGAGGGCAAGGCTCCTGCCAGCTGAGGCTGCTAGGAAAGGATGGGATGGGAGGAAGGGGCCTCCATGCAGGTCTTGAGCATAGCAGATGTGAATGTGGGCGGAGGGCAGGGCTGCTGCAGCTTGGAGCAGGGCTGAGGTGGTGGCTGCGTAGGGATGTGGAAGTGGTGGTCAGGGGGAGTTTGAGTTGAGGGAAGTGGGAGGGAGGGGTGCCAGGGTCTGGATAGATTCAGTTTGGACTGACCGGTAATATGGCCGGCTGAGTAGGGAAGAGACAGATAGACCTGGGTTCAAATCCTTTTCTACCACTGCTAATGGGGAGACTTTGGCCACATTATTTCACATGCATGATTTTGCTTATCTCTAAGATGTCCATAACAATGGTGTGACTTATGAGGGTTAAGGGAGTTGACATGTGTAAAATGCCTGGCTCCTCGTGGATGTGCAGTTAACAGCAGGTATTATTGTCATGTATGTGTTAATGCTGTATGTGTGTGCTACATAAACCTTCCTACCTGAAGAGGGGCTTTCACTGTCCCCTGGGCTCATCACATTGTCTCTAAAAGGGAGGGATGTGGGGTTGTAAAGAACATACTGTAGGCTGGGCGTGGTGGCTCATGTCTGTAAAGAAGATACTGGGAGGCCAAGGTGGGAGAATGGCTTGAGCCCAGGCATTTGAGACTAGTGTGGGGAACATAGACCCCGTGTCTACCCAAAATAAAAGAAGTTAGCCAGAGGCTATTCAGGAGGCTGAGGCAGGAGGATCCCTTGAGTCCAGGAGTTGGAGGCTACAGTGAGCTATGAGCATGCTACTCCACTCCAGCCTGGGTGACAGAGCAAGACCCTGTAAGAAAAAAAAAAATAAAAGACAAGAAAAAAATATATAGTAACCTTATAAAAGGGGTGGGATGTGGAGAAAATGAATATTTAGTGCTTAATTGTTGGGTACCCATTTATAGAGCTAAAGGTCCTTTATTAGCGTTCGGGGAGACTAAAGTGAAGATATTCAGACAATGAAGACCAGTGTAGCAGTTTACCTGTTTGACATGGTTACTGACATGGAGCCATAAGTTGCTGAATTTCGAGACATCCAGCATCTCAGTCTTTAGCCACTCAGGAGAAGCAGGCCTAAGTGTGAAACATGCCTCACATACTGGCAGTGTCGCAGTACAAAGTCACTGGGCACAACCTGCTGGGCTGGAATGCCGTTGGGGCCACCATGGATCTGCCAAGAACAAGTTGGCAAACGCACATTTATTTCCTCTTACCTTCCTGATCAGGTCACCTGAATGCAGGTCAGGGAATGGTGCAGATAGAGCAAGGAGTCTGTGCAGACATCCCAGGATGTCCTCCAGGACCAAAGGAAATCGGGGCTGGTGCAGGTTGATTTGTACCTGGTTGTCAACTGTCCTCTGACTAGGGATTAAAGTCCACTTGGAGAAAAGCTTCTCTCCTGAAATGAGAAATCACTGTAGAGTTCAGATTGGAGATGGTCAGGCCTATGATTGTTTATTGGACATTTATGAGGGACTTTGTCTCTTCCAAAAAGCTGGCTAAAGCTCAACACACAGAGAGGAGGCCCTCTCCCTGCCTTTGTTGGGTTGACCAAAAATTGTCCTTGCTGGGCATTGCACAACGGGGAGATAAATCAGACCACTGTGGCCTTGGACCCATTTTACAGGTGAAAACTAATTCAGGGAGGTTAGGGACCTTGCCCAGGGCCAAACTGTCTATAAGTTAGTTTGAAGTCCACATTCCTTCCATTGCACTTGGGTCCAACATCCGACTGTTTAAGTTCTGCCTAGTCCAGATGTAGCTTAACAATAACACAGATTATTGTTAGATTGCAAAGGCTTAGGAGTTTTACCATCAACATTGGATTCGTCTGGTTCTTTGTGGGAAAGGTGTCACGCTGCTAATGGGCAGAAACCAGAGAAGAGAAGCTCTAGCTTGGTGAACTGAAGGTAAATAACACATCGAGGGCAAGAGAGTTCTTTCTTCCAACAGTCACTCCACACCTGTCCTGTGCCTGGCCTGCGTGGAGCACTGAGGGCACAGCTGTGAAGATCAGCCAGTCTCTGCCCTGGGAACCCACGGTCTGGTGTGGAGATGGTGACAAGACAGCATGATAGCGGTGGTTTCACAAAAGACAAGTCAGATCTCATCTCTCCCTTGCTTAGAACACTTCATTGACCGCTCACTGCACTTTCCTCAGATCCGATCTTCCTAGGCTGCATTCTCAGCAGCATTTAGGTCTTCATTTGGTAGCCCTCTCTTGGAGTGGTCCTCTCTAACCTCAACTTTAATGTAGTCTCCCTTTGCCCCATTACCGGATCTCTTCTCACGCACTTTAATTTCATTCAGAGTATTTCTTACCGTTAGGAACTATTTATTTGTTTGCTTCTTTTGTAACTATCTTCCCAATTAAACTGCCAAATGTCCTGGAGACCTTGCCTGCTATGTTCATTGCTAAACTCTGAATCTCTAACATGGTGCTCAGTACTACTAAGCAGGTATTCAATAAATGTTTATTAAAGAAACGAATGTATAGGAAAGGAGTTACTAATTTGGGCAGAATGCCAAGCAGGCTGTTAACACTTGCTTTGGTTGAGGGGGCTGTAGAAAGGGGAGGAGGGAAGGAAACAGGGGAGAGACCCTTGGAAAAGCAAAGCTCTCACTTAACTCTCACAGTGTCCAGAGAGGTAGGTGCTGTAATCCCAGTTCACAGTATGGGGAGCAGGCTGAGAGAGGTGCATTTCCTTGCCCCAGTGATGCAGTTGTCAGGCAGAGAAGCAGGATCTGAACCTCTGTGTGCAGCTCCAAAGCCCAGGTCTTTTCCTGTAGGTCCGTTTTTCTTGCACTAGAACCACCATCTCCCCAGGAGATTGCAACGTCCAGCTGGGTTGAGAACCACTTCTGTAGGCCCTGCTGTTTCTTCAGTCTGTAGAAAGGTGAGTGTTGTCACAGAAATAGCACAGGAGTGCCTGGGAGCGGAGGAAGAAGGCTTCCTGAAGGGGTTTGTCCTGGAAGTGGGGGTGAAATCTGCCAGGCAGCCCTTTGAGGAGGTTTGAGGCAGAGGGGCTGGTCTCTGCAAGGAAAGGCATGGACACATGAGCCATCCTGGTCCAGTGTGGCAGACAAGGAGACGGGCAGCAGGGGGCAGGCAGTCATGGGGCTCCTTCAACGGTCTTGCATTGAGGAGGGTGTTGACCCAAACGTTTGGACTCTGCTGCCTGGCCTAACCCATCTCTTTTCTGGGTGTAGTTACTTGAGGATCCTCTCAGGGCTTTAGCCTCTCCTGGCTCTTGTTTCACTGTTATTAATGTCACAGAGAAGGAGATCAAGACTGGGATTTACCCTTGAGGGCTTTTTAGGTGAAATCAGCTGCAAATTGGCTGGGTCACTTACTTAAAGACTAGAACCTGTGCTGGGAGGCCTATGCCTATTCACACTTCGGTGCCCACAGGTGTGCAACCCTGGCCCAGCTTCCTAACCAGTTTGGCCCTGTGTGTCTTTGGAAGCTCTTGGACTGTGGGTCTGATGGTCCCAAGCTCTGATCTTGGCCTTGCCACTTGGTTAAATGAATGTGACACATCTTGTCACCTGTCTTGAGTGTCATGCTCCCTATTCTGGGCAGAAGGATTTTCCACAGGCGAGAAATAGTATTGTTGACTGAAAAGAGTTCATAAATTTGGAGAGGTTAACTTTATTTCTTATAGAGGGTTGCAGCCTGCAGGCTGGCCATCCTGAAAGGCTGGAAAGTTTAGCCTCCAGCAGAGACTGAAAGCAGGCTCTTCCAAGGAGGAAGGGTGAGACAGGAATTTATGCTGAGCAGGTTGGCCAAGTAGACATATTCAACAGGTCGTATAAGAGGAGCTATGAATATTCACAAAGGGGGGAATGCCCGCATGGGTAGCAAGCAAATGTGTGTTTACTTTGGGACAGAGGACACAAAGGCATTCAGTGTGCAGCCTCTAAACCAGCCAGAACCAGTCCATTGTCAGTGGTCTTTTATCAGGGAGAAAGTTACTGAAATCAGTCTCTTGTCCAATCAGAGCTGTAGTTATGGCTTGCAGAACAGGAGGGTGAGGGTCAGTCAGCTCTGGCAGTCAGTGAGCTGCAGTTGTTTCAATATTGCTTATTTTGAGGCCAGTGCTTATTTAGCTGCTAGGAAACAAGAAAAAAGCTTGCACAGTTAGAACACAGTTTATTCTTTGAGTGCAGGGTGCATGACTTAACCCTTGCCTGGGATGGCCTTAGGTCTTGTTTATAATTCGGTATCTTATTGCCACAAAGAGTTTGTTCTGTCAGTCTCATGATCTGTATTTTAACAGTATCATCCTGTGAGCTCAGCCCAGGAGGAGAGCTTGCACACAACACGGAAGTGCTCAGGCAGTTACGTTCTCTCCCCCTCCAACCCCTGCTTCCCATGGATTTAAGGGATGGTGACAGGGTGCTAGAGAAGCAGATTGGGGCCAGCCATTGGGGCCTGAGTGCTGAGCTGAGGAGTTAGACCCAAGGCCGGCCACAGGGGTTTTAAGGCCTTTAAGCAGTTGAGAGCTGTATTTTAGGAAGACCGCCTGGGACAGCATGGCAACTTGATGATTCGGAGGGGAGTTCCTTGAAGCTGCTCGGTACAGTGCAGAGCTTCTCAAGCTAGGGCACATCTGAATCCCTGGAGAGCCTGGTAAGGCACACGTTGCTAGGTCCTGCCCCCAGAGGTTTTAGTTCTGAGAGGAGGATCTGAGAGTCTTATTTTCTAGCAGATTCCCAGGGGTGGCTGCTGCTGCTGTTGGTAAAGTGGTTAGTTAGATACGTGGGCTTTGCCCAGGGTGCTGCTGGGTTTAAACTTTAGATCTATGTGTTGCTAGACATGTATGTGGCCTTTGCCACGTCCTCTAACCTGTGTGAGCCTCAGTATCCTCATCTGTAAATTGGGATGCTACCCACTTCCGAAGAATGTTGTAAGAATTCCATGAGATAACGTGTGTAATCACTGAGCAGTGTCTGCAGTCAGCGTTCAGTAGAAGATCTTTTTATTATTCTTATTAATACCAGTGAGGAGGCTGTTGCAGAAGTCCAAGGGAGAGATGAAAAAGAGGCTGAGCTAGGCTAGTGACTGAGGGATGGAGAGAAGGCAGTCTGGTTTCTCAGAGGCTCAA
>NW_012152163.1:216969-229284 GCF_000956105.1 Propithecus coquereli | reverse complement strand
TGGTGCAGTGGAAATGACACTGGCTTTGTACTTGGGCAGAAGCGGATTAAAATCCTGGCTCCAGCAGCGATTTATCTGAATCCGCTTTGCTCATCCATTAAGTGGGGGTAATCAATCCTCTTCTCCTTGGGTTACTAGGAGAATTGAACAACCCGAAGTGTTTATTAAGTGTCTGGCACAGCACCTGGCACAATGCTTATGAAAGCCCCTGGCCTTGCTTGAGGTGGAGCAGCCCCTGATGAGAGCACAGGGGCTGGCTGCAGAGACACGCCAGTCCATCAGCTTCCTTGGCTCCAAATGCCACAGCTGCGTGAGTCACGTTCATCATTCCAGGAGTAGGTGCCGTGAAGGAAGGGGACGTATCTGTCACATTCTGGGCACACTGGGAGGTTCAGAGGAGAAATGTTCGATCTGCTGTCTGCTTGCAGCGTGTTCAGGCCCGTGAGGGATATGTGCGTGTGCGAACAAGTAGAGCACAACTCAGAACTGCATACCTAGGGCGAAACAGGAGGAGGAGGAGGGCAAGGCTCCTGCCAGCTGAGGCTGCTAGGAAAGGATGGGATGGGAGGAAGGGGCCTCCATGCAGGTCTTGAGCATAGCAGATGTGAATGTGGGCGGAGGGCAGGGCTGCTGCAGCTTGGAGCAGGGCTGAGGTGGTGGCTGCGTAGGGATGTGGAAGTGGTGGTCAGGGGGAGTTTGAGTTGAGGGAAGTGGGAGGGAGGGGTGCCAGGGTCTGGATAGATTCAGTTTGGACTGACCGGTACTATGGCCGGCTGAGTAGGGAAGAGACAGATAGACCTGGGTTCAAATCCTTTTCTACCACTGCTAATGGGGAGACTTTGGCCACATTATTTCACATGCATGATTTTGCTTATCTCTAAGATGTCCATAACAATGGTGTGACTTATGAGGGTTAAGGGAGTTGACATGTGTAAAATGCCTGGCTCCTCGTGGATGTGCAGTTAACAGCAGGTATTATTGTCATGTATGTGTTAATGCTGTATGTGTGTGCTACATAAACCTTCCTACCTGAAGAGGGGCTTTCACTGTCCCCTGGGCTCATCACATTGTCTCTAAAAGGGAGGGATGTGGGGTTGTAAAGAACATACTGTAGGCTGGGCTTGGTGGCTCATGTCTGTAAAGAAGATACTGGGAGGCCAAGGTGGGAGAATGGCTTGAGCCCAGGCATTTGAGACTAGTGTGGGGAACATAGACCCCGTGTCTACCCAAAATAAAAGAAGTTAGCCAGAGGCTATTCAGGAGGCTGAGGCAGGAGGATCCCTTGAGTCCAGGAGTTGGAGGCTACAGTGAGCTATGTGCATGCTACTCCACTCCAGCCTGGGTGACAGAGCAAGACCCTGTAAGAAAAAAAAAATAAATAAAAGACAAGAAAAAAATATACAGTAACCTTATAAAAGGGGTGGGATGTGGGGAAAATGAATATTTAGTGCTTAATTGTTGGGTACCCATTTATAGAGCTAAAGGCCCTTTATTAGCGTTCGGGGAGACTAAAGTGAAGATATTCAGACAATGAAGACCAATGTAGCAGTTTACCTGTTTGACATGGTTACTGACATGGAGCCATAAGTTGCTGAATTTCGAGACATCCAGCATCTCAGTCTTTAGCCACTCAGGAGAAGCAGGCCTAAGTGTGAAACATGCCTCACATACTGGCAGTGTCGCAGTACAAAGTCACTGGGCACAACCTACTGGGCTGGAATGCCGTTGGGGCCACCATGGATCTGCCAAGAACAAGTTGGCAAATGCACATTTATTTCCTCTTACCTTCCTGATCAGGTCACCTGAATGCAGGTCAGGGAATGGTGCAGATAGAGCAAGGAGTCTGTGCAGACATCCCAGGATGTCCTCCAGGACCAAAGGAAATCGGGGCTGGTGCAGGTTGATTTGTACCTGGTTGTCAACTGTCCTCTGACTAGGGATTAAAGTCCACTTGGAGAAAAGCTTCTCTCCTGAAATGAGAAATCACTGTAGAGTTCAGATTGGAGATGGTCAGGCCTATGATTGTTTATTGGACATTTATGAGGGACTTTGTCTCTTCCAAAAAGCTGGCTAAAGCTCAACACACAGAGAGGAGGCCCTCTCCCTGCCTTTGTTGGGTTGACCAAAAATTGTCCTTGCTGGGCATTGTACAAGGGGGAGATAAATCAGACCACTGTGACCTTGGACCCATTTTACAGGTGAAAACTAATTCAGGGAGGTTAGGGACCTTGCCCAGGGCCAAACTGTCTATAAGTTAGTTTGAAGTCCACATTCCTTCCATTGCACTTGGGTCCAACATCCGACTGTTCAAGTTCTGCCTAGTCCAGATGTAGCTTAACAATAGCACAGATTATTGTTAGATTGCAAAGGCTTAGGAGTTTTACCATCAACATTGGATTCGTCTGGTTCTTTGTGGGAAAGGTGTCACGTTGCTAATGGGCAGAAACCAGAGAAGAGAAGCTCTAGCTTGGTGAACTGAAGGTAAATAACACATCGAGGGCAAGAGAGTTCTTTCTTCCAACAGTCACTCCACACCTGTCCTGTGCCTGGCCTGCGTGGAGCACTGAGGGCACAGCTGTGAAGATCAGCCAGTCTCTGCCCTGGGAACCCACGGTCTGGTGTGGAGATGGTGACAAGACAGCATGATAGCGGTGGTTTCACAAAAGACAAGTCAGATCTCATCTCTCCCTTGCTTAGAACACTTCATTGACCGCTCACTGCACTTCCCTCAGATCCGATCTTCCTAGGCTGCATTCTCAGCAGCATTTAGGTCTTCATTTGGTAGCCCTCTCTTGGAGTGGTCCTCTCTAACCTCAACTTTAATGTAGTCTCCCTTTGCCCCATTACCGGATCTCTTCTCACGCACTTTAATTTCATTCAGAGTATTTCTTACCGTTAGGAACTATTTATTTGTTTGCTTCTTTTGTAACTATCTTCCCAATTAAACTGCCAAATGTCCTGGAGACCTTGCCTGCTATGTTCATTGCTAAACTCTGAATCTCTAACATGGTGCTCAGTACTACTAAGCAGGTATTCAATAAATGTTTATTAAAGAAACGAATGTATAGGAAAGGAGTTACTAATTTGGGCAGAATGCCAAGCAGGCTGTTAACACTTGCTTTGGTTGAGGGGGCTGCAGAAAGGGGAGGAGGGAAGGAAACAGGGGAGAGACCCTTGGAAAAGCAAAGCTCTCACTTAACTCTCACAGTGTCCAGAGAGGTAGGTGCTGTAATCCCAGTTCACAGTATGGGGAGCAGGCTGAGAGAGGTGCATTTCCTTGCCCCAGTGATGCAGTTGTCAGGCAGAGAAGCAGGATCTGAACCTCTGTGTGCAGCTCCAAAGCCCAGGTCTTTTCCTGTAGGTCCGTTTTTCTTGCACTAGAACCACCATCTCCCCAGGAGATTGCAACGTCCAGCTGGGTTGAGAACCACTTCTGTAGGCCCTGCTGTTTCTTCAGTCTGTAGAAAGGTGAGTGTTGTCACAGAAATAGCACAGGAGTGCCTGGGAGCGGAGGAAGAAGGCTTCCTGAAGGGGTTTGTCCTGGAAGTGGGGGTGAAATCTGCCAGGCAGCCCTTTGAGGAGGTTTGAGGCAGAGGGGCTGGTCTCTGCAAGGAAAGGCATGGACACATGAGCCGTCCTGGTCCAGTGTGGCAGACAAGGAGAGGGGCAGCAGGGGGCAGGCAGTCATGGGGCTCCTTCAACGGTCTTGCATTGAGGAGGGTGTTGACCCAAACGTTTGGACTCTGCTGCCTGGCCTAACCCATCTCTTTTCTGGGTGTAGTTACTTGAGGATCCTCTCAGGGCTTTAGCCTCTCCTGGCTCTTGTTTCACTGTTATTAATGTCACAGAGAAGGAGATCAAGACTGGGATTTACCCTTGAGGGCTTTTTAGGTGAAATCAGCTGCAAATTGGCTGGGTCACTTACTTAAAAACTAGAACCTGTGCTGGGAGGCCTATGCCTATTCACACTTCGGTGCCCACAGGTGTGCAACCCTGGCCCAGCTTCCTAACCAGTTTGGCCCTGTGTGTCTTTGGAAGCTCTTGGACTGTGGGTCTGATGGTCCCAAGCTCTGATCTTGGCCTTGCCACTTGGTTAAATGAATGTGACACATCTTGTCACCTGTCTTGAGTGTCATGCTCCCTATTCTGGGCAGAAGGATTTTCCACAGGCGAGAAATAGTATTGTTGACTGAAAAGAGTTCATAAATTTGGAGAGGTTAACTTTATTTCTTATAGAGGGTTGCAGCCTGCAGGCTGGCCATCCTGAAAGGCTGGAAAGTTTAGCCTCCAGCAGAGACTGAAAGCAGGCACTTCCAAGGAGGAAGGGTGAGACAAGAATTTATGCTGAGCAGGTTGGCCAAGTAGACATATTCAACAGGTCGTATAGGAGGAGCTATGAATATTCACAAAGGGGGGAATGCCCGCATGGGTAGCAAGCAAATGTGTGTTTACTTTGGGACAGAGGACACAAAGGCACTCAGTGTGCAGCCTCTAAACCAGCCAGAACCAGTCCATTGTCAGTGGTCTTTTATCAGGGAGAAAGTTACTGAAATCAGTCTCTTGTCCAATCAGAGCTGTAGTTATGGCTTGCAGAACAGGAGGGTGAGGGTCAGTCAGCTCTGGCAGTCAGTGAGCTGCAGTTGTTTCAATATTGCTTATTTTGAGGCCAGTGCTTATTTAGCTGCTAGGAAACAAGAAAAAAGCTTGCACAGTTAGAACACAGTTTATTCTTTGAGTGCAGGGTGCATGACTTAACCCTTGCCTAGGATGGCCTTAGGTCTTGTTTATAATTCGGTATCTTATTGCCACAAAGAGTTTGTTCTGTCAGTCTCATGATCTGTATTTTAACAGTATCATCCTGTGAGCTCAGCCCAGGAGGAGAGCTTGCACACAACACGGAAGTGCTCAGGCAGTTACGTTCTCTCCCCCTCCAACCCCTGCTTCCCATGGATTTAAGGGATGGTGACAGGGTGCTAGAGAAGCAGATTGGGGCCAGCCATTGGGGCCTGAGTGCTGAGCTGAGGAGTTAGACCCAAGGCCGGCCACAGGGGTTTTAAGGCCTTTAAGCAGTTGAGAGCTGTATTTTAGGAAGACCGCCTGGGACAGCATGGCAACTTGATGATTCGGGGGGGAGTTCCTTGAAGCTGCTCAGTACAGTGCAGAGCTTCTCAAGCTAGGGCACATCTGAATCCCTGGAGAGCCTGGTAAGGCACACGTTGCTAGGTCCTGCCCCCAGAGGTTTTAGTTCTGAGAGGAGGATCTGAGAGTCTTATTTTCTAGCAGATTCCCAGGGGCAGCAGCTGGCTGCTGCTGCTGTTGGTAAAGTGGTTAGTTAGATACGTGGGCTTTGCCCAGGGTGCTGCTGGGTTTAAACTTTAGATCTATGTGTTGCTAGACATGTATGTGGCCTTTGCCACGTCCTCTAACCTGTGTGAGCCTCAGTATCCTCATCTGTAAATTGGGATGCTACCCACTTCCGAAGAATGTTGTAAGAATTCCATGAGATAACGTGTGTAATCACTGAGCAGTGTCTGCAGTCAGCATTCAGTAGAAGATCTTTTTATTATTCTTATTAATACCAGTGAGGAGGCTGTTGCAGAAGTCCAAGGGAGAGATGAAAAAGAGGCTGAGCTAGGCTAGTGACTGAGGGATGGAGAGAAGGCAGTCTGGTTTCTCAGAGGCTCAAAGGCCTGTGATCTTCCCCTCATTGGAGAACACTTTGCCTCCTTCCAGTGATTGGAACGGCTAAAAACCTGCCTGCTGGTCCCTGTGCAGCCAGTAGAGGGCAGTGGAGCCAAGGCTGTGGATGGAACATCTGTGTGCCCTGCAGGTTGGGCTGGTCTGTGTGTTAGGCCTTGATTTCCTGTTCTGAAGCCTATGCGTGTATTTGCATTGGACTGTCCCCTCCCTCCTTGCTCTGTGTACTTGCGACATTTTTTGGAAAACACTTCACCTCACCGGGCACCTTTGAGTTCCTGCTTGTCTTGTGGCCTGGGATTAGCAAGGGCTGAAGCCTGCTGCTTTCTGGCAGGGGTGTTTACTTCTCAAGGGCACAGGCAGTGCAGAACGTGAAAGCCTGCTCCCTGGAGCTCGGCAGAGCCTGGCAGGAACCACAGCTGCTCTTCTGGCAGTTCACAATTTGGGGCTTGTTCCATCTTGCATTCCTCCCCCGCTTCCCAGCGCTTGCCTATGTCCTTTGACCCTGTGGGTGGAGAAATTGGAGAAATAAAGGGAACTCCAAATCCTTAATCCATTTTGAAGGCTGGCTGGAAGCAGGGCTTTCTAGGGGCCTGGTTGAATCATTTCAGAGAAGGGCAGGTGTTCTTTCAAGGTCATAGAATGTGGTGAGGGAAAGAAAAAACACCTGGAAGCACATTTGCAATATTTGATGGTATACCTTGTGCCAGGTCCTGTACATTGACTTTATTCCATAATAATAATAAAAGGTACCAATGACAACAACTTCCACTCACTGGTATGGACCAGTGGTATGGACCAGGTGCTATGCTAAGTGATTTTCACATATTAACACTTCTAACCCTAATAACTACCTGTGAAATATCATTAATCCTGAAGAAACTGAGGCTCAGGGAGGTTACAGTAGCATGCATGGGGCCAAAGACTGGTACTGTTAGAAATTCAAACCAGCGTGTCTGACTCCAAAGTCCAAACTCCTTCCTTCAGAAATATTGGGCATGGTTTATTCCATTTTCAGCCCAGCTCTTTCCAGAAGTGGAGTATATAGACATTAGAAAGGAGAAGGCCAGGGTTATTATAAAACAGCCTATTAAGTACTTACGGTCCTACAGTACAGGGTGCCAGTTAAGAGCATGAATTTGGAGCCAGATGGCCTAGGTTCAAATTCTGGCTTTGCCACTTACCATCTTTGTGTCCTTGGGCAAATACTTTGATGTCTGAGTCTAAGTTTTCTCATTTGTCAAATGTGGAATAATAATAGTAGCTACCTTACTGGTTTGCTCTGAGGGTTAAATGAGTTAATACACATAAAGTGCTTAGATTAGTGCCTGGCACAAAGTAAGACCTCAGTAAATGGTAGCTATCATTATTATCATCATTATTTTTAACCATTATGCCATATTCCTCCCTGTGCTTTTAGTACCTGGCACAGATTAGGGCTTGACGAATGTTTGTTGAATGAAACGATCCCTTGGATTCAGAAAATATTTTTTAAGCTCTGGAGGGTACAAGGTACTAGCTTGATATAAAAAGGAATCCATTTTAGACCCTGTCCTCAGGACTTCTCAGTCGGGTAGGAGAGGTCAGACGTGGGTACTAATTCCTGCAGAATGCACTACATTGCAGAAACATCCCACAGAGGTGCTAACGTGGGTGAGAGCACTTCTGGACTGGGGTGTGGGCTGTGAGCCAGTTTCAGAGGAGGCAGCTTTGGAATTAGGCCTTGAAAGATGGGTAGAGGAGGAGGAGGGGCAAGAGTGGGCTGGGCCAGAGAATTTAGGCTTCACTTGGGCCTAATACATCTCCAACTTCACAAAAGATCATTGAGTCAAGGCGGGTTTTTATTCATTCAACAAATAGTGATCTACATTGGTTGGAGTCAGGCCCTGAGACATAGTGGTGGCTTTGACCTAGACCGTGCCCTCAGATGCCCTGGGTCTAATGGGACAATATCCATGGAAACACATGATGATACTTTAGTGTGATGAGGGGCAGTTATTGACTGCAGCCTCTTAGATGTGGATGAGAGACACTCAAGTCAGATGGTTTAAGTAGAGAAGAAATTCACTGGCTCATATACCTGGAATATATTCAGGTGTGGCTGGATCTAGGATCTCGAAATGTGTCCTTGGGAAAGTGTTTCTCTCTTGTCCCTGCTTTTCTCTGTGTTGGTATCACTCTTTGGCAGGCTGTCCCTTTGTGGTGTTACAGGTGGTCCCTGACAGCTCCTGACCTCCTAAATACCAGCTGAGGAACCCCAGCAAAAAGAGCATGCCTCTTTCTCCATAGTGCCCTCTAGCTTCAGAGGATTGAGTTTCCTTGAACATCTTTGGTCCAATGCATTGTGTGTAGGGGGGTGCGGGTCACCTGCCCATCCCTGCTTGGCACAGGGCGAGTACAGGGCATATTAGTTCTGCCCAAACTGCGTGGACTGAGGTGGCAGGTGGTAGGGAAAAGGAAATGTGATTCCCTGAAGAAAATTCAGATGCTGTTACCAGACGTAGGTAGAATGGATATTGAGGTAAAACCATGGATGTCCACTACAGCTACCACATTGGAACAGAATAATTTGGCAATTAACAGCCCTGACTTGGAACTCCAGTTCCCAGGGATGGAATCTCAGTTCCACCATTTACAAATTGTGTGACCATGGCTGGGTCACTTCCCCTGTCAGCCTGAGTGTCAATGTCCCCATTTCCAAAATGGGAGAGATGGTCCACATCGTCAGCTTGAATCAACGTGAAAGCACATTGCAAAGGGACCGAGCAGGCTCTGGCAGGCTTCACTGCATTCGGTGTGGCATGAACTGTGCAGTCTCTAGATCACTGTCTGACCAGCTCCTGGGCAGCTGTCTGGCAGAAAGAGCCAAACTGTCTTGGGTTCAAATCCTACATCTGCCAGTTATTAGCTACACTTTCTTACTCCGTGAGATGAAGATCACCATTCCTGCCTCACAGGGTTGGGAGAAGCGACGAGGTGATACGTAGATAGGCCTGGCACGCATTGGTCTGGAACTAGTCACAGGCGTGTTCTCAGTGCAGTCACCACTCCAGAGCGTGCCAGGAGTCCAGCTGCGATTCTTACAGGACAGATCAGGTGCTCTATGAACAAATCCCGGTCCTTCTGGATAGAGGGTGCATTTGGCCAGCAGCCATGGGCCCTGGAAAGGCTTTGTGTAGCCCGGCCCTTCCCTCCTTCCATTCAGTTTGGGGTGGTGCAGTCTCACAGAGGTTTCTGTTTCACTGTTAACTACCCCTCAGGCTCTGCTGTCAGCCTGTCTTTCATTTCTGCCATAAGGCTTTCAGCCAGACAGTTTCAACAGAATCTCATCTGGAGTGTGTTAACTCTTCTCCGTTGCTGGCAGAGATCTGGGATCAGCTCTGCATTAGGACAAGTTGTAAGTAAACACACACTTGCTCAAATGGGGCCCCTCCTCCCATTCCATAGCCTCATGCTTCAAATCAGGGAGCCGAAGAGTATTTGGAAAAGACCTTGTAAGTCATTTAATCCAGCCTACCCATTTCACAGAAGAGTAAACTGAAAATGTTGGGTTAAGTTGCTCATGTTTACATAGATAATTGAAGATGCAGATAGAGCTGGAAATCAGGTCTTCTGACTCTTAGTCTAAAACATTTACCACAAAAAAGCTGGTGCTTTAGTCATTCGTTCACCCCAGCAACTTGTATTTGAACATCTAGTACTGTAGTCCAGGCCCTATTCTGGGCACTGTGAAAACAGAGTTGAATAAGAAACAACCTCTGCCCTTGAAATGCTTAGGAACTTTTTATCTATTCATCCATTCATATATCCATCCATCCATTTGTATATTCATGTTTCTATCCATGTGATCACCTGTCATTCATCTATTCATTTCACCATCCATCCATCCATCATCTGTTAATTTTTCCATCTGTCTGCTTCTCTCTCCATCCCTCCATGAACACAGCTGTTTATCTCTTTATCCAGTCACCCAGCCATCAATGTGCCTATAAGGTGCCAAGTCCTAGGCTGTGCTAGGAATCGAGATAAGAAAGAAGCAGTACTCTTTTTCCGGCTGGAACCATGGAGGGTGCCGAAGAGAAGAAAAAGAAGGTTCCTGCTGTGCCAGAAACCCTTAAGAAAAAGCGAAGGAATTTCGCAGAGCTGAAGATAAAATGCCTGAGAAAGAAGTTTGCCCAAAAGATGCTTCGAAAGGCAAGGAGGAAGCTTATCTATGAAAAAGCTAAGCATTATCATAAGGAATACAGGCGGATGTACAGAACTGAGATTCAAATGGCTAGGGTGGCGAGAAAAGCAGGCAACTTTTATGTACCTGCAGAACCCCAATTGGCATTTGTCATCAGGATCCGAGGTATCAATGGTGTGAGCCCAAAGGTCCGAAAGGTGTTACAGCTTCTTCGCCTTCGCCAGATCTTCAATGGAACCTTTGTTAAGCTCAACAAGGCTTCAATTAACATGCTGAGGATTGTAGAACCATATATTGCATGGGGGTACCCAAACCTGAAGTCAGTAAACGAACTAATCTACAAGCGTGGTTATGGCAAAATCAATAAGAAACGAATTGCGTTGACAGATAACGCTTTGATTGCTCGCTCTCTTGGTAAATATGGCATCATCTGCATGGAAGATCTGATTCATGAGATCTATACTGTTGGGAAACGCTTCAAAGAAGCAAATAATTTCCTGTGGCCCTTCAAGTTATCATCTCCACAGGGTGGAATGAAGAAAAAGACAACCCATTTTGTAGAAGGTGGAGATGCTGGCAACAGGGAAGACCAGATCAACAGGCTTATTAGAAGAATGAACTAAGGTATCTACGCATGGTTATTTTTGTAATCTGGTCAGCTAATAAACAGAGACTGCTTTCAAATTGGAAAAAAAAAAAAAAGAAAGAAGCAGTATTTTAGGCATTCACCTCTAGTGGGGAAAGACACGCAGAAACCTGCTTCAAAGAATGTATAAAGGGCTCTGGCTGTACACTAAAAAGGGCCTGCAATTCTGCCTATTTCTGAGAAGGCTTCATTGTGAGGATGAAAATAGCGCTGCATCTTGGATAGGAGTTTCCCAGTGGGGAAGACTGGGAAAAACCTTCTAGGCTGAGGGAACAGCAGGGTCAAAGACATAAGGGTATCTGGTGGGTTTGGAAGGAAGAGGAATTCCATGTCATTTGATGACTCCTTCAAGGAGTGAAGTGGCCAGGTAATAGGCAGGAGAGGTTGTAGATAGCTATTTTGAAAGGACCTTAAAACTAGACCTGGAGTCAGAATGCCACCCTGTGGGCATTTGGAAACCATCGCAGAGTTTTCAGCGGCAAGTGACGTAGGTCAATGAGCATTTTAGAGAGATCATTCCACGTAGTTGGATCGGAGGGGAGATCCTGGAGGTACAAGTGTGAAGCCTGTTCTGACGGCCTCGGAGAGCTGACATCCGGCCTGAATCAAGGTGCTGGCAGTAGGGATGAGGCCTGCAGGGTGGGGTTTGAGTGAAATGTGGAGGAAGAGTGAGCAGAACTTGAATGGACTTAGCATATGTCAGAGATGTCTGACTGGGTGACAGATGACAGTGCTATTTCCTTGGTTAAAGATCACAAGAGGAAGAGGATGGGGGGTGGGGCAGGAACAGTAACGCATTCAGTTTTAAACTTGCTGCTTTTGAGGTATCTGTGGGACATCTGGATGCAGTTAGTTGTAGGGTCTGGAGCTTGTGGGAGATGGGGCTGGGGGGAGGTAGGAAGACGTCCAGAGTCTGAAGAGTGTCAAGTGCATGCAGAGCAGCAGACATAAGGCTGGAGTGGAGGCCAGGCCTAGACTGACTTATTCGAGGGGAAGGACCTTTTGGACTGCAGCAGGCTGTTCCGGAGAGGTGGAAAAGGGAGGAGTAAAACCATGTGGACTTTGATAGTTGTCCCTTGGTTATGTCTGTTGTTGACATTAGGGGGAACTGGGTGAAGGGTATTCAGAAACAATCTGTGCTGTCTTTGCAATGCTTCTGTAAGTGTAAAATTATTTCAAAATCAAAGTTAAAAAATAAAGAAACCCAGAAGTGGGTATACTGGGTGCAGCAGTGTATCCTTTATACATGTGATAGCTTTTTTTAAACAGCTTTTGGAGGTACATATTAACATACATTAAACTATACGTATGTAAAGTCTGTAGTTTGGTGAGTTTCAACATGCGTATTCGCTCATGAAACCCATCACCACAACCAGGGTGGTGAATGTACCTATCAACCACAAGCATTTCTTCACATCTCTCTGTTACCACTCCTCTGTCCCTGCACCCCCTCCAGGCAATTACTCATCTGCTTTGTGTCACTATAGATGAGTTTGCATTGTCTAGAATTTTATATAGATGGAATTAGCATGTACTCTTTTGTCTTGCTTCAATCAGCATAATTATTTTCAGATTTATCCATGTTGTTTCTTGCATAAATAGTTCAATCCTTTTTTTTTATTTCAGCATATTATGGGGGTACAGATGTTTAGGTTACGTATGTTGCCCTTGCCCCCCCTCCACTCCCAAATCCGAGCTTCAAGCGTGCCCATCCCCCGGGTGGTGCGCATCGCACTCATTGTTTATGCATATGTCTTCCCCCTCCTCCCCCTCCTCCCCCATGCCC
>NW_012152163.1:205500-212694 GCF_000956105.1 Propithecus coquereli | reverse complement strand
CTTGTGTAATTATGTTTTGAGTACTTCTTGGAGAGCTGGTCTTGTCTTGGTGAATTCCCTCAGTCTTTGTTTATCTGAGAATATCTTTATTTCTCCTTCATATATAAAACTTAGCTTTGCAGGGTACGAGATTCTAGGCTGGGCATTATTCTGTTTCAGAAGAGTGAGAATGGGGCCCCAGTCTCTTCTTGCTTGTAGGGTTTCAGTTGAAAAGTCTGGCATTATTCTGATGGGCTTTCCTTTGTATGTTACTTGTTTCTTTTGCCTTACAGCTTGTAGAAGGGCCTTTTTAGTGGATATTTTGGTCAATCTGATGACTGCATGTCTTGGTGTCTTCCTATTTGCATTGAAGCTCCCTGGGGTCCGCTGAGCTTCTTGTACCTGTATATCTAGATTTTTAGCAAGGCCTGGGAAATTCTCCTCTATTAAATCTTCAAATAGCTTATCCAGCCCTTGTGTGTTTTCTTCTTCACATTCCGGAATCTCTATCACCCTCAGGTTCGGTTTTTTCACATAATACCGCATTTCTTGTAGGCTTATTTCTTTTCTCTTAATTTTCTGCTTGATTTCTGTGACTGACTTATTCAATTGGAAGGAGCTGTCTTCAATCTCCGAGATTCTTTCTTCTGTTTGATCTACCCTGTTCTTGAGGCTTTGCACTGTGTTTTGTAGTTCCCTGAATAAGTCCTTCATTTCCAGGAGATCGGTTTGATTTTTCTTTAATATTTCAATTTCTTTAGTGACTTTTTCTTCCAAGTCTTGGATTTTTTTTGTGGTTTCTTTATGTTGGTTATCCATTTTTTCTTGCATATCATTGAATTTTCTTACAATCCATGTTTGAAATTCTGTCATTTTAGTATTCCAGACTTGGTTAATGTCCATTGCTAGAGAGCTGGTGTTCTTTGAAGGCGTGCTTTCCGTTTGAGTCTTCATACTTCCAGAGATCTTTTGCTGAGTCCTTCCCATCTGGATCAGCTGTTGCTTCTCTCCTTTCAATTTTCGTTTGGAAAATAACACACCCTGTGTAGTTTCTGCTCCAGTAGATGGTGTGGTAGTGAGGCGGATCGCAGGTGATTCCTATTAGCCTGGATGTGTGCATGTCTATGGTTACTTGATCTGTCGCTAGAGGGAGCTGCTAGTATGTTGTTCAGGGTTCTTCTACCACAGCTGGGAGGCTGCTCCTGGTTACTTCCGGAACTTGTTTTGGTCTCTTGCCAGGATTTTTGTTCCCTAATCATGGACCTCACTGTTGGTAGCTGACCGGAGGTGGAAATCCAGCCCCAGAGCTGCGATCCTATTGGATGACCTAAACCCGTCTGATGAGCAAAGTCACTGGGCTGTCAACTATTGGCCAGTGTCAAGGCCCCGCGGATTGGAGCTAGTCGCAGAGGCAAAGTGGCTTTTTATGTCTTGCCGCCATAATCCCACTTTTGGCGTGAAAGATGCTGGCTAGGGGGAGGGGGTGTTGCCCCAGTTTGCTCAGCGCCCCAGTGCCTGTAAGTCCCGCAGGCTTTAGCCTCCCACAACTGAGGAATTATTCAGAATTCACTGCTCAAAAACGGGCCTGGCTAGTTGACTTTAGGTCCTGTAAGGGCGGAGCTTGTCTCGAGAGTTCCCGGGCTGGGGAAAGGGAGCTGCCCAACACCATATCGCACCGCAGCGGCAGTGTTGTGGCCCTGAGAATGGTGATCGCCCGCCCACAGGGCGCCAGCACTGGAGGCGACGTTCAGGGCTTGGCAGGCGCCAGATCAGGGAGCTGAGTCATCAGGGTGTCCCATTGTCTCTTTTATGTCACCCTCCCCCCATCTCACACCTGCGCAGCAGGAGCCCTCACTCTTACTGACCTGGCCTGAGCAGGCTTATTTGCCAGCTGTGGTTTCCAGGTTAGAGTCCTCTACTCGGTGATCACCTCCTTGACCTGGACCCGCTGGTTGCCAGCGACCAGCTTCCTGTCTCCTAACTGCCTCGGGAGGTCGCCCAGACCGGCCCCTCCCCTGTCCGCTGCAGTCCTGGGACGGAGCTCCCTGCTGCTGCCTCCTCTCCACAGAGCCCCACGTCTCCTGCCACGATTCTGCACCTACTTCACGCAGGTCCCTGTCTCGGCGGGCTTGTGAGTCCGTTGGGAAGCAAGACTTTCTCTTGAGGGTCTGATCCCACTGTACTTGCTGGCCGGGCGGGCGCAGCCGTCCCACGCTCCACTCTCTACTGTCTGTCTCGGACTTTCCGGGTTTTGCGTTCCTATCTCCCGTTCACCTTTTCTTTTTTCCTGTTTTGTGTGTCCCACGCTGAATCTCCGCCGATTCACCTCGCTATTCTTGCGGGAGAGCGATTTATTCACGTGTAGCAGACCGAGATCTACGCCTCTTACTCTGGGAGCAGGAATCGGGAGATTACCTTTACTCTGCCATTTTTTCCTCCAATAGTTCAGTCCTTGATGGAAGGATATATCACAATTTGTTTATCCATTTCCCTGTTGATGGCCATTTGAATTTTTTCCAGTTTGGCGCTGTTATAAACAAAGCTTATATGAATATTTGGGTACAAGTCTTTGTATAGGTATGTATGTCCTTTTCTCTTGGGTAAACCACATAGGAGTAAGATGGCTGTATCATATATAAGTGTGTGTTTAACTTTACTACCATGAGAATTTCATTTCCTCCACATCCTCACCAATACTTTTATTTTTATTTTTTAAATTAAAAAAATTATTTTATTATGGGTACATAATAGTTTATGGGGTACTTGTGATATTTTGATACAGGCATACGGTGTGAATTAATCAAATCAGGATAATTGGGTGTCCATCACCTCAGGCATTTAACATTTCTTTGTGGTAGCAGCATTCCAATTCCACTCTTTTAGTTATTTAAAAGTATACTCTAACTTATTATTGATTATAGTCACTTTGTTGTGCTATCAAATATTGTTCATTCTCTCTACCTAACTCTATTTCTATACCCATTAACTATCCCCACTATATTCCCTCCTTTCCACTACCCTTTCCAGCTTTTGGTAACTGTCATTCTACTCTCCACTTTCTGTCTCTATGGGATCAGTTGTTTTTTCATATGAGTGAGAATATGTGAGATTTGTCTTTCTGTGCTTGTCTTATTTCATTTAACATAATGTTCTCCAGTTGATCCATGTTGTTGCAAATCGCAGGATTTCATTCTTTTTTTGGCTATGTAATATTCCATTGTGTGTATGTACCACACTTTTTTTTGTCCACTCATTCATTGAAGGACACTTAGGTTGATTCCAAATCTTGGCTATTGTGAATAGTGCTGCAATACACATGGGAGTGCAGATATCTTTTTGATATACTGAATTCCCATCCTTTGGATATATACCCAGCAGTGGAATTGCTGGGTCATATGGTAGTTCTATTTTCAGTTTTTTGAGGAACCTCCATACTGCTCCCCATAGTGGTTGCACTAATATACATTTCCACCAGTAGTCAACGAGGGTTCCCCTTTTTCCACATCCTCACCAGTGTTCGTTATTACCTTTTTGATAAGAGGCATTTTAACTAGGATGAGATGATATCTCATTGTAGTTTTGATTTGCATTTCTCTGATGACTAATGATGTTGAACATTTTTCACATACCTGTTGGCCATTTGTATGTCTTCTTTTTAGAAATGTCTATTCAGATCCTTTACCCATTTTTTAAATGGATTACTTGATTTTTCCTATGAGTTGTTGGAGTTCCTTATCTATTCTAGTTATTAATCCCTTGTTAGATGGGGAGTTTGCAAATATTTTCTCCCATTCTGTGGGTTGTCTGTTTACTTTGTTGATTGTTTCCTTTGCTGTGCAGAAGCTTTTTAGCTTGCTATGATCCCATTTGTACAATTGTGCTTTGGTTGCCTGTACTTTGGGGGTATTACTCGAGAAGTCCTTGCCTAGACCAATGTCCTGGAGCATTTCCCCAGTGTTTTCTCTTAGTAGTTTCATAGTTTCAGATTTTAGATTTAATTCATTTTTATTTAATTTTTGTATATGATGAGAGACAAGGGTCTAGTTTCATTATTCTGCACATGGATATCCAGTTTTCCCAGCACCATTTATTGAAGAGACTGTCCTGTCCCCACTTTATGTTCTTGGAGACTTTGTTGAAGATAAGTTCACTATAGATGTGTGGATTTATTTCTGGGTTCTCTATTCTGTTCCATTGTTCTATGTGTCTGTCTTTATGCCAGTACCATGCTGTTTTAGTTACTGCAGCTCTGTAGTGTAGTTTAAAGTCAGGTAATGTGATTCTTCCAGTTTTTTTCTTTTGTTCAGAATGGCTTTGGCTATTCTGGGTCTTTTGTGGTTCCATATAAATTTTAGGATTATTTTCTATATTTTTGTGAAGAGTGTCATTGGTATTTTGATGGGATTTGCATTGAATCTGTAGATTGCTTTGGGTAGTATGGACATTTTAACAATATTGAGTCTTACAATCCATGAGCATGGAATATCTTTCCTTTTTTTGTGACCTCTTCAACTTCTTTTATCAATGTTATATAGTTTTCATTGTAGAGATCTTTCACTTCTTTGTTTAAGTTTATTCTTTGGTATTTTATCTTATTTGTAGCTAGTGTAAATGGGATTATTTTCTTGGTTTCTTTTTCAGATTGTTTACTGTTGGAACATAGAAATGCTACTGATTTTTGTATGTTGATTTTGTATCCTGAAACTTTACTAAATTTAGCGGTTCTAATAGTTTTTGGGTGGAGCCTTTAGGTTTCTCTAGATATAAGATCATATTGTCTACAAACAAGGATAATTTGACTTCTTTCTTTCCAGTTTGGATGCCCTTTATTTCTTTCTCTGGTTTGATTGCTCCAATCTTTTTAATTTAAGCCATCCTAATGGGTATGTAATGGTATCTCATTGTGGTTTTAATTTGCATTTCTCTAATGACTAACACACTTCTCTTCATGTGCTTATTTACCATCTATGTATCTTCCTTGGTGAAGTGCCTATTCAAACATTTTGACCTTTTAAAAATTAGGTTGTTTGTTTTCTTATTGTAGAGTTTTGAGAGTTCTTTATTTCTTCTGGGTATAAATGCTTTATCAGATATATGCTTCATAAATATTTTCGCCCTATCTATGGCTTGTCATTTAATTATTTAAAAGCACTTTTTTTTTTTTGAAACAGAGTCTTGCTCTGTTGCCTGGGCTAGAGTGCCGTGGCATCAGCCTAGCTCACAGTAACCTCAAATTGCTGGGCTCAAGCAATCCTTCTGCCTCAGCCTCCCGAGTAGCTGGGACTACAGGTATGCGCCACCATGCCTGGCTAATTTTTTCTATATATTTTTAGTTGTCCAGCCAATTTCTTTCTAATTTTAGTTGAGATGGGGTCTCACTCTTGCTCAGGCTGGTCTTGAACTCCTGACCTTGAGCGATCCGCCTGCCTTGGCCTCCCAGAGTGCCAGGATTACAGGCGTGAGCCACCACGCCCAGCCTGAAAGCACTTTTCAAAAATCAGAAGTGTTTAATTTCGATAAAGTCAAATTTATTTATTTATTTATTTTTGACTCCAGCATCTACTTATGCAAAGTCAAATTTATTGATTCATTCTTTTTATGAATCATACTTTTGGTGTCAGATCCAGAAAAATCTTTGATATGATATGATAGATGCCGAAGGCCAAATTTTTTTTCTAGAAGTTTTGTCATTTTAGGCTTTACATGTAGGTCTATGATCCATTTTTGAGTTAGTATTTTATAATTCAAGACAAGTATGGATCCAAGTTTTTCTTTTTGCATATGGATATCCAGTTGTCCTAACACCATTTGTTGAGAAAGCTATCTTTTGTCCACTGCATTTCCTTTGTGTCTTTGTCAAAAATCCATGTATATATGGTCTATTTTTTGATCCTTTCTTCTGTTTCACTGATCTATGTAGCTATTTTGATGCCAACACCACATTGTCTTGATTAATGTAGCTTTATAATAACTCTCGAAATCAGGTGGTCCTAGCCCTCCAACTTTGCTCTTCATTTTCAGAGGTAGGTGTGTGTGTGTGTGTGTGTGTGTGTGTGTGTGTGTGTGTGAGAGAGAGAGAGAGAGAGAGAGAGAGAGAGTTGTAGCTTCTTTGCATCTCCCTATGAATTTTAGACTTTGCTTGCCAATTTTCTACAAAAAAATCTTCCTGATACTTTAGTTGGATTTGTCTTGAATATATGGAGCAATTGGGGAGAACTGCCATGTTAATAATATTGACTATTCTTTTTTAAATCGATATATAATATTTGTACGTATTTATGGGATACATGTGATATTTTGTTACATACATCAACTGTAATGATCAAGTCAGGGTATTTGAGTATTCATCACCTCAAGTGTTTATCATTTCTATGTGTTTGGAACATTTCAAGTCCTTTTTTCTAGCTATTTTGAAATATATAATACGTTGCTGTAAACTATAGTCTCCCTACTCTGCTATTGAACATTAGAACTTATTCCTTCTATCTGTTTGTTTGTACCTGTTAACTAACCTCTCTTTATCTGTTCCCCCACCCTACACCCTTTCCAGCCTCTGATATCTATCATGCTAGTCTCTAGCTCCATGAAATCGACTGTTTTTTTTTGTTTGTTTGTTTTTTTAGCTCTCACATATGAGTGAGAACACAAGATATTTTTCTTTCTGTGTCTGCCTTATTTCACTTAATATAATGATCTCCAGCTCTATACATGTTGCATAAAATGACATGATTTCATTCTTTCTTATGGCTGAATAGTATTCCATAGTGTATACACACCATGTTTTCTTTATGTATTTGTCCATTGATGGACACTTAGGTTGATTCCATATCTTTGCTATTGTGAGTAGTGCTGCAATACACATGGGACTACATGTATCCCTTTGATATACTGATTTCTTTTCCTTTGGATAAGTACCCAGTTGTGGGATTGCTGGATTGTATAGTATTTGAATTCTTAGTTTTTTTTAGAAATCGCCATACTGTTTCCATAGTGGCTGTACTAATTTACATTCCCACCAACAGTATATAAGAATTCCCTTTCTCCATATCCTTTCCAGCATCTGTTGTTTTTTGTCTTTTTATTTTTTTTTTCTTTTTCTTTTATTTCAGCACATTATGGGGGTACAGATGCTTAGGCTACGTACGTCGCCCTTGGTCCCCCCCCAAGTCCATGCCCCAAATATGTCCATCCCTCGGGTGGCACGCATTGCACTCC
>NW_012152163.1:178578-194936 GCF_000956105.1 Propithecus coquereli | reverse complement strand
GTTATTCAGGGCTTATTAGGCACTCTTGTGGAGGAATTCCTAATGAGTATGCCAGTTGGTGCAATTGCTGAGGACTCTGGTCGAGATTTTTCTTTCCAGACCACTAGCCCCTAAGATGACTACAGCCTGGGCACCAAGTGCAAGCTTTTGTGTTATGTTCTTGTCAGGTGTGCAAAACCGATCAGCTGTATCGTGCCAACACGCTGTCCCCTTTTGCTTAGATCCAAGGTCATACAGATTCAGGCTAGTCCTATGAGGAAAATATTTTTTCTCCTATCTCCCTACCTTCAGGGGCGGGCTCTGACCTGGAGGGCTGTAGGAGGGGTGTTGGCTGAGACTGTCACAAGGCCCGGCCTGAAAAACATCTTCTCTCGTTTCTTTCCTCCTCCGAGGGCAGGTTTTCACCTGCCAGAGGGGCAGATAACCCCCCAGACTGAGGGAAGAGTGCTTCGTGGGGCTACCTGGCATCTCAGTTCAGGAAGTGGAGACCCTTATTATTCCACCCCTTCAAGAGCAGGGTTGACTAGCTGGAAAGAAGTACACACACACACAGTACACACAGGGATGCTAGAGAGGTCCGGCCTAAGACCCCCGAGGGACCCAGACCAGAAATCAGCCTGTCCTGCTATTCCACCCCAGCGGATATGGGGTCAGTCCCTTTAGTACGCAATATCGGTGGTCAGATCGTAGTCAAGGGTCATCCACCTCCCCCACAGGGTCACAGTCCAGAGAACAGCTTCCCTTGTTCCTCCGCACTGCCAAGGGTGGGGAACTAATTCCTTGGGAGGAGGCGCTGATCGCCAAGTCACCGTGAAAATGAGGCTACAGGACCCCGCTGGGAAAACAGCCTCCTTCACTCTCTACTTGGCCCTTTCCGCAGTGGAATCTGTCCGTTTGGCCGGCAGCTCTGGCCACCAACTCGCAGCAGAGAGTTGACCGTGTGTCTCAGCTTGAAGAGCGGCCTCCTTGGTCACTAGACACTCTCAAGGGTGCGCTCTGTCTCCTTGGCACAAAACAGCCCTGCTGTGGAGATTCAACAATCGGGCTCCTGCAGTCGTGGGCTTCAGACACACACCCACACACATACACACTCGCAGAAAGAGAGCAAAGAGGAGGAAGAAGGGAAAGAGAAGGCAAGAAGAAAAAT
Organism: Propithecus coquereli; assembly: GCF_000956105.1. Classification (NCBI taxonomy): domain Eukaryota; kingdom Metazoa; phylum Chordata; class Mammalia; order Primates; family Indriidae; genus Propithecus; species Propithecus coquereli. The sequence goes on along the minus strand of NW_012152163.1, from coordinate 193,789 downwards.
GTATATATATATAGTATATATATATATACAAAAAACAATAAAGAGCAAGAATTAAGAGAAATACGTATATAGAGAAGGGAAAAGAAAAAAAAGAAAAAAGGAAAAGGAAACAAAAAGAAAAAGAAAAAAGAGAAAAACAAAAGAAAAAGAGAAGAAAAAGAAGAAAGAAGAAAAAGGGAAAGAAGAGGAAAAGAAAAAAAAAACCCACACAAAAAACGATCCCTTTACTCCACGTGGAGGCAGAGGCAGGTCCTTTGGCACGATGTGTGGGTAGGGGTCGAGTCGCCTGGCGGAGGGGCTAGTTATGTCGTCTCGGATCACAACTATACAAAAAAATTTAAAAGAAAAAAAAATGGCCCCTTTACTCCGCCTAGTGGCAGAGGCCGGCCCTTTAGCGCAGTGTGTTGGGGCAGAGGTCGAATCGCTGGCAGAGGGGGACTTATGTGTCCCGGATCACAGTTCTATAAGCAGTCTCCCACAGTTCACTCTCAGTTCCCCATCATTTTGTGGACAGCGCCAGCGACTGAGTGGAACAGGGCCGCCGGAGACCGCCTGGAAACTCCGCAGCAATATCGCTCTTTCTCTCTTTTTCGCCCTTTCGGAGGCGGGGCTTGAGTCTGCGGCTGCGACAGGCTCCGCAGATTCGGGAGAAAAAGTGGCTGTGCGCCTCTCCTTGCAGGGCACGACCAGCTCTGCCGCAGAGGCAGCGGCTATGACTCAGGCGGACGCCTGGGCAACAAGTCCCCGCAGTCGCAGGCTTTGGGGTCCCCGAATTGCAGCTGCCCACCCCCTGCTAGTCAGTGCTGAAGCCGACTGCACCGGGAGGGCATCTGGAGCCGGGGTCCGCCGTTGCCTATTCCCAGAGCTGCGTCCCAGGGCCGCACGCTGAGCTCACCGCACGCCCTACCCACGGCGACACTGCACCGATCCATGGAGGACTCTGTGCTGTGTCCCTCCCAGTGCCCGCCGAACTTTCAGCGATTTCCGTGGGTAGAGCCTCTTTTATGGAGTTCTCTTCCCCTGATCTAGTCCTGGCGGTCTCCTGTGGCAAGAAGCTGCCTCCAAACTCTCCCCTGTGGGCTCCGGCGGTGTCCGATCTGGGGCGCGCGCGCTCGGGCCGGTCCCTCCCCTCCGATGCCGACCCAGCGCCGCGCTCCGCTGCGTTCGAAATGGACCCCGCTCCTGTCTCAGCTCCCCACTGCCTGTCGGTCTGCGACACCACCTCGCACCGACCTCCGGCACTTCCCTGCGTGCGTGGGAGTGGGGTTTGGTGAGGGAAGAGTCGTCTTCCTGTGAGTCAGATCGCACTGCCCAGGCGAGCCCGCCGCCGGGCGCGGCCGTCCCACGCTGCCTTTCCCCTTTGTCCCAACTCTCCGGTAATTTGCGACCGCTTATCCAGCTAACCTTATTCTATCCGCGGGACTGCTTGTCCCTCGCTGCTTCTCTGTAGATTCACGAAGCTAATCCTGTAGGGGAGTGCCTCACTCGCGTGTGGGTGTTCGTGTTCTTCACCTCCACTCTGGGAGCAGAGAGCCAGGAGGTCACCCCTAATCCGCCATCTTCTGTTTTTTGTCTTTTTAATAAGAGTCATTCTAACTGGGGTAAAATGATATCTCATTGTAGTTTTGATTTGCATTTCCCTAATGATTGGTGATGTTGAGTATTTTTTTCATATACCTGTTGGCCATTTTTATATCTTCATTTGAGAACTATTCATGTCCTTTGCTCACTTTTATTTATTTATTTTGTTTGTTTACACTCATTTCTTTTTTTTTTTATTTCAGCATATTATGGGGGTACAAACATTTAGGTTACATATATTGCCTTTGCTCCACCCAAGTCAGAGCTTCAAGCTTGTCCATCCCTCAGATAGTGCATACTGCACCCATTAGATGTGAATATACCCATCCCCTCCTCCCTAACCTTCCCCCTCCCACCTGCCCAACACACAATGAATGTTACCAGTATATGTGCACATAAGTGTTGATCAGTTAATACCAATTTGATGGTAAGTACATGTGGTGCTTGTTTTTCCATTCTTCTGATACTTCACTTAGTAGAATGGACTCCAGATCTATCCAGGATAATACAAGAGGTGCTAGATCACCATTGTTTTTTGTGGTTGAGTAGTATTCCATGGTATACATATACCACATTTTATTAATCCACTTATGTATTGATGGGCACTTGGGTTGTTTCCACATCTTTGCAATTGTTAATTGTACTACTATAAACATTCTAGTGCAGATGTCTTTTTTTTTTTTTTTTGAGACAGACTATGTTGCCCAGGCTAGAGTGCCGTGGCGTCATCCTAGCTCACAGCAACCTCAAACTCCTGTGCTCAAGCGATCCTACTGCCTCAGCCTCCCGAGTAGCTGGGACTACAGGCATGCGCCACCATGCCCGGCTAATTTTTTTTTATATATGTATTTTTAGTTGTCCAATTAATTTCTTTCTATTTTTTTAGTAGAGACAGGGTCTTGCTCTTGCTCAAGCTGGTTTCGAACTCCTGAGCTCAAACAATCCACCTGCCTCGGCCTCCCAGAGTGCTAGGATTACAGGCGTGAGCCACCGCACCTGGCCTGCAGATGTCTTTTTTATAGAATGTCTTTTTTTCCTTTCGGTAGATGCCCAGTAATGGGACTGCTGGATCAAATGGTAGTTCTACCTTTAGATCTTTGAGATATCTCCATATTACTTTCCACAGATGTACTAGTTTGCAGTCCCACCAGCAGTATATGAGTATTCCTATCTCTCCGCATCCATGCCAACATTTATTGTTTTGACACTTTTTGATAAAAGCCATTCTCACTGGAGTTAAGTGATGTCTCATTGTGGTTTTGATTTGCATTTCCCTGATGATTAGAGATGCTGAGCATTTTGTCATATATTTGTTGGCCATTAGTCTATCTTCTTTTGAAAAGTTCCTGTTCATGTCCTTTGCCCACTTTTTAATGGGGTTGTTTGATTTTTTCTTGCTAATTTTCCTGAGTTCTATATAGATTCTGGTTATCAGCCCTTTATTGGATGTGTAGCATGTGAAAATTTTCTCCCATTCTGTAGGTTGTCTGTTTGCTCTTGTGACAGTTTCTCTGGCCATGCAGAAGCTTTTTAATTTGATCAGGTCCCATTTATTTATTTTGGTTGTTGCAAGGATTGCCTTTGGGGTCTTCTTCATAAATTCTTTGCCTAGGCCAATGTCTATAAGGGTTTTTACAACATTTTCTTCTAGAATTCTTATAGTTTCATGCCTTAGGTTTAAGTCTGTTATCCCCAGTGAGCTGATTTTTGTGAGAGGTGAAAAGTGCGGATCCTGTTTCAGTCTTCTACATGTCACTATTCAGTTATCCCAGGACCATTTATTGAATAAGGATTCTTTTCCCAGTGTATGTTTTTGTCTGCTTTGTCAAAGATTAGATGGCTATATGAGGATAGATTTATATCTGGGTTCTCAGTTCTGTTCCATTGATCTATGTCCCTGTTCTTATGCCAGTACCATGCTGTTTTAGTTAATATAGACTTGTAGTATAGTGTGAAGTCTGGTAAATTGATGCCTTCAAATTTGTTATTTTTGCTTAAGATTGCTTTTGCTATACAGGGTCTTCTCTGGTTCCATACAAAGCATAGAATTATTTTTTCTAGGTCTGAAAAAAATGATGTTGGTATTTTAATAGGGATTGCATTGAATCTGTAGATCACTTTGGGTAGTATAGACATTTTAACAATGTTGATTCGCCGACCCATGATCATGGTATGGTTTTCTACCCGTTTATGTCCTCTGCTATTTCCTTCCTCAGAATTTCATAGTTCTCCCTCTAGAGGTCTTTCACCTCCTTAGTTAAATATATTCCTATGTATTTTATTTTCTTTGTTGCTATTGTGAAGGGTATTGAGTCTTTGATTTGGTTCTCAGTTTGACTGTTGTTGGCATATAGGAATGCTACTGATTTCTCTACATTGATTTTATAACCTGAGACTTTGATGAATTTGTTTATCAATTCCAGTAGTCTCATGGCAGAATCTTTGGGGTTTTCTAGATATAAGATCATATCATCAGCAAAGAGTGATAGCTGGACCTCTTCTGCCCCCATTCTGATGCCCTTGATTTCCTTCTCTTGTCTGATTACTCTGGATAGGACTTCCAGTACTATGTTGCATAGACGTGGTGATAGAGGGCAACCTTGTCTGGTTCCAGTTCTAAGTGGGAATGGTTTCCATTTTTCCCCATTCAGTATGATGTTGGCTGTGGGTTTGTCATATATGGCTTTTATCATTTTTAGGTAAGTCCCATCTATGCCTATTTTGTTAAGCGTTCTTATCATAAAAGGGTGTTGAATTCTGTCAAATGCTTTTTCTGCATCTATTGAGAGAATCATATGGTCTTTTTTTTTACTTCTATTTATGTGTTGAATTTCATTTATAGATTTGTGTATGTTGAACCATCCTTGCATCTCTGGGATGAAGCCCACTTGGTCGTGATGGATTATCTTTTTGATAAGCACCTGAATTCTGTTTGCTGGGATTTTTTTGAGAATTTTTGCATCTATATTCACAAGGGATATTGGTCTGTAGTTTTCTTTTTTTGTTGCATCCTTTGTTCGTTTTAGTATCAGGGTGATGTTGGCTTCAAAAAATGTGTTGGGGAGGATTCCTTCCTTCTTGATGTTGTGGAATAATTTCTGCAGGATAGTCAGGATAGGTCTTCTTTGTAGGCCTGATAAAATCTGGGTGTGAAACCATCTGGTCCAGGACTTTTCTTTTTAGGAAGGTTTTTTATTGCTGCTTTAATTTCATTACTTGCTATTGGTCTGTTTGGGAATTCTATTTCCTCCTGGTTGAGCCTAGGGAGGCTGTATTTTTCTAAGAATTTGTCCATTGCTTCCACCTTTTCAAGCTTATGTGCTTAGAGGTGTTTATAGTATTCATAGATGATATTTTGTATTTCTGTGGTATCAGTTGTAATTTATCCTTTTTCATTCCTGATTGAGATTATTAGAGTCCCTTCTTTTCTGCTCCTCATTAATCTAGCAAGAGGTATGTCAATTTTGTTTATTTTTTCAAACCAACTTTTTGTTTTATTGATCTTCCATATAGTTTTTTTGTTATCAATTTCATTTAGTTCTGCTCTCATCTTTGTTATTTCTTTTCTTCTGCTGTGTTTGGGTTTGGTTTGCTCATCCTTTTCCAGTTCTGTGAGATGATTCATTAGATTGTTGATTTGTGATCTTTCTGTCTTTTGGGTGTAGGCATTTATGGATATAAATTTTCCTCTTAGGACTGCTTTAGCTGTGTCCCACAGATTTTGAAAACTTGTGTCTTCTTTATCATTTAGTTCAAAAAATCTTTTGATTTCCATCTTAATTTCCTCCTTAACCAATAATCGTTCAGCAGAAGGTTGTTTAGTTTCCATGTCATTGTGTAGAGATGAGAGTTTCTGTTGGAGTTGATTTCTAATTTTATTACCTTGTTGTCTAAGATGCATGGTATAATTTCTATTTTTTAAAATTTTTTGAGAGATGTTTTGTGGCCTAGGATATGGTCAATCTTACAGAATGTCCCATGAGCTGATGAGATAAACATATATTCAGTGGTTTTTGGGTATAATATTCTGTAAATGTCAGTCAGGCCCGTGGGTTCTAGAGTTCTGTTTAAATCCATTGTTTCTTTATTTGTTTTCTGTTTGGAGAATCTGTCCTATTCTGTCAGAGGGGTGTTGAAGTCCCCGGCTATTACATTGCTGCTGTCTATCATTTTGTTTAGATCAAGTAGGATTTGCCTTAGGAATCAGGGTGCACCTGAGTTAGGTGCATAAATATTTGTAATTGTCATGTCTTCTTGTTTAATTGTACCCTTCACCATTATATAGGGGCCATCTTTGTCTTTAATTACTTTTTTTGATTTAAAGACTAAGTTATGTGAAATCAGAATTGCTACGCCAGCTTTCTTTTGGTTTCCATTTGCATGGAATATTGTTTTCCATCCCTTCACCTTGAGTCTGCATGCATCCTTGTGGGTTAGATGTGTTTCCTGAAGACAGCAGATACTTGGCTTGTAAATGTTTATCCATTCAGCCAGCCTATATCCCTTTAGTGGGCAGTTCAAGCCATTCACATTTATTGAATGAATTGATAAGTGGGACATATTTCTGTTCATCCTATTGAGTTGACCTTTGTTGCTTTGTTTTCTCTCTTGAGCCATTGTGGTATCTGGCCTTTGACCTTAAGCTTTTGGATAATTTTACACTGGTGAGTGTCTACTGTGCTGCTCCGTGTGTAACGCTGTTCTGAGTACTTCCTGGAGGGTAGGTCTTGTCTTGATGAATTCCCTCAGTCTTTGCTTATCTGAGAAGTTCTTTATTTCTCCTTCATACAAGAAACTTAGTTTTGCAGGATACAAAATTCTAGGCTGGGCATTATTCTGTTTGAGAAGACTGACAATGGGATCCCATTCTCTTCTGGCTTGGAAGGTCTCAGTTGAGTAGTCTTCAGTTAGTCTGATGAGTTTTCCTTTGTAGGTCACCTGCTGCTTTCACCTTACAACTCATAGGAGGGCCTCTTTTGTGTTTGTTTTGGTCAGTCTGATGACCATGTGTCATGGTGTCTTCCTGTTTTTCAGTGAATCTCCAGGAGTCCTTTGAGCTTTTTGTACCTGGATATCTAGATTTCTAGCAAGGCCAGGGAAATTTTCCTCCATTATATCCTCAAATAGTTTATCCAAGCCTTGTGTATTTTCTTCTTCACCCTCAGGGATGTCTATGATTCTCACGTTAGGTCTCTTCATATAATCCCACATTTCTTGTAGGCTTTGCTCTTTTCTCTTATTTCTCTGCTCTATCTCTGTGACTGACTTGTTTAATTGAAAGGTGTTATCTTCAATCCCTGAGATTCTTTCTTCTGTTTGATCCACTTGTTCTTGAGGCTTTCCACTGTGTTTTGTAATTCCTTGAATAAATTCTTCATTTCCAGAAGTTCTGTTTGATTTTTCTTTAATATTTCAATTTCTTTAGTGAATTTTTCCTCCAAGTCTTGGATTTTTTTTGTGTGTGTGGTTTCTTTGTATTGGGTATCCAAACTTGTATATCATTGAGTTTTCTTACAATCCGTGTTCAAAATTCTTCTTCTGTCATTTCAGTGTTCTGGATTTGGTTAGTATCCATTGCTAGAGAGCTGGTATTCCCCCTTTGCTCACTTTTAAATGGGAGTTTTAAAAAATTTTTAGTTGTTTGAGTTCCTTGTATATTCTGAATATTAGTCCCTTGTTGCATCAATAGTTGGTAAACATTTTCTCCCACTAAACAAGTTGTCTCTTCACTCTATTGATTGTTTCCTTTGCTGTGCAAAAGTTTTAGTTTAATATAGTCCCCATTTTCTATTTTTGTTTTTGTTGCCTGTGCTTTTGAGTTCTTAGCTATGAAATCATTGTCTAGACCAATGTCCTGAAGTGTTTTTCCTATGTTTTCTTCTAGTAGTATTATAGTTTTGGGTCTTATGTTTAATTTTTTAATCCATCTTGAGTTGATTTTTGTATATGGTGAGAGATAGGGGTCCAGTTTCATTTTTCTGTGTATGGCAACCCAATTTTTCCGAGCACCGTTTATTGAAGAGGGTGCCATTTTCCCAATGTATGTTTTTGGTGCCTTTGTTGAAAATCAGTTGGCTGTAAATACTTGGATCTGTTTCTGAGTTCTCTATTCTGTAATATTGATTATTTTTAACCAGTAACAAAGCATATCTCTAGGTTTAAGTTTTTTCTGTTTGTTACTTTAAATGTGGTGCTCCATTGTTTGTCTTCTTGTTAGCATTATTTCTGATGAGAAATCTGTGTTATCCTTATCTTTGTTCCACTATATGTGACATGCTTTCTTCCTCTGTTTTAAGATTTTCTTCTTCTTATTGGTTTTGAACAGTTTTATTATGATGTATCTTGGTGTAGTTTTCTTGATATTTCTTGTTCTTGGAGTTCGTTGAGCTTGTTAGATCTGTGGGTTTATAGTTTACATAAATCTAGAAAATTTTTGATGTTATTTCTTCAAATATTTTTCTATTCATCCTCTTCTTCAGGAACTCCAATTGCATTGTATATTGCATGTATGTTAGTTCTATGGGTTACTGGCACTCTTTCTATTTTTTAAAAGTATTTTTCCTCTGTGTATTTTATTTTGGACAGTTTCTATTTCTATGTCTTTAAGTTCACTAATATTTTCTCCTGCAATGACTAATCTGCTGTTAATCCCATCTGGTGTATTTTTCATCTCAGATATTGCAGTTTTTATCTCTAAAAATTCAGTTTGGGTCTTTAAAAATATATCTTCCATGTGTCAACTTTTTAAAAAATATGGAATATTTTCAAAATATATTAAAATATAATAACTTTTAATGTCCTTTTTGCTCATTCTAATATCCATGTTAGTTCTAGAGTGGCCATTTTTCTCCTCGTTATGGGTTACATTTTCCTGCTTCTTTTCATGCCTCCTAGTCTCTTATTGGATACCAAACATTGTGAATTTTACTTTGTTGGTTGCTGGCTATTTTAGTATTTCTAAAAATGTTCTTGAGCTTGTTTTGAAAAGCAGTTAAATTACTTGAAAACAGTTTATATTTTGTGTCTTTCTTTGAATTTTAGTTGTATAGGACCAGAGCAATGTATAGTGAAGGGCTAATTATTCCTCAGTATGAAAGCAAGCCTCTGAGAATTCTACTGAATACCCTATGGAGCTTGAGCTTTTCCCGTCTGGTTGGTGGAAACAGGCACTATTCCTGGCCCCCAGTACCAGGAGCTAATCATCTTGAATGATTCTTCCAGGGCCTTGGATAATGCATGCAGGCACTGCTCAGTGCTCTGCTAAATACTCCAGGGGGGACTCGCCAGGTATCTTCAGAGTTCTCTTTCTGTACCGCTCTCTACTCTCTGGTATTCTGCTCTACACACTGCAGGCACCTTAGTGTCTATGAAGTTCTGTCTCCTCAACTCAAGTTATTCACCAACCTCTGCCTTGCTTCCTGCTCCCTGCCCACAGCCTGGATTCTCTCTCCAGGAAGCTAAGTAGGGCAGCAGTGGCACTCGCTCAGTTTGTTTTCTGTCTCACAGGGATCATTATCTTTTGACACCTGACATCCACTAGCTGGAAAATCACTATTTTATTTTTTTCTATTGGTTTGGTTGTATCAGGAGGGAGAGAAAATCCATTCCCTGTTACTCTATCTTGCTAGAAACAGAAGCATCTCTTACGTTTTTAATACATTATTTTTCTTTCGAAACCTACATTAGAAGGAATCTTCTGTAACAACAACCAGCAGTTTGACAAAGCGTGTTTCCATTGTCCTGTGATTGCTTTGCTTCTCAAAACAAGTCTGCCAGGTGGGTGTTGTATCCCCATTTTACAGATAATAGAACAGAGCCTCAGAGAGGTGAAGGGACTTATCCAAGGTCACCCAGTCTTAAAAGTCAGAGCCAGGATTGAATGTATGTCCCCATGACACTTGTAGTGCCCGGAGAGGAAATAGCCACATGAAAGGTTGGCATTATTATGTTTTAAAAAGTATTTTGTGGGGGCAAGAGAGGGATAAATGTGGGCTCAGAAAGTAATATTCCCAAGGTCACAGGGCTAATGAGCCTGGGAGTTTGGGGGCGGGTCGGGGGTCTCTGTGAGCAGTCTTCCTGCTGCAGTCCTCCTCTCCCCCAATCCACTTCAGAAGAGAAGGGAGTGTATCTTCTACCTAATGCATCCTGCCAGCAGGAGAATCAGATTTTTTTGCCAGAGCTGCTGGACCTAGGGGTCTGGAATTTGAGCTGGCTTTATGAGCATTTGTGGAAAGTGGAGTGGGTAGTGGGGAGGAGGAGGAGGATAAAGAGTACTGGTTGCTCAGGTTGGGGAAATGCGGGAGGTGTGAGGAGGAAGAGGGACGTACCAGAAGGCCAGGGGGTGGGCTTGCAGGAGCTGTGAGGGGAAGAGTGTGGCACCAGGGGGCAGGGGCTGGGTCTAGCTGGCTCCCCATGTCTTCTGGCTTGTATGATTATCCCTGCTCCTCCTCCTTCCTCTGAGTGAGAAAGGTGGGGAATAAAATAATGAAGCCGTGAGTAGGTGAGGTGTTAGGGAGACAGCTTGCCAGGGTGGGCAGCACAGATGACTGGCGGGTGGAGAGGGAGGTGGTGGGAGGTGAATGTGCAGATCCTCAGATCTCTGAGAAATGATATGGAGGGGGCTCAGCCTGGACTTGCAGAATTGCAGGTGGGGGCAGTGGTGGGTGACAGCTAAGGGACAGGTGATCCCTGGTAAGAAGGTGATGTGGTCTTTTCCTGTCTATGGAGTTCTCCAAGAACTTCGAAATGTTTATTTTTATTTTTAGTGAGATTTCCTTCTGACTGGTTTTTATAAAAATGTAGAATGGAACAGAGCATAATAGCTACCATTTATTAAGTATCTACCGTATGCTCAGAATACATTTTATATGCATCAACCCATTTCATATCATATTACCCTACAAGGTAGGTACTAGCACTAATTCCATTTACAGGTGAGAAATCTGAGTCTCTGGGATATGGTGGCTTGCTCAAGCACCTTCTGCTTTTATTTTATTTTATTATTTTATTTATTTGAAGTGAGAGAGATGTTCGAGGGGAGTTAGAGCCTGTTTAGATAGAACTCACCCAATTGTTTTTTTATTCTGTTTTTTTCCCAGGGCCTGCTCTTCTGCTTGGCAAATTTGCAGCTGGAAGGCAGGGTGGTGGTGGAGACTTGGGAAAGAAAACAAAGTATTAAAGATATACTGGATGCCAAAGAGAAAAGAAACTTCATTGTACATTCTCATAATAACCTTGTTTGGCAAATACCATTGTGAGGACTCCTAATATTTTGTCTACCAGAATGCAATCCTCCGTCTTCAGGGAAACAGGATGTGCATACCCAGCACCACCTCCCTGCCTGGGGGCAGGCATTGGATCCTAGGTGTGCCAATCATAGCATTCCATCTCCTTGGCTACAGTAATTGGTCCAGACATGAACAAGTGACTCAAAGCAGGCCAATCAGATCCTTTCCTGAGATTTTTTTTAAAACTGGAACTCACAATCCTGTTTAGTCCCTTAGCAAAGGGTAACCATATGTCTTCCCAGATTATCTGACAGACTAATTCTTCATCTTATGGTGACACCAATTTGCAAGAATTAAATAGACATGCCAACAGAAGAAAAAAAAATAGGAAGTTTCTCTTTCTTCCTCCCCAAAGCCCTGCTTTCTGTTTAAAGAGCTATGTAGTTCTGAAAACATTGATTCCCCCTGTCCCCACAACTGCAGAAGGGACCACTTTGCCTGGGCTAGGCCACTCAGCACATTCCATCCACCCACTATAGAAACTGCCTGGGGGGCAGTACCAAAGCTGGTCCATTCAGAATGAATTAAAGACTTTTACTGAATGCAGGGATGTAGTTTCTCTTTCCTATTGGGAGAGAACTAGGAAGCATGTAGTACCAAGTAAGCATCCACCTTGGGACCAGCAAGTCAGCCAATCTTGAAATGGGGTCAATTCTTAGAAAGGAGAGACAAGCAGAGGTTCCAGGTCTAGCTAGTAGATCAGTTCTTCCCTGAAGCCCATCCTACCTCTAGACCTTCCAGATATGGGAGTCATCAATTGCCTCTAGAGTTTATGGTGTAACCACAAGCTTCTCAGCTGACTAATTGATGCTATTTGAGTCCTGGTTCCTGTTCAGCTCAGAAGCCAGCTCCATGGCTTTTTCCTTGGCCACCATTTTGTTATATGATTGTATACTTCTTACCTTGTTTTTTTCTTAAAAAAGTATTTTAAAAAATATTAATGGAAACTTAAAAACATGTAAAAAAGTAGACAGAATAGTGTCAGGCATATATTCTAAACCAGGATTAAGAGGGGATCAAAGGGGGCAAAAGTTGGCTCTTGGGGAGGGGGTGAATAAATCTTAGATATTACAATGGCATGCCATCTTCCAAAGGTTCACAGCACATAAACGGATATGCACTTTGTCCTTGGTATTGAATTCCAGGGACAGGGAAGTGATTAGGAAAAAATGCCTACAAAGGTTGTAAGGGGGATGATAATGAAAAGGTAGGTTGAGAAACACTGGTATAATGGTCCTCATGAATCTATTATTCAGCTTCGACAATTATCGACTCACAGACAATCTTGTTTATACCCCAACCTATTTCCCCTCCCATGTTATGTTGAAGCAAATCTCAGACAACATACAATTTTATCCATAAGTGTTTCATGTGAATCTCTAAATATGACTTTTAAAAAATGTAACCAAAATATTATCACATGTAAAATGTTAAAAATACTTTCTTAGGATTGTGAAATACCCAGTCAGTGTTCCAGTTTCTAACTGGATATCTAAATCAGATTCAAATCAGGATCACTGCAGTTAGTCGCTAGATTTCTCAAGTCCATTTAACATAAGGTTCCCTGTGGTTCTCTTTATTTTTTCTTGAAATTTACTTGTGGAAGACACTGGGTTATTTGCCCGCAGAGTTTCTTACAGTCTGGACTTTGTGGACTGAATTCTAGTGCTGTCATTTAACATGTTCCTCTGTGCTCTAATTTGTTAATCAGCATCATCGAAGTATGATTGATATATAATAAACTGCATATATTTAAAGTATGCAATTTTATAACCTTTTACATATGTACACATCCGTTAAATCATTACCACAATCAAGATAGCAAACACATCCACTGCCCCAGCGGTGTCTTCCTGACTGTAATCACTCCCTCAGGGATGGCACCCTCCCCCAGGAAAATACCATTCCAATTTGTATCACTATAATTCAGCTTCCATTACCTAGAGTTTTAAATAGATAGACTCATACAGTATCTACTCTTTTGTCTGGCTTCTTTCACTCAGCATTAGTTTGAGATTAATCCATCCTGTTGTTTGTGTAAATAGTTCATTCCTTTTTTTGCTACATAGTATTCTATTGAATGGTATGTCACAATTTGTTGATGGCCTCTTGATGGCCATTTGGATTGTTTTCAGTTTGGGGTTATTACAAAGCTGCTCGGAACATTTGTGTACAAGTCTCTATATAAATATACATTTTCTTTTCTCTTGGTAATTTTTTTAGGAGAATGGCTGGATCATGTGGTAAATATTAACTGCACCACCATGAAAGTTCCATTTTCTCTATATCCTCACCAATACGTGTCAGTCTTTTAAATTTAAACCATTCTAATACGTGTGTAATAGTGTGTGTATATGTGAGTGTGTATATGTGGTAATTGTAGCTCCTTTGCTCAATTTTTTTTTCTTTTTACTTTTATTTTAGAGATAGGGTCTTTCTCTGTTGCCCAGGTTGGAGTGCAGTGGTGCAGTCATAGCTCACTCACTTCAAACTCCTGGGCTCAAGTGATCCTCTTGCCTTAGCCTCCTGAGTAGCTGGCACTACAGGCGCACTCCACCACACCTGGATAATTTTTAAATTTTTTGTAGAGATGGGTATCTCACTATGTTGCCCAGGCTGGTATCAAACTCCTGGGCTCAAGTGATCCTCCCACTTTGGTCTCCCAGAGTGCTAGGATTACAGGTGTGAGCCACCACGCCTGGCCGCTCTCACAAATTTTGATATGTTGTGTTTTCATTTTCGTTCAGTTCAAAATACAAATGTGTTTTGATTTTTTCTTTGATGCATGGGTTATTTACGATTGTGATTTTTAGCTTCTCAACATTTGGGGTTTTTCTAGAGATCTTTTTGTTACTAATTTTTAATTTAATTCTATTTTTGTCAGAGAACACACTTTTTATGGCTTGAATCCTTTTGAATTTGTTGAAACTTGTTTTATGGTCCTGAATGTGGTCTATTTTGGCAAATGTTCTCTGTACACTTGAAAAGAATCCTGCTGTTGTTGGATGGAATGTTCTGTAAATATCAATCAGGTCAAGTTGAATGATAGTGTTGTTCAAGTCTTCCATATTCTAGTTGATTTTCTATCTAGTTCCATTAATTACTGAAGGTACTAAAATTTCTGACTATAATTATGGATTTGTTTATTTCTCCTGACAGTGCTATCAGTTTTTACTTCATGTGTTTTGAAACTCTGTTATTAGGTACATAGGCGTTTAGGATTGTTATGTCCTTTTAATTGGCCCCTTTATTATGAAACGAATTTTTTTTCTCTTGTAATATTCTTTGCTTTGAAATCTACTTTGTCTAATATTTATATAGCCTCTCCAGCTATCTTTTGACCTGTGTTAGCATGCTATATATTTTCCTATCTTTTTACTCTTAATCTATTGGTGTCTTCATATTTAAAGTGTATAAATAGCATAAAGTTTGGCCCTGCCTTTTAAAATTCAATCTGATAATCCTTGTATTTTAGTTGAGAGTATTTAGATCACTTACATTTAATGTGATTATTAATATATTAATATTAACATTTGTGTCTCATCTTACTATTTGTGTTCTGTTTCCCATATGTCCTTTGTTCCCTTTTTCCTTTTTTTCTGACGTCTTTTGGATTAACTTTTTTTATCATTCCATTTTATATCATCCACTATTAGTGAATTATTAACTGTAACTTTGTTTTGTTATGTTAGTGGTTGTTTTAGGGTTTATAACATATATGTTTACCTTATTGTAATCTATCTTCAATTGCTATTATACTACTTCATGTATAGTGTAAGAAGCTTGAGATAATATACTTCCACTACATCCCTCCAGTTCTTCATACTGTTGTGTCACGTGTCCTACTTTTGCTTACGTTTTAAAATCCACAATACGTTGTTAGTACTTTTGTATTAATATAAATAGTCAATTTTCTTTTAAGGAGCATCAAAAAATAAGAAAAAATGTTACATATTTACTTACACAGTTACCATTTTTGGTGTTCTCCATTCCTTTTGTAGAGTCAAATTTCTGTCTGGTGTGGTTTTCCTCTGCCTGAGTGGACTCCCTTTAACATTTCTTGTAGTGCAGCTCTGCTGGTAATTAATTTCTTCAGCTTTTGTAAATATTTACTCCATCTTCATTTTTGAAAAATATTTTCACTGAGTATAGGCTTCTACATTGACGGTATTTTCTTTCAATAGTTTAATGATGTTGCTCCATTGTCTTCTTGATGATGAGTAAGAAATCTGTGCCATCCTTACTTTTATTCCTTTCTATGTGACATGCCTTTTTTCCTGTCTGTTAACAGGTTTTGATAAATTTCATTATAATGTATAATTTTCTTCAGTTTTTTTTTTTTT
>NW_012152163.1:170454-178528 GCF_000956105.1 Propithecus coquereli | reverse complement strand
AAATGACCATAAATTAGAAATAAATTTGTCAGATCCTAAATTTTCAAAAAAATTAAATCTCTGAGAGAGAGATGTTAATGATCAGGGGACAGAAAAACAAGTTAGGCTATTTTTTTTTTTTTTTTTTTTGGTGCTTGGGTTTTTTTGAGCTTCTTGGATCTCTGCATTATAGTTTTTATCAAGTTTGGAAAACTTTTGGCCATTGTTTCTTTCAAACTTTTTTTATGTTCCCCCCCTCTCCTGTTCTTTGGTGACTCAAACTATATACATAAAAGGCTGCTTGACTTTCTCCTATAACTCACTGATGCATTTTTTAAATTGATAGACCTTATTTTTTATAGCAGTTTAAGATTACAGAAAAATTGAGCAATACGAAGAGTTTCCATATGTCCTTTTTCGCCTCCTCCCTATAGTTTCCCTTATTAGTGTGGTATATTTGTTACAATTAATGAACCAATATTGG
This sequence comes from Propithecus coquereli, assembly GCF_000956105.1. Lineage (NCBI taxonomy): Eukaryota > Metazoa > Chordata > Mammalia > Primates > Indriidae > Propithecus > Propithecus coquereli. The sequence continues at coordinate 178,065 of NW_012152163.1, read as the reverse complement.
TACCTTATTATTAACTAAAGCTCATAGTTTACATTAGGGTTCACTCTTTGTGTTGTACATTCTGTGGATTTTGACAAATGCATGGTGTCATGTATCCAGCCTTACAGTTCACACAGAATAGTTTCTCTGCCTTAAATAAACCCTTCCTCTACCTATATATCCTGACTTACCCCCTCTCCCTGGCAACCACAATCTTTTTACTGTCTCTATAGTTTTTCCTTTTCCAAAGTGGCATATAGTTGGAATCATGCAATATGTAGTCTTTTCAGACTGTCTCCGTTCACTTAGCAATACCCATTTAAGTTTCCTCCATGTCTTGTGGCTTGATAGCTCATCTGTTTTTATGGATGAATGATAAACATCCAATGTATATATGTTTGTTTTTACCTCTTATCTATTGAAGAACATCTTGGTTTCTTCCATATTTTGGCTTATGAATAAAGCTACAATAAACATTCACATGCAGGTTTTGTATGGACATAAGTTTTCAATTCATTTATTTAAATAATTAGGAGCATGATTAATGGATTGTATAGTAAAATTATGTTTACTTTTGTGAGAAACTGCCACACTATCTTTCAAAGTGGCCGTACCATTTTGTATTCCTACCAGCAACACATGAGAGTTTCTGTTGCTTAGCATCTTGTTAGCATTTGGCATTGTCAGTTTTTAGTCACTCTAACAGATACGTAGTGGTATCTCATTGTTGGTTTGATTTGCAATTTCCTAATGACATTATGATATTGAGCATATTTTATACGCTTATTTGCAATTTGTATATCTTCTTTGATGAGATGTCTGCTGAGATATTTTTCCATTTTTAATTGGCTTGTTTCGTATTGTTGAGTATTAATAGTTCTTTATATGTTTGCAAATACTGTCTGCCGATGTGTGGCTTGTCTTTGCATTCTCTGACCAGGATCTTTCTCAGATCAGAAGTTATTAATTTTAATGAAGTTCAATTTATTAGTTATTGCTTTCATGGATCATGGTTTTGGTGTTATATTGTAAAAGTCACTGCCAAACCCAAGGTCATTTAGATTTTTTCCTATGTCATCTTCTAGTAGTTTTATAGTTTTGCATTTTACATTTACATTTATGATTCATTTTGGGCTAATTTTTGTGAAAGGTGTAAGGTCTGTGTCTAAATTCATTTCTTCCCATTTTTTGCATGTGGAGGTTGCATGTCCAGTTGTTTCAGCACTATTTGTTAAAAATACTCCCCTTGCTCCATTGAATTGCCTTTGTTCCTTTGTCAAAGATCAGCTGACTATAGTTGTGTAGGTCTATTTCTAGTCTTTCTATTCTGTTCATTTATTCATTTGTTCTTTTGCTAATACCACACAATTTTGGTTACTGTAGCTTTATAGTAAGCCTTGAAGTCAGATGTGGTTGGTCCTCCAACCTTGCTCTTCTTCTTCAGTATTATGTTGGTTATTCTGGGTCTTTTGTCTTTCTACGTACATTTTAGAACCAGTTTGTCAATATCCACAAAATAACTTGCTGGAATTTTGATTGGGATGGCATTGAATCTGTATAGATCAAGTTTGGAAGAACTGACATCTTAACAATATTGAGTCTTCCTCTCCATGAGCATGAAATATCTCTCCATTTATTTAGATCCTTTTTGATATCTTTCATCAGTTTTATAGTTTTCCTCATATGTTTTATATGTATTTTATTAGATTTATATCTAAATATTTCTTTTTTCCTCTCCCTTCAAGTGATCATCCCGTCTTGGCCTCCCAGAGTGCTAGAATTAGAGGCATGCGCCATTGCACTCAGCCTATATGTTTTATATGTATTTTATTATAATTGCTTATTATTAATAGTTCCAGTTTTCTTTTGTCAGTTCTTTACAATTTTTCTGTATATATAATTATGTCATCTGTGAACAAAGCTAGTTTTTTATTTCTTCCCAATCTGTATATATTTTATATCCTTTTCTTGTCTTTAGCTAGAACTTCCAGTACAATGTTGAATAGGAGTGATGAGAGAGTACATCTTGCCTCGTTCCCAGTCTTAGGGGGGAAAACAGTTTCTCATCATTAAGTATGACATTAGCTTTAGGGTTTTTTAATAATAGATGTTCTATAATAAATTGAGGAATTTCTCTTCTAGTCCTAGTTTGCTGCATTTTTATTACAAATGGATGTTGGATTTTGTCAAATGCTTTTTATGTGTCTATTCATATGCTCATATGATTTTTCTCTCATGAGGTTGCAGTAGATTTGTCAGTTGAAGCTGCAGTCATCTCATGATGTGTTCAGGGGCTGATGTCTGGAAGCCTCAGGTCCTTGCTTCATTACCCTACCCTGAGCTCTATAACAGCATGGAAGGTACCTTCGCCCAAAACAAGAGATCTTAGGTGTGTGTATGAGAGACAGGGAGCACACACAAGAGAGTGCCCAAGATGGAAACTGTAGCCTTTCGTAACCTAATCGCGGTGGTGACATACCATGACTTCTGCAGTATGGTGTTAGACGCATAGGCCAACCCTGGAATACAATGCAGGAGGGACTACGTGTGAGTGTGGATGTGGGGATCATTGTGGTTCATCTTGGCTGGCTACCTCATCATCTAGTATCCAATCTATATTCAGATTTCTCCAAATGGCCTAATTAGAAAACAAACAAACAAAAAAACAAACCAGGATCCATTGCATTTGGCTGTTGTATCTCTTTAGTCTTTCTAATCTATAACATTGACTTTTTGAAGAGGCCAGTCTTCTAGAATATCCCACAGTCTAGGCTTGCTGACTGTTTCCTCACCTGACTTGTTCCTCTATCCCTGGTAATTCCTGTGGACTAAAAGTTTAGTCTAAAGACTTATCAGGTTCAGGTTGAGCATTCCGGCAGGAAGATATCATAGCTGAAGCTGTGTACTTCACCTGGAGGCACATGTCAGGAGGTCTTGTTATGCTGATGCCATCTGATCACTTGGTTCCAACCGCTTCTCGGAAGGGCTTCCAGCCAGTCCACCAGCTGTAAGCCCCATCTTCATGCTCCTTGCTGAGGCGCTTGGTGCCTTCAATCCCTGAGCCTTTCTGGAGACTTACAGTGCTAACTGGCCAGCTTCTGGGCTTCCTCACTACTTGCCTGGGTTTCTGCTTCCTCTGGTCTGCTAAACAGTTATTATCCATCCAGTTTCATTAATTCTGTTGCTCCTATCTCCTTTCCTAGCTAGGATACTCCGAACAGCTTCTTTAGGCATATTTTCATATGTGACTACATGGCTCAGATATTTTTGAGAAAGCTGCCTTAGGTCCTATAGCTTTTCAGAGATCCTGTTTAGAATCAAACCAAACAAAAACCCCATGTTGACTCCCATTTCTATGAACTCTGCAGTGTATCTCTTTTTCTTTGGTCAGGGTAGCATTTTCCAGATTCATTTACTAAGGTCTACAAAGGATTAGTGAATAGCCCCACGGGGAAGCAATTTTAGGTTCCATTTTCGAGATGCGGAAATGGATGAGGTGAAGTCTCATAGGCAGTACGTGGCAGAGTCCAGATTTGAAACTGGGTCTGTTTGACTCAAAGTCGTTGTACCAAAGTGTAGTTGCAGTGAATGTCACTTTAAATACGTGGAAGCTATTTATTCAAGGTTTTATTAATAATCTCTCTCCAGTTGAGAGGAATTTATGGTTGAGTCTTGAATCTGCCTCTTACTAGCTTTGTGGTCTTGGATGAGTTTCTTTGCCTCTTTCAGCCTTACTTTTTTCACCTATGATGTGGGAGGGATAATACCCAACTCACAAAGGTTTGTCATGGTCTGAAGAAGACGGCACCTGTGAATGGCTTCATGCAGTGCTCTAAGAATGTAAAATAGGGAAGCTGCCTCCCATGCCTGTGCATTCCAGACTGCAGATGGATATACATGCAGCATAAGGATGGGAGCTGTTGGGACTACGGGCGCTGCAAGTTCCATGGCGGTTGCGTTAAAAGGGACAGGGGGCAAGCCTAAATGCTGGCTCTTCCCACATGTGAGAACTTGGGAGCTCTGGGTGTAGATCTTCTAATTTTCCAAGAGAAGCTAAAAACCTCAATTTGTTTATGAACTCTCTTGATTTTTACATGTTGGCATCTAATTGAAACAGAAATCATGTGGGCCAAACATAAAGTTCTTGACTGCGGGTGAAAGGAGTTTTTGGTAACAGAGCTCCTACAGTGCCGGGCTCTGTGCTAGGCTGACCAGAGACAAAGGCAGGCGAGCCGGCCTCCCTGGGGACGCTGTGATCCCGGGGTGAGAGAAGCCTTCTACACGGGAGAGGGGCACTGTAATAGGGTTTGGTGAAATGGGGCTTGACCCACATTATCCTTGAGCTCCTTAGGCCTGGACCTGCAGAGAGCTTTTTGTAGCTGAAATTGAAATAGTAAAACAATTTGCGGCAGGCAGAGGGAATGTCCTGGGAAACGTTTCTAGGGCTTTAGTGTTTCCTGAGGGCTTTTGCTATCTCACTCGATTCATTCTGTTAAATGAACAATAATCCCATTTTTCGGGGGTGGGGGAGCGACTAAAGCTTATAGACAATAAGGGTGTGAGAGTCACCCAAGCTGGGACAAGGGAGAGGCACGCCTGCAACCCAGGTCTCCTGAGTCTGTTTCCCACCTTGCTGCACAGAGGCTCATGTAGGGGAGGAGAGGTGAGGACGGATGGTATTTGAATCCCGGGTTCATACTGATCTCATTGGATCTGTGAGGTCAACCTCATTATCTGCACTTCAGACCAGAAACTGAGGCTCCGAGGGATGAAATGACTCGTCCAAAGACACACACCCAAGAAGCTCAGGAAGGGGACCAAAGAGTGATTGTCCATGAGTTCCAGAAATCATCTGCAAAATGTTTTATGTTTGCACTTTTGTCCATTTCTCAGGATAGACAGCTCGGAACTGTTAACAGATTCTCAGAGGGTGAAGAGTCACTAATTTAAGCTGAGCCCTTTCTGACCCCAAAGCCTGTTCTCTGAGGCCCCCTCCACCAGATCCTGGTTAAGAGAATGTTCCTTAAAGTCAAACTCGTGTAAGATCTGGATTTGCATCCGACCCAGATCTTACTCGCTGTGAGACTTCATTTCCCCATCTGTAAAACAGGGACTCATTTATTCAACACGCATTTTATAATGTAGCCCCTGGCTATGACTTAGACGCTGCTCTGGGTGCCGAGGGCACAGCAAGGAATTAAACAACGTCCCTGCTGTCATTAATTTTACATTCTGTGAGGGGATAAAGACAACGGACAAATGGAGGTGGTGATAAGCGCCACGGAGAAAAACGAAGTGGGGTGAGGGAGACAGGGCGTGCCGTGGGAGTGGGGCTGGGCTGTTATTTTATACGGTGTGGTCGGGGAAGCTTCTCTGATGGCCCTTTAACCAGAGACCTGGATGAAGGGGGGCAGTCCGTGGCTTTCAAGAGGACGAGCCTGCCAAAAGACAAGGGGGATAAAATGACTCAGCGTGTGTGGGGGCAGGTGAAGAACTCTCCTTGGTCCACAGGGTAAAGTCTGAAATCCTTAAATTGGCATTCAAAGCCTTCCTGAATCTGGCCCCAAATTATTTTCTGATGCTCCTCTAGGTTTACTTCTTACAAATATAGCCATCTACTCTTGTGGGTTTGCTTGAGCCTTTATAGCCTAAGCAATGAGGCCAACTAATTTAACATACACTCACCAATGCCTACTGTGTGCCAGGCCCATACGGACACAGTTCTCTGTGGTGAGGAAGGACACTAAGGGCATCACCAGTTCCAACAGAGTCTGGTAAATGCCATGAGATAGGGGTACTGGGGGGCTGTAGGAGCACAGAAGAAGGAGAATGGGCCCTGCTCAAGAGAGAGGGGAGGTCTACATAAGGCTTCAGTGAAGAGGGGACATTTGCACAGGGTCTTGAAGAATGAGTAGGAGTTTGCCATGTGGCTAAATAGCAGAGATGAGATAGGATATTCCAGAAAGCACCAATTGCAGAGAGTGATTTCTAGCCAGGAAATCACCACTTTTTAGCAGTTAAACATACTTTGCTATTTTATACCTATGCTGTGGGATACACAGAGGTAACAGACAACTACCTGCAGGATCCAGGCAGGCAAGTAAGTCCAGCTGCCTCAGGAGGTAACTGGACAAAAATGTCCTGCCTTGAGGGAGCAGTCGGTGATGGCTTTGCAGAAGTTGACAGAGCTTCCTATTTTTAAAAAATTGACATATAATTAACACACAGTAAAAGTCATCCTTTTCAGTGTATAGTTTGGTGAGTTTTGACAAAAATATACAGTTGTGTAACCACAACAATAATCAGGTATAGAACAGTTCTATCACGCCCAAATTTCCCCATCCCCCTTTACAGGCACTGTTTCCCACACCCTTAGCCCTTAGAAACTACTGATCTGTGTTCTGTCCCTATGGTTCTGCCTTTGCAAGAATGTCATATGAACAGGATCACAGCAGGTAACCTTTGAGTGTGGCCGCCAGCACTCGCTTAATGCGTTTAAGTTACGTCCGTGTGTGTTATTCATTTCATGTCTTTTTTCTTATTCACAGGTTTGCTTCTACATTTCTTTTTATTTCTGAGTATTATCCTGTTGAGTGGATATACCACAGTTTATTTATCCATTCTCCAAATGAAGGACATCAGTATTGTTTTCTAGTTTTTGGTGACTACAAGCACAGCCGCTATGACCATTTGTGTGCAAGTTTTGTTTGAATATGGGTTTTCATTTCATTTGGGTAAATACATGGAAGTCAGATGCTAGGTCACATAAGTGTATCTTTAACTTTATAAGAAACTTTCAAATTGTTTTCCTAAGTGGCTGTTTGTACCATTTTGCATTTCCACCAGCAATGTGTGAGTTCCAATTACTGGATATCTTTGTCAGCACTTGGTTTTGTCAGTAATTTTTTTTTTTAAAAGGCCATTCTAATATGCATGTACCGCTATCTCATTGTGATTTTAATTTGCATTTCCTAGTGACTAATTATGTTGAGCGTGTTTTCATGTGCTTGTTACCCATCTGTATATATCTTCTTTGTTGAAATGTCTATTTGAATTTTTTGCCCATTAATTTTTTTGTTTTGTTTTCCTTATTACATTTTGAAGGCTTCTGGGGGGGTAAGTTTTATTGAGATATAATTTGCATACCATAAATTGACTCATTTAAAGTGTACAATTCAGCGGTTTTAGTATTATACACTCACAGAGTTGTACAATTATCGCCACAGTCCATTTTAAAACATTTTCATTACCTCAAAAAGAAACCGCATTTCTTGTAGCTACCACCCTCAGCCCCCATAATAATCCCTTCACCCCCAACCCTAAGCAACTGCTTATTCACTTTCTGCCTCCATGTGGATTAGCCTATTCTGGACATTTCATACAAGTGGAATCATATAATCTGTGGTCTTTTGCGACTTGAAGATTCTTTATATAGTCTGGATATAAATTTTTTAAAAATCACATATAAGACTTATAAGCATGTTCTCCTAAGCCTGAGGCAGGCTTTTGATTTCGTTCTCTTAACAGTGTCTTTTGAAGAACAGAAATTCTTAATTTTGATGAAGTCCAATTTGTCAACCTTTTCTTTTATGGGTCATTCTTTTAGTGTTGTACCTAAGAAATTTTTGCATA
>NW_012152163.1:130032-169274 GCF_000956105.1 Propithecus coquereli | reverse complement strand
TTGAGCCCGGTTCAGCCAGCTGACAGAGACTGTGCACAAATTGCCTTTGTGTGCCACGGCTCACCTTTGGACATAAAGAGCCAAACTCCACCTCATATTAATGCTAAAACCCCGCCCCAAAGTGAATATGGGATGTATGTTACATATATGTTTAACCATGGGCATGTACCCAACTCCCCTCATAAATACGTGTAGCTTTTCCCCCAAACCTGCAGAACACGTATGACTCTGTTGTACAATACGGGTCCCGTGAAGCATAAAACCCAGCCTGCCCTTTCCCTCTTTGAAGAGCGAGCACCTTCGGTGAATGCTGGAGACCGTCTCTTCGAGGTTTGCAAACTGGTATCACCAATAAATCACTCCTTTTTACTATGTAGCCATCCTGGTGGTCTTTTGGATGACATTCGCAGTGACTGACCTTTCATTAAGTGAATGTTATAGAGTATATAGTGTCATTTTCCTTTTCCCAGGGTCCCTTGCATGTGAATGAGGCCCGTGACTGGGTGCGGAGGGCCTGGGCTGTGGGCGGAACTGTGTATGTTCTTTCTTCCCCTTCCACGGAGGCCAGGCCTTTGTCATGGTGGAACCACAGATGGTGGCGGTGGGGTTCCCTGAAACGCTGACTGGGGACATGGAGCTCTGCCAAGAAGGGTTCCCTGACCTGCATGGTACCATGACACGAGTGAGAAACAAACCTTTGTGTGTTAAGCCACTGAGATGTTGGGGTTTATTTGTTATTGTAGCAGATCCCTGTCTATCCTGACTAATGATTAAATGAATAAAACAAAATTTCTAACATAACACAGCTCTCATCTGTTCTGTATTGGGTTCCGTGTATTATCTGTTGAAAAGTAAAAAGTTCTGCTACTACAAAAGATAATCAAAATCAGCGATTGAGTTGAAAGTCCAAATCTTCCGGGTGGGAACTCAAGGGCCAGAAAGGAGAAATGGCTTGTCAAGGATCACACAGCTAAGGCAGGGCTAGAATCCAGCACAGGGGCATCTGCAGTGTTAGGCTGTCCTTTCTGTTGGTAATGGCAGTAGAATTTCCCCGTCTTCCTCCTCTTGCCATCTGCTTCATGTGGGACTCATTCTCCTCCTTAGCTCCAGGCCTGACTCATCTGTATGATCTATCACCCAGGCCTCAGTGATTAGCTTGATGATGGATGTATGACCTAGTCTGGACCAATTGCAGCTAATCCTTGGGTTTTTGCTGGAGCTGCTGAAACATAGTCTCTCCCGACGGGTTGTTGAATCAATAGGATATAAGTCTCCAGCTGCCGGGGGTTATGTTAGTACATCTACATTGAGAATGAAGCTAACACAGGGGAAAGCAGAGCGGAAAGATGGGGAGAGACACATGATGCTTGATGATTTTGTTTGAGCACCTGGATCCAGCCAAGCCTGAAGCTTGAGCTTTTAGTTACATAAACTGATAGGTTTCCTTTTTTGTTCATGATATTTATGACTGATTTTCTGTCACTTGCACCTGAAACTACCCTGACTTAGCCATACTTTTTCGTGCTTCTTTTCACTAAGGGACAGGAGTTACTGTATTTTCTGTTTTATTGATAAGGAAATGGAAGCTCCGGTGCTTTCTAATCAGGTGCTTCAAGTCTGGCAGGATTCAAGGATTGGTGACCTCCCTTTTGTCTTGGGAGACAGAAACTCTTCATTGCTTCTGGCTTCAGCCCTAGTGCAGACACACTCTTATCTAAGTTTTGTGAGGGAGTGTTGCACACAATATCCACCACAGAGTAGGTGCTAAAACATTGCTGAAATGAAATAAAGAGTACCTCCTACTGAAAAATGTGTAAAGTATATAATGAGGCAGTTCACTGAAAATAATACAAATGACACATACCTAAAAGATACCCAACTTCACTAAAAATTAAGAAATACAAATAAAACAGTTACCATCTTTCCCCCATGAGTTTGTCGAAGAGCTAAAGCTTTCTAATAGCCGAGGCTGCTGCAGTAGGAAGGGAAGGGAGCGCAGCCTCTTTGGAGGGTAATTAGGCAAAGTCTGTTACACTCTACACGTAAACTCCAACAAATATGCAAAGATGCAAGTAAAGGCTGTTTGGTGGAGAATTACTTGTAATAGCAAAAAATAAAAAATGTTTTAAAACCCACCAGATGAACTAGACAACAGATAAGCAGGGACTGTCTGCACGAATCACAGTACATCCAAACCACAGAATAAATTTCAGCTGCTGAAAAGAATGAGGTGGCCCTGTCGTACAGAGGTGGAAAGGTGGCCAGGGCATACCATGTCTTTAAGGGAGAACAGGCTGTGTGATATGATGCCATTTATGTTGAAACAAAAGTGAAATGTTACTAAGATGAAGATAAGTTGGGAAGCAGGATTAGGGGGTCAGGTGACTTATTTTCAACGAATTAATGTTCTTTACAATTTGATTTTTTAAATCGTAAGTATATACCACCTTACAATTTTGTCCATTTGAATTTCGAATAATGCACAAGGTGAAAAAAATCAAAAAGCACGAGGTGAAGGGGTACGACTCTCCAGTTCTCTCCAGCTCTCTGATACAGAATGTATTCCTGCCATGTATTTCTTGTATTCAGAAGGAGGAGGAGGAAGAAGGCGTGAGCAAGGGTGGAGCGTGTAGGCAGCTGCTGCTCTGTGCCCAGGCGCGGGCGTGGGCTGCTCTTCTTGGGGCCGTCAGACCCCAAGCTCCCACTGGAGCACTGGAGGAGGACTTTGGGGTTCCCTGCCCATGGCTCCTGGCTGTGATGATTCTAGGCCTGGATCCTGCTCTTCAGGACCCCAGGGAGTGAGGCACTGGAGTCCCCCGGGACTGGTCCCCTTCCTGTCAGCTCCTCTCGGCCACGGCCACGGCCACGGCTGCCTGGCGGACGCCAAAACCCTCATTAGGCGAGACGGGTCTGTAGGCAAATATTTACCCCTGCGCAGCTGTGGGCTCTGCAGGCCGCAGGTGCGGGCAGAGTCCTGTTTACCCAGCGCGGAGCCTGACGGGCGCCGCCTGTTTGCTGAGCTCCCTTCCTGGCCTCGCTCAGACGCCTGGGAGGAAGCTGGGCAGAGGAGGATAAGCCACGGGAGGAGTCAGAGGCTGACACCCCAGCAGTCAAGCCCTGCAAGGGCCCCAGTATGAAGTCCCCCCTCGTGACGTGGCCCATGAGGTCGCACGCGCTCCCCCCTTGCTGTCCCCTCTTGCAGCCTTCCCTGTGCTGTGTGCTGGGGTGGGTCGTTCTTCCCACATCCTTCCTGGGCTGCCTCCTGCTCGTGCTTGGGCCTCGGCGTCAGTGCCTCCCCTGCAGGGCCCCCTAGGCCGCCCCCTGCAGAGCGGTTAGGCACCCTGTCAGCTGTTGCCAGGGCCCCCACAGTACCCCTCATGATGGTTACTTCTTTCCCTCACTTACCAGGTGCTTGTCTTCTCTGCTAGATGCCAGATGAGCAGAGACCGGCCAGTCCCGCTCACCGCTGCTTCCCCCTTGCCCAGCCCTCCGGTGGGGCCTGGCAGCCCGCAGGTGCTCCTCGAATACTTGTGGAGCATCAGCCTCAGTGAAGCCGGGCAGAGGGAGCTGCGTGGGCAAAGGCGCAGAGGTGGCGTGGAGGGGGCGAGGATTGTGGTGGGCAGCAGCGAGGCTGGAGACGGGAGAGGTACGTGGGCCCCACCACCCTGTACCCTGAAAGGCCCTGAATGCTATGCTCGGGAGTTTGGATTTTGGTCAGAAAAGGGAAATTGTTGAGTAAAGAAAATGCAAATAATACAACAAATGAGAAAATGATAAGCCAGTTCCTTCCAGCTGAACAGTGTAGTATAAATTCTGAAGTCTTGGACTGGCCTGCAAGGCCCTGCCTCCTCTGCTGTCCCCACGCACCCGTCTCCCCGCTCTCCCCCTCACTCTTCCAGCCACGCTGGTCTCCTCGCTATTTCTCGAACAGTATCCAGCCTCAGGGTGCTATGGTCTCAATGTCTGTGTCCCCCTCAAATCCACATGTTGAAATCTGACACCAGAGTGAGGGGTTAGGCGGGGCCTTTGGGAGGTGATTAGGCCATGCTGGCGGAGCCCTCAGGATGGGGTCTGTACCCTTGTGAAAGAGGCCCCGGAGAGCCCCCCACCCCTTCCACCATGTGGGGACACAGTGAGAAGTACGATCGATGAGCCAGGAAGGGGGCCCTCGCCAGACACCGAATCTGCTGGCGCCTTGGTCTTGGACTTCCCAGCTTCCAGAACCCTGAGAAATCAAATTCTGTTGTGTGTAGGCCGCCTATTGCATGGCATTTTGTTACAGCAGCCCCAGTGGACCAGACAGGGCCTTTGCACTCGCTGCGTCTCTGCCTGCAAGGCTTTCCCTTGGACACCATGGTTTAGCTCCCTGACTGTTTAACTCTCGCCTCACCGAAGAGGCCTTCCGCGACACCGCAGGCAAAAGAGCCGCTGCCCGGTGCTCTCGTGCTGCTTTCCCTTCCTCTGTAACGTCTCCGTCTGTTTGTTCCTCTGTTGTCTGTCTTCTCCCCAGAGAGGTCAGCTCCAAGAAGGCTGCATCCTCTGAGCCTAGAACATGCACCTTTAGGCTCAATGAATGCTTGTTGAATGAACGAATAAATAAACGAATGACCGTGTTATATGAAGCCAAGCCAGCCAGGTCCTGGAACGACACTCTCGCTGTGGGGGCTCATCCCTGTCCTGTTTCCAGAGCCCTCACCCAGCTGGTAATTAGCTCCGTTGATCTGTGCATCTGCTGGGTGGGGAGTGCAGGGCAGGCATTATTATCTGCCTTAAGAAAACATTATCTATGGCACAAAAACATCATGAGCACACGGACAGAAACCATAATGAAATGCCTACAGGCTCACGTCTTCAGTGAATCAATTTTTAAAATTTGATGGGCAGGAATTATGACAAAGAGGAAAGAGTCTGCGTCTTGAGGCAGGTATTCCCTGCGTTCAATTTCCAGCTCAGCGGTTTATTTACTCTGTGACCTTGGACCAATTAAGCCCCTTCTATGAGCCTTGGCTGCCCCTTCTGCAGATGGAGGTAAGGTTCCCTGGGATAGGTAGAGTGCAGAAGGCGTTTCAACATGGGCGTTTCCTGGGTTGCACCATCTACTGCGTTTCCTTTTGCAGCCTGGGTAATGTTCCACCGAGCAGAGTCACATGCTTTGCTCAGTCAGTTGACTATTTCTGCACATGGTAACAGGAGCCCCCATTTATTCATCCTGCCCAGTGCCAGGCCAAGTACTGTTCCTTTGCTATTTCATCCAGTCCGTGCTGCAACCCCATGAGGGGGGTGCCGTTAATACTCCCATTTCGCATATGAGGTTAAGCAGCTTGCCTGTAAATGGCCACATAGCCATGGTCATAAATGGAAGAGTTGAACTGGAAGCCATGTTGTCAAACCTGAGAGTTTTCAGTTATTTGTGCTCCGGTGGGATTTTGGTCCTCATTTTATAGATGGGGAAACGAGGCTCAGGGAGGCCAGTGACTTGCCCCAGGCAACACCGGGCAGAGCTGGGATGAGACGGAATCGAGGTCTACCAATCCTTGACCTGTGTTTTCCTCCAGTCCACCCCTTTGCCCCCCCGGGTCATGTCTATGTGTCTCGTTTTTCCTGAATTGGGGACAGTAAGGGGCTGAGGAGGGAGTGAACTTCTAGTTTCTGCTTCATAATTAGCCAAGGGCTTGAGGACAGGGGAAATTCACTGGTGAGTAGAGGAAACCTATTTCTGATCTGGAAACCACTTTTCTCTCTCCCTTTTTCTTCCCCCACCTTTTCCCCCTCCCATCCCCTGTCCTCCTCCCGGAGCTCTGTACCAATTAATCGACAGGCGTCAGAGGCTCCAGCTGGGACCAAGTGGGCTGGATTCATTAGTGCGGAATGACATTAATATCAAAAAATGTTTGTGACAAATGCAATAATTCAGGGCAGGAGCCGATGTAGGGCTGGCTCAAAAACTGGTGTGGGCAAAGGAACCACGGTGAGAGGCAGAGAGAGAACCATGCAGACGTGGGAGGACAACCAGACCAGGTCCCCAAGATGCCCAGAGGGAAGAGAGTGTGGGCAGAACATCTCTAATTTGGGCAGGGTCCCTCCTCCCTGCTCGGGAGGCCTCCGTGGGCTGCTCAAAAAAGAATCCAGGGAGTAACCACCACGTCCGACCTGGGTCATCATAACCTTGGGCAGCTTGGAGAGGCCGCGCTGGGTGGTGGCTGTTGGGCTGGGTGGTTGGGGCCGAAGCCCAGCCCCATTGCACCTCCACGGTCGTGCTGTGGCCTCCAGCAAATCGCTCCGTCTCTGTGGGCCTCAGCCTCTTCATCCGAACCAGAGGGTGAAAACAGCCTCCTGTCAGGCTGGCGAGAGGATCGTGGAGGTGGACGTGCATCTCCATCTCCTTCTCCATCGTTCTCTTCCCAGCAGCGATAAACATCAGCACTCAGCCTTTAGGGACGGCAGGAATCAAACCAGCCCCCATAGGGAGCCTGAGAAATAGAATCCTGCTCGCTTCCTCTGCTACGCATTTCCTTACCCACTCAGATACTCCTGCATTCACTCACTCACTCACGCGTTCACTGAGCACCTCCCATGTGTCGGCATTGACTAGGCACTGGGGATAAAAAGGCGAATGGGATGCGGTTCCCACCGGGGAGGGACTCACAGTCCGAGGAGGAAGCCAGGAAGGGGAGGGAGAATTGCCGTAATATGGGGTGAGGAGCTTATTGCTGTCACTTTGTTTAGGAAATGTGGCCGGCACACCTGCACACTTTGGTGCTGGGCGTGGTATTGACCGGGACAGGGTAGGTGATCCTGTGGCAGTGGACCCCCACCCCGGGGAGCGCAGGCGAGGGGCGGCTCTCCTGCCGGGAGGACGTGTGTGTGGTCAAGGAGAGGTTAGCAGAGCTGTCCTTGTGGTTTGAGGAGGTGTTTGCCAGGGGGCCTGGGGGTGGCACAGTGGGGACATCATTTATTTGAGAGATATTTATTGAGTGCCTACTATGTGCCAGGCACTGTGCTTAGTGTGGGGACACAGCAGCTGTGCACAACATAGACAAAACTCCCTGCCTTCAAGGAGATGGCTTTCTGGTGGAAGGCCGTAAATGCCATGGAGAAATGAGGTGGAGCAGTGAGCTTGCGCTTTCGTATCAGGTGGTCTGGGCAGGCCTCAGCAAGAAGCGCTATCTGGGCAGAGACCTGAAGGGGACGAGGGAGTGGGCCTAACACAGGGACGGCTTGGCAGGCAGGGGGAATGGCAGGTGCATTCCCGAAGTGGAGGAACTGGCGCTGGACCCTGGGGAAAGCAAGGAGGCCAGAGCCGCAGGGCAGGGCCGTGGGTGGTGAGAGCTGGGGGAGAGGGGGTGGCCCAGGTCGGCTCAGGTCTTGTAGGTCCGGCTGCTGGAAAAATACAGGATGGCCAGTTAAATTTGAATTTCGGATAAACAGAAAATAAGTTTTTAGTATAATATGGCCCATGAAAATTTGCCTTTCTCTGAAATTCAAAAAAATTTTTAAAAATTCCTAATAAATCTTTTATTTAGTCTTAAAAATTTGTTCTGGCCAGGTGCAGTGGCTGACGCCTGTAATCCTAGCACTCTGGGAGGCCGTGGCCAGAGGATTGTTTGAGCTCAGGAGTTTGAGGTTGCCGTGAGCTAGGCTGATGCCGTGGTACTCTACCTAGGGGGCGTCAGAGCGAGACTCTGTCTCAAAAAAAAAAGCTGTTTTAATTTACAAATAAAAATTATGTATATTTATGGTCTACAATATGATGTTTTGAAATTTGTATACATTTGTGGAATGATGAAATTGAGCTAATTAACATATGCATTACCTCACATCCTTATCTTTTTTCTGTGTGTGGTGAGAACACCTAAAATCTACTCCCTTAGCAATTTTCAAGTAAACAATACACTGTTAATTGTAGTCACCATGTTGGACAATGGATGTCCTGAACTCATTCCCCCATCTCTCCGAAATTTTGTGACCTTTCACCCACCTCTCTCCCGTCCCCACCGCTGTCCCCCCAGTCCCTGGTAACCACAATTCTCCTCTCTGCTTCTATGAATCTGACATTTTCAGATTTTGTATATAAATGTGAGATCATGTGCTATTTACTTTTCTGTGTCTGGCTTATTTCACTTAATATAATGTCCTTGAAATTCAAATATAACAGGGCATCCTGCATTTTTATTTTTATTTGCTAAATTTGGCCACCTGGTCATGGGCCTCCATAAGACTCCGGCTTCTCTCCGCGATGGAAGCCCCTGGACGGTTTCAGGCACAGGAGGGAGGGGATGTGACCAGTTTTACAGGGGACCTCTGGGTGCCGGGTTGTGACCAGACAGTAGCTGGCAAGGGCGGAAGGGTGACAGTGCTGAGCAGTTGGAGTGTGTTTTGAAGTCAGAGCCGGCCCCGTGCGCTAATGGGTCGGCCGTGGGGTGGGAGAGGAGTGGTGTCAGGGACTCCAGGGCTTTGGGCCTGAGAAACTGGAGGGACCACGGGAGGCGGCTGTGTGCGGGGGGCGGCTGTGTGCGGGGGTGCTGGGGGAGACGGTGGTTTGGGCACCCAGGCGAAGGCATGGCGTAGGCACCTGGGCACACGGACCTGGAGCCCGGAGAGAAGACGCCATTCATTTATCAGCAGCACAGATGTCAACATGGCTGAGAGCACCGGGGAGGCATCTCTCAGATCTCCAAGCATCTGCAGAGGCCCGGAGGCCTGGAGGCACCCCACTTTGATTAGTGACTGGATGTAGGCAGCCCTGGGGATGGAGCGTGAGGAGCTGAGAGCTTTCTGCGGGTGCCAGTCGCAGCAGCTGGGGTAGTAGGTCCTTTATTCCTGCAGAGGGTGGGTGGCACCTTACAGAGTCCACCACGGTCTGCCCCGTGGGCCTCTTGGATCCATTTCCTGTAAGTTCTGGGAGAGTCTGTGCTGTGCTCGGGGCCATGAGAGGCTGAGCACTGATGTCTGGCTGCGGTGGCCTTGGCCCCAGAGAGCCACACAGGGAACTAAGCAGCAGAGCAACATAGTCAGATCTGTGTGTTAGACAGGTCCCTTGGGCAGAGTGGGGCCAGGAGAGGGGACTGTGGCACCTGCCCTGGCCAGAAGTGGTGAGGCCTGACCCAGGGCGGCAGCTGCGGGACACGGGGCACAGAGACAGGAAGACGGGCGGGGAGGGGGTCAGGCTGTGGCTGTGAGGGCTGAGTGGCAGGATGGCCGTGGTGGGGCGGGAGAAAGGCCTCTGTACCCGGAGGACAGCAGAAAGTCCCCGCCCGCCCCCAGCACCCCGCAGCGGCCGCCGTGCTTGTTAGCAAGGGACGCTCCTCCGAGGGAACATATGTGCTGTTATTTTTAGGTGATTAGCGCTTGTCGTGGAGCGTTTGTTTGCCAGGCGTGGGTAAACAAAAGCCGTTTGTCAAAACGAGACGTTCCAGCCCCGTCCTCCCTCGGGCAGGCGGGTGGCCGCCTGTGAGCGTCTGTTGCATGAGCCCCGGGGCTGGCAGCGCTGGCTCCTGCCACTCGGATGCCATCTTCCCGCGCTGTGCGAGTCACAGGCGCATCTTTGGAGTTGGGGAAACTGAGTCAGGGAGGTGGAGTGACTCCCCCCAGGCACTGCAGCTAGAAGCGGGAGCTCTGGGCGTCTCCGATCTGGATGACCGCAGAGCCCGAGCCGGGCGAAGGGCTGCCCTGTTCGTCCCGCCTCTCTCCCCTTCCCCAGCACGTGAGCAGAAACCGCGACGTCGCCACCGAGCAGCCTAGTAATTGGACCGTCAGTCTTTACGTGGAGCTCAGACCTGGCTGCTGTGCAGCGTGTCCAGGCGACCTGCTCAGTTTCTCCCTTGAGTCCTACACGCGCTAACTTTCCGGTCTCGGGGCTTTGGCCCCCGGCAATGGCGAGCTTGAGGTTTGTCCCTGCCACCCTGCTGCTCAAGATCCGTGTGTGGCCGTGGGCAGGCCTCTGAGATGCAGTGTGCTGGGGTTTCAGCTGGTGCTCCTGGAATCGGTGCCTTTGGAAGGGAGGGGACAGAAGCAGGATCAGGCAAAGGGGGAGGCTGACCCATGATGCCCTCTCCCCGTGGGACTGTCCTGAGTCAAGGCAAAAGGTCTAGGACAGTGCACCCTGCTTTGACTAGTCACTGGATGTAGGCAGCCCTGGGGATGGAGCGTGAGGGGTTGACAACTGTCTGCGGACGGCACCAGCGGCAGCGGGGGCAGTAAGTCCTTTATTCCTGCAGAGGGGTGGGTGGCACCTTACAGAGTCCACCCTTGAGCCCCTTGGATCCATTTCGTGTAAGTTCTGGGAGAAGCTCCTGTAGGAGGAAACTTAAAGAGGAAGGTCAGTGGGACGAACTGCAGGCCCGTCTCTGAAGCTTTCGGGGTCTCGGGGCTGCAACTGACACTCCTCGGCCGCCTGCCCCACTACCTGTTAGAGGTTTCCTTGCTGTCAGGGGACCTCTCTGTTGGCCTCCTGCTTACCTGAAGGAACTGAGACCCTGGTCACCATGCCCTTCAGGCCAGGGGAGCTACACTTGTTAATTTGCTGTCAAAATTGGGCAAGTGAGTACAAAGGCACCCCAGGGGATCACCCAAGTGTCAAACTTATTCCTCCCTGCCCCACATGGAACCTCCTTGATGCAGGATGGTGACTCCTCTTCTTGCCTGCTGGCCCTTGACACAAGGAGCACAAAGTGACAAGGAGTCAGCTGTGCTTGTTTAAAGGACTCCTGCTGTGCCAACTGGCAGAAGTATCCTCCCTTGGGAACAAGGACCTCTAAACCTACAGAACCGGAGCTGAGGGACAGAAGGACAGGTTGTCTCAGTGGGGCACTGGGATGGATGCTCAACAGGGCCATGGCAGCTTCTGCCTTTTGCTTCCCGGACCCGTGCATTCCACCCACTGGGGACAGAGTACCGCTGAGGGCATTTGATTCGAGCTGCTACTGCATCTTGGAGGACGGTACTGAAGCCTCATGAAGTACGGTCTCTGAACTGGCTTTTCAGCTCTGCCTCCAACATGCCACCACGTGCTCCCTCAGGCCGGCAGCTTGGGGCCATGCGGGGTGTGCTATTACCAGTGGACCCATGGTCATGGGCCAGCCTCTCCCACCACCTGGGTCATTGCTATACGATAGGCTGTCTACTCAGAAGTGATGCTATGTAGGATCCCACGCCCGTGATCAAATACTTAAAAACCTTTCAGTAGGGAGCCATGGGCAGGAAAGCCAAATCTATGTCTGGAGTATGTCTCTATTCCTGGTCTTTCCAGGAGGGGTCCAATGTAGTCATCTGCCACAACCAAGCCAGGTCGATCTCAGGTTTTATCGTCTTCAGCTGGTGGCATGGGATTCCACTGTGTGGCCATTTGAATGAGCTGAGTGCTGGTGCCTCAGTGGTGGACGACAGAGGCTCTGGGCTGCCTGCTGTGTAGCTTGCTGCTGTCCTCAGGTCCTGCTCATGTTTGACCCAGGATGTCCCCACTGTAAGACTTGGTGGGTCTGCCAGACCCAGCTCATGACAGGCAGTTCTGGTTGCAGATCACTTGGCACCCCCAGGACATTCTGTCTCTGCCAGGGTCGCACACCAGGATCTGCTTTTTGTTTTGTTTTTCCCCAGAAAGGGATCTCTCTCTGTTCTCTAGAGTGGAGTGCAGTGGAGCCATCATAGCTGACTATAGCCTCAAACTCTTGGGCTCAAGCGATCCTCCTGCCTCAGCCTCTTGAGTCGCTAGGACTACAAGCATGCACCACCCCACCCAGCTAACATTTTTTTAAAGACAGGGTCATGCTATTGTTGCCCAGGCTGGTCTCAAACTCCTGGCCTCAAGTGATCCTCCCATCTCAGCCTCCGAGTTCCTGGGGTTACAGGCATGAGCCACTGTGCCCAGCTACGACCTGTTTTTCAAAAAGTATATAATTCTTTGCTGCAAATTATATGGACTCACTCCCAATCCTAGGGCGTCTCCAAACCCTAGGGGATTCTCCCACCGGAGCTTGCTATGCTTCGCTGGCATCTCTTCCTGTCGCTCACACATCTGACAGCAGGGCTCTGCTGAGCGATGGGGCTGAGCATCCCAGCAGCCTGAACCTCCTTCAGAGTCCTTTCCTGCTCTGGGTCTTGGCAGCTTCTCGTGACATCTTGTGGCATCAGGGTTGGAACAGTACTCCCAGGTATGGAATATGCTGTCTCCAACCCACCTTTCAGCTATTGCGATTTCTTCTTCATGGTGGAGGGTGAAAGATGAAATAATTTGTCTTCACATTGGAGGTACGTCCCCAATGTTTGCCAGACCAGTGAATTCCCAGAAATTTTATTGCTGTGGTAGGCGCCTGGATCTTCGTCAGTTTTCTCTCTGACCCCTTGGCCTCCAGCATGCTGGGTACCTCTTGCCTGTCGGCCTGATCAGCACGATGGCATCAGTGTGCTGGACCAATGTGACGTTCTGCAGGACGTCTGGATGCTCCAGGTCTTTTTGGACTATTATGGCAGAGCCCTAGTGAAAATGGTGAATGCGTATTGTCGCCTCTTCTGTGTGAATGTACACTCTTTCTGAGTCTCTTTCTTGACTGAGGTTGAGAAGAGTGTGTTCACCAAATTCATGGCTTCAGAACACAAACCTGAGCTCACAGTGATTTGCTCCAGCAGCAATACCCCACCTGGCAAGGAAGCTGCGATTGGGTGCGGCCACTTGCTGCACTTCTGGGAGTTTGTGGTCATTCTTTAGGGTCCACATTGTCTCCGTGGGGGCCGACTGGTGAATTAAATGGAGTATGACAGGAATGACCACCCCTGCATACTTTAGATCTTTAAGAATGACACTAATCTTTGCCATCTCCCCGGGACAGAATACTGTTTTTGATTTTCTATCTTAGCCAGAAGGGGCAGCTTCAGAGGCTTCCCCTTGGCCTTCTCACTACGGTCACTCTTACTTCACAGGATAAGGGGGCTTGTGCCGATTGCTAAGCATGTCAATTCCAAGTATACATTTGGACACCACTGTGTGGGACTGTGGACCCAGGGCGCCCGCTGATGCAGGACCTAGGCTGGGACTCCATTCATCCCCTGACCCCCTTAGCAGGGACCACGATCGTGCTCTCTCCTTTCCCCAGTATACAGTTACCTGAGTAGCTCTGTTATTAGGGTGACCATCTTTAGCCTCCTGACTGTCCGTCCTCGATGTTTGGGATGATGCAGATGGAGCAGTATCCTTGTTGGCCGCACATGTGTGTGGCCCCTGGGGATGCCGCGCTCTCTTTGCTCCACAAGTCTCTGCAGGTCGGGCTCCGACGGCTGCCCCTCCACCTTACCCCTCAGTGCAGTAATAGCGTCTTCCTGCCCTCTGATGGTGCTGTGGTCTGAACCCTTTTGTCCCCTCCCCTGCCAAATTCACACATTGAAACCTAATCCACAATGTGATGGTGTTAGGAGGTGGGGCCTTTGGAAGGTGATTAGGTCATGAGGGTAGAGCCCCTGTGAATGGGACTAGTGCCCTTATGAGAGATGCCTCTGAGAGCTGCGTCTGCGAGGACACGGTGAGCAGGTGCTGTCTGTAAGCCAGAAACGGCCTCATCAGATGCCAGATTACCTGGGTCTTGGACTTCCAGCCTCTAGAACCGTGATAAATCAATTTCTGTTGTTTATAAGCCACCAGCCTATGCTGTTTTGTTGTAGCAGCCTGGATGGACTGAGGCAGATGGCTTCTATTTTTCAGGGCCCTGCCATCCCCATTGCTGAGTGAGCCCGGTTCTACAATGGCATTTCCTCCTGCCAGCCCCAGCCCCAGAGAAGAGCCGTCACTGAACTCCTAAGGGATGCATTCCTGACAGCCTTGGGGCATGGTGTGTCATCGGGTCCTGTGTGCGGCGTAGGCCTCTAGGGGTTTCCAGCCTTGCTTGGTGCGTCTCCACTGGTGTGCCCACTTCTCTGGGCCTGTCCGTCTCTGCCTCCAGCCTCTGCGTGGCACTTCTCACTTCCCATGGGCCACTGCTGTTTCTGTGCTTCTAGGAGCCATCTCCCTAGTGAACTTGCACCATCTCCTGGGGCACCTGTGTGGGTGCCAAATCCTATGTCCCGGGAGATAAACACTCTTTATCCAGCCTTACGTTGTGGCCCTCGGGTCCAGACACCCTTGGAATCTAGCCCCGTGTTCTGCTGATCCGTGTTGAGTGGGCCCTGCATCTCCTCTGGGGCACAGCCCCATTGTTCCTCAAGAGACCCAACATGCCCACAGCCAGTTTACGTTGCGACTTAGCCATAGTCGTTGGCCTAATGGCCGGGAGGAGAAGTGGGGCTGACCCTGAGCCGGAGACATGCTGTCTTGCGGGCAGAGGCCTCTGTGTGGTGCTCAGGCGGTGGGGGAGCGCTAGCCCTCAGCGTGGGGCGGCCACTTCTGCAGGTTCGGAGGGTTCAGGGGAATCTGGAGGGTCCATATTTTGTAGGAGCCTCAACCTCGGTGTCCCCATCCCATGTGTCAGGGGCCCACTCTTCTCACCCGGGCCCTGACCTTGGCCTAGCAGACCTAACTTGGCTGGAGTTACACCTTCCATGGAGCCCAAGCCTAGTTTCCACTTTCTCCGCCCTCCTGCCGCAAGAGATGAGAGGCTCTTTAAACTTCAACAGGGCCTCTAGCTTTCACATTTAGCCCTTAATTGCTGATTAATCATGCGCAGCTTTTTGTTAGTTACCGTTTTTCAGATCAATTGGGTTTAACAATAGCCACCCCACTGGATTGTTATAGTTACTCTTTCCTCGTCTTTCTCAAATCTATTACACCTCTACATCACACCAGTTAATGGGCTTCTTTCACAAGTCTAGCATCCTCTGTCACCTGTGCCAGGGGCTGTCTGTGCCGGAGTCTCATTGCCAGCCGAGCAGCAGGTGGTTCAGCTGCAAACTCTCACCCCAGCGTCTTCTCTCCTGACTCACTCAGCTGTAATGGGCTGGCTTCCTGGGAAAGAGACTGTGACGGGGCTCGGCGTGTGGGATATTCATTAAGAGTTGGTCTTGGGATCAACACCTGTGGAAGGGAAGAGGGAGAAATAGTACTAGGCAAGGAGGGAAGTCCAGTTGTGACACACAACGGCAGCCTCTGCTGGCCCTGTGGGGAGCTCTGAGGGTGGCTGGACCCTTCGGAGCAGTCCTGAGCTGGGGCAGGAGGGCGTGGCCTTTGTAGCCCCGTGTTGATCAGTCACCGGGTGCAGGCAGCCCTGGAAACAGATGTGACCTGGGCGAGGCTGCCCTCTTCTGCCAAGGCTGCCTGATAGTGGCACTTCCTACAGCTGGCATACTAGGTCCTTTATTCCTGAAGGGGGACCCAGGTGGCACCCCACAGTGTGTACCCTAACTCCTATGAGTTCACTTATCTATGAAATAGGGATCAAAAGGTCCTTAGCTAGTGCTTAGCTAATTGATAAGGACTCCACAAATGGTAGCTATTACGTACTTTATAAGTACTTATTGATATTTGAGGATATTTACAAGTGATAAAACTTCAACTGAAAATAATTTAAGTAATGAAAGGCATTTACTTGTTCATGTAATTAGGAAGGTGGCTTCAGGAACGGATGGCTCCAGGAGTTCAAAGGATGTCCTCAGGGCGGGTCACAGCCTCCCCTGCTCTCCACACACGTGTCTGTGTCTTCGGCTCCGCGTCCTCTGCATTGGCCTCACTCTCCTGCAGAGTCTCCCTTGTGGCACTAAAGGTCTTCCCCAGCAGCCCCAGGCCCCCGTCCTGCCCGTTCAGTGACACTGGCAGAAAGAGCAGGCCGAAACCCAGGGGTTGACAGCTGTCGGCTAAATCCAGGGGCAGGTGCTCCCTGGCGGTCTGGGGCGAGGAGGCCGGCCCCTCTGCTCGGCCTTGGAAAGAGGAGGCGTTCTGAAGGGGAACAGAAGGGAGCACATGCGGGCGAAAACAAACCCAAGACCCACTTCTTCTCTGCCGCGGGAGGCTTCTTCTCATCTAGAAGATGAAGGGACATCGGCCAATCTTGCCTTCGTCGGGGCATGTGCCCACCTCGAGAATGTGCCTCACATGACCACATGCAGAAGGTGTCTGTGTGGCTGCCTGGAGACGCCCCGCATGGCCTCCTGGCTGCGTTTCTAGGGTGCATCACAGCGGGTGTGGCATCCCAGGGGCTCCAGCTTCCCAGGGAGATGGGAAAAAATGTGGGAGTCAGACAGACTTGGATGAACTTTGGCGTGACCTTGGAGTTAGTCTCCTGTCATTGCTGAGCCTTTGCAACCTGTCAGCATCCGTATGTGAAGAGGGGACCAGACTCTCACCATGAGAATTAAGTGAGAATGTGCTTACCAAGCACCTGGCACACGGCTGGGTGCACTGTCTGTTCTGGACATGTGAAACATGAGACTGTTTTCAGATGCACTCCTTGACAGATGAGACAGTCCAGTTGGGAGGTGGTGGTTGCCCTGGAAACACGGGTTTCTCCACACAAAGGGTCAGTGGACCCTAGGGACTGGGCTTGCCTCTCTGACTGTCCCTGGGGCAAAACCCCAGGGTTTTGGGTCTGTCGTAAAACCTTCTCCTCCTTTGGCTTAAGCTGCTGCTTTCTCCAAGGCCCATCAGACAGACTCACCATCTTGTGGCCCATGAATTCTAAAACTCGGTTTTTTGAATGACTTGTTGGCAGCAGATCTTTTACTCAGGCAGCCCTGGGAGTGAATCCTTGCCCCGGCCCTGAGACTGAGTCAGGTGGATTGGGAAGCCACCCCGGGCTCCGGTTTGTCCCTAAGTCATTCCCTCTGCCAGTCTCGCCTCCATTCCATGCACATTATTAGCATCTACTGATGCCAGCCCCAGTGCTGGGCCTGCTGGTGGTGTCCGACGGCTCCTCCCAGGCAGGGAGCAGGGGGGCTGAGGACTGGCTGCCTCGTGTTCCATGGGACAAGGCAGGACGGAGCCGGATGGCAGACGGGGAGCCGGGCCCAGTCTGAGCTGGCAGCCCCCGTGCCTCTCTGGCCCTCAGGGCTGCTCTCTTTGGCTTGTAAATGTTTACAAATATTTGTCTGTATTACCATTACTCTATTATTTCATCGAATCTTTTATGACACTGATTACAAAGTGAGCCCCTATTTTATCTACCACCAAGAAAAAAAAGCTCACAAACTCTGATGTGCCAGCAGTTGTAAGATGGGCCCCAACTTCACTGATTTTATTTTTTTTAATTTAATTTTAATTTTTTTCATTTCAGCATATTACAGGGGTACAAATGTTCAGGTTACTTATATTGCCTTTGCTCCCCCACCCCGCCAAGTCAGAGCTTCAAGCGTGTCCATCCCCCAAATAGTGCGCACCGCACCCATTAGGTGTGTGTATAGCCATCCCCTCCTCCCCCCACCATCTGCCAGACACCTGATGAATGTTATTACTATATGTGTGCGTTTAAGTGTTGGTCAGTTAATCCCAATTTGATGGTGAGTTTATGTGGTGCTTGTTTTTCCATTCTTGGGATGCTTAGTAGAATGGGTTCCAGCTCCATCTAGCATAATCCAATATGTGAAAATATGTGCTGCTTAGTATTAGTGAAATACAGTAATCACCAACATTTAAAAATTGGGGAAAACTGTATGGCAATTCCTCAAAAAATTAAATATAGAATCACTGTATGATGCAGGAATTCCACTTCTGGATATATACCCAAAAGAACTGAGAGCAGGGACATCTGTACACCCCGTCAACAGCGGCATCATGCACAATAGCTGCAACGCGGAAGCAGCCCAGTGCCCGTCGACAGATGAATAGATAAGGAAAATGTGGCATACGCATGCAGGAATATTATTAGCTTTGAAAAGCAAGGAAATTATGACACATAACTGGCACAGGCATGCTCCTTGAGGACATTATGGTAAGTGAAATAAGCCAGTCACAGAAAGACAAATCCTGCATGATTCCACTTAGATTAGTAGAGCAGTAGAAATCATAGAGACAGAAAGCAGCCCCTGGTGTTCGCAGGGGGCTGGGGGCAGGGGAAGTGGGGAGTTGTTTTTTGTGGGTACAGAGTTTCAGTTGGGGAAGATGAAAAGCATTCTGGAGATGGACGGTGGTGATGATTATACTTAATGCCACCAAACTGTACACTTAAAAATGGTTAAGATGGTAAATTTTAATTATGTATATTTTACCACAATAAAAATTAATAAAATCGTGTGTTAAAAAATTCTACTATTTCACATAAACTCTCGTATTCTGGTTTCTTCTGAATAATTGCAAACTCCGGCAACACAGGGCCCACATCTTTACACAGCAGCAGTTGGCTGGAGAAAAGCAGGCCTTTCCTCTCGTGTTTTTTAAAAATTTTGATTTGTTTATTTTAAATAAATAATACATTCTTAGGGTTCAACAATGAAAACACACAATGGTATAGGATGAAATCTCTAACTCCCGCGCTGCCGCCATTGACGCTTCTCAATTCCCTACCACAAAGACACAAAACCCTCAGGTAAGTTTCTTGTGCAGCCTTCCAGTTTGGTTAATGCAGATACAAAGTATGAATGGATATTCCTTCAACTCCTCTTCATTGATAATAGGTTCTGTCCTTGGTTTCATCACTTGCTGATGTGTCTCGCAGATGTTTCCAAATCTGAAGACAGAAGCAGCCGTTCACAGAAACCTCACTTTCTTCTTTGCATACCCGGTGGGCTCCTGGGGTGTTTGAGGTCAGCCTCCTTTGCGTAGCCTGGGACACTCTCAGCAAATGCTGGGCCTAAGGGTGGGAACAAGTAGGCCAGTGGGTGGGGTGGGGTGGGGAGAGGGTGGGATGAACAGAAGGAAGTATTTTCCTCCTCGCTCAGCACGTGCGCGGCTCTCGGGGAGTAGGTCGGAATGCCGGGATGCGCAAGGTCCAGAGAGTTTATAGTCTTGTGGGGGAGAGAGAAAAATGGGGCGAAATGGACAGTTATAGCACGAGAGTGGTAAGTTAATTAAACTCTTTGAACTTCTGATGTCTCATTTCCAAAGCAGGGATATTTTAGTTTGTACTTTCAGGGTTATTGTGTAGATTAAACACGACTACACAATGCCTGGTGTATGGTAAGCACTTAATATGTCTTTACCTCTGTGGGGGCATAGTGGAGAGAATCAGACTGCTTGGAGGTGATACTGAGTAGGGTTTTGAAGGCTAAGTAGGAGTTTGCAAAATGGAGAAGTGGGAGTAGTACATTCCCTTCAAGGAAATAGCATGGGGTCTCCCAGCTTGCTTTTAGGTATTAGCCCTATTTCCAAGAGGATGTAACCAAATCTCATAGAGAAGATGCATCCCGGCCCAGGTCAGACATGGAGAGCCATGACCCACGCCCAGTTCTGTCTGACTCTGAGCCCTGTGGTCAGTGAGCACTGCAAAACGAACAAAACGAGCACTCCTGCTCCCAAGACTTGCACACTCATGTTTCGACTTGGGGATTGTAATTTCGGTTGCTGAGGCATGTTGGGTGGCCTTGACCTCTTGTGAGGGGTCCCCACCCCACTCCCCCTGCCTGGCATTCATGGGCTCAGGAGACCCTCACCATCCCTCAGCTCTGCTTTCCCCTGTGTGAGCTTCCCTCCCAGGGGGGAGCTCCCCAGAAGGTGGCAAAATGGCCACTGGCAGCTCCAGATCCTTATTTGGCCAACTGAGCCACCAGGCAGGAGAGAGGAGAGTCTTTCCCAGTGGTTTCAGTGAGAGTCTCAGATGGGGCTCTCGCTGGTCACACCTGGATCACGTGACCACCCCTGGACCATCACCTGGCTGAGGGAATCTGGTCCTCTCACAGGTCGGACCTGGGTCGCATGGCCACTCTGGAGTTGGCCAGGGGAGCCAGAGCTGCAGAGGGGAGGTGGTCTTCCACAGTAATATCAGAGTTCAGCTTCTAGAAGAAGGAGAGATGGCCAGCAGGCACAGCAGCGTTCTTCACGAAACCCCAGAGGAGCCCACAGCCTGGTCTGCTGGAGACAGAGCGCCTAGTGGTCTCCTGTGAGCCTGGGCTGAGCGGGAGAGCTGTCGTGGGGGCGGTGGGGCAGGACTCGCGGCCCGGGAACCTGCCCACAAGACGGCATGGCAGCCCTGCGTGGAGAGCTGTGCCGTGTGCAGGCGTGGTCACAGCGAGGCAGGGCAGGGCGCCTTCCTGTCTCCTCCTCACACTGTCCTGATTACGATCTGAGGTAAGGAGGTAGGACAAAGGATCTGAGCTTCTGTAATTCATGGGCCTGAGCCACGCTCTTCATCCGACAAGACCCTCTGGGGCTTAGCAGTGATTCAGCAAGAGAGGAAAAGGGTTTTATGAATTAGTACCAACCCTTGGGAGGGACAAAACTAGCCTAGGGGAAGCCAGAGAGGTGAGCTCAATCCCCATGGCATCCGCTGACCCTTTGTATAGAGAAACCTGTGTTTCCAGGGCAACCGCCACATCCTGATTGGACACCTCACCTTGCCAAGGAGTGCAATTTGAAACATTCTGGCATGTAATTTACTGCAGACGTTCCGTGCACCAGACCTGCGTCGAGTGCTTTATATACATGATGTCCTTTCACCCTGCGGCATGAGGGGGCTCACCCCCATTTTACAGATGAGCGAACTGAGGTTCCAGGAAGCTAGGAAACTTCCACCAACGTCACACACCGGGCAGTAGTGAAGCCAGATTTCCCTAAATCCATTTGACAGACAAGCACTCGTGCTTCCAAGCTGGGGCCCCTTTGATACTGGGACCAGAGACCCAGTTGCAGCCCAGGTCACCCCAGAACCCTGGCAGGTGGGTGGTGCCTGCCCACAGTCCCGCAGCAAATGTTCTGAGGACACTCGAATCACAGGCACAGGCAGAGACTTCCTTCGACTTCTGGCCCCAGAGTCTCCTGCCCCAGGCAGGTCCCCATCTTTCGGCTTCTGCCTGAACCTGGCATTCCCTCTCTCATCTAAAACCCAGCAATTTGGGCCCCCTCTAGCTTCAGAGGGGAGGCTGGGAGATTTTGGAGAGGGACAGGAGGGGTTGAGTAGGCAGGACTGGGTGGGACCACAGCCCAAGGCCACAGAGGAGGCGGGAGGCAGGGAGACAGCTTCATTAGCCTGTCCCCAGGGGACTTGGCAGCCAGTTATTAAATATTCCCTAGGTTGATGAACTTGGCGGGGAGGGAAGAAAACAACTGTGGGAGTTGTGTGTATGTGTCAGGTGGAGGTTGGCTCTGCCTGGACCAGGAAAACCCGTGGTCTCATTTTATGGGGGGAGGGCTGAGACAGAGGATTCTCCAGGGCCTAAACCTGTCACCATGGCACAGCTGTTCTTGGCAGCAGGGATGGTGGTCCGTGTCCTTGGATGCAGGCAGGGAGCTGCATCGACCTCAGAGCTGGTCCCTGGGGCACCACCGCCCTGGGGGCTCCTTGGATTCCATGGTGGCTGGGCCTGGGGGCCGTGGTGTCCACTGGCCCCTCAGCCCTGTCCTGTCTGTCTCTGAGCGTCCTGCCAGCTCTATTTGTCATCTTGGGCATCTTTCTGCTCCCACATTGCAGATCATGTCATTTTCCCTTACTCCATGTGGAAGGGCATCTGTCAGTGACTCAGTTCCCCGAACCTCTTCTCTTCACCCCTGCCACGCGCCCCTCAGGCCCTCAGTGATGACCGGAGTCCTCGCCCCGACTCAGACCTCTGCTGAGCAGTTGCCCGGACGTCTCCCAGGGATACTTCCAGCTCCACAGACTCCAGCCATCCTCATCCTCCACGCAAACCTCCTCTGCCTCTGTGGCGCCCCGTCTCAAAGAAGGGCACCAGCCCAGGCCAGAAGTCCTGGACTCAGCCCCATTTCTGTTCCTCCCCGAGCCACCGTGGGGGAGCCACAGCGCCTGGTCCTTAGTAGCTCTCAGCATCTCCTCCCGCTCCCCGTCCCCACTGCGCCCCGGATCACGTGGCTTCCCTCCTCCTGGACCATTTCGTAGCCTTCACGTTGGTCATGCTGCCCGTCCACATCTCTCCTGCTTGAAGTTCGCCATGGCCCCGGCACTGTGCCGGAGCCCACGCTCTTACTCTGGCACCCCATGGCCGCCTCTGCTTCGACGCCTGCTCCAGCCCTTCGAACCTCCAGTTCCCCCAGCTTTTCATCTTCCATCTCCGCTAACTCCGGAGTAAGCTCAGCCTCCGACTCCTCTAGGAAACACCCCCTGAATATGTCCCCACTCTGCACCCCCAGCAGGTTTGGTGTCCCTGTGCTGGGCTCTGGTGGCATCGTGTGGGTCTGCACTGCAGCGCGGCACACGCGACGGCACGCTGTCCCAGAGCTGCCTGCAGATGTGCCCGGCCCGCTGACTGTGGGAGCCTGGTTTGTCTTTCTGTTCCTGTCGTTGGCTCGGTGTCAGGTGTGTGGTTAGTGTTCAACCTGGGCTGCAGGGAGAAACGAAACGTCTGTTAACCAACCTCTCAAATGCCAGTGCCAGGGCCTTTTGAAGTGTGTATTGATCTCCTATGGCTGCTGTAACAAACTTCCACAAACACGGTGCCTTAAACCACGCACATTCATTCCCTTCCCGTTCCAGAGATCAGGACTCCGACTTGGGCTGAGACCAAGGCATGGACAGGGCTGGCTCCCCCCGGAGGCTCCTTGCCTTCTCCAGCTTCTAGAGGCTGCTCACTGTCCTTGGCTCCGGGGCCCCTTCTCCATCTCTGCAGCCAGAGACGGGCTGAGTCCTTTCCACGCTGCCGTGCTCCGCTTCTCTCTTCTGCCCCCTCTTTTGCCTGCGAGGACGCTGGTATTCACTGCAAGCCCCACTGGGAAATCCGGGATAATCTCCCTCTGCTATGGTTGGTCAGATAATTAGCAAGCTTACCTTTCATCTGCAGCCTTCATCCCTCTCTGCCAGGTAAGGTCACAGCACAGTCACAGGTTCTAGGGATTAGGACGTGGATGTCAGGGAGGGGCCTTGCTCTGCTGCTGCAATGCGGAAGGAGCTGGAAAGGCCAGTGCAGTGTGGGCAGAGGACAGGGCCGGGGGAACACTTGGTGCTCACTGGATCGGATCTCACCCACGTCACAGGCGGAGAACAGGGGAAGAGTGGGTTCCCAAAGGAAAGTCTGCACACTGTTTTACCAGATGGGTAAGGCTCCCCGCTTTACCCAGGGAGGCCAGCCGGGGTAGGAGAGAGAGAGCACTGGACTGAGAGGAGACCCGTGTTCCTCCACGGGTTTGCGGCGTGACCTTGAGCAAGTTACTCGCTGACTTCTCTGGGCCCCACTGTGGAATGAGGGGGTGGGATTGGATGCTCTCTAAGGGACCTTCCAGCTTCAACAACCTCACCATTCGGAGGCTGTTCCCATCTGTTTAGCCCATCTGTTTTCTTGTGCCTGTAGACACTAGTAGTAAAAATCCTTAGAAAACCCAGTGAGTTTTCTGCAGGGAAAGCCGTGGAGAGCGGGGCTAAGTCTGGGCTCTGCAGCAAAGCGGGCGAGGCGTCCGAGAGCTTTGTTTTCCACACGAGGGGCTGGGGGAGGCAAGCCCTGGGTTCATGGGAGAATTTGGGGCCCGAGCAAATGGTCAGGGACTATCGCGACCCACGGCTGAGTCTGCCGCTGGGGTTAAGCTTCACTCTGTGCTGCTGTCAGGGCTGAGTGCATGGCCAGGGGTAGGGGTACCGTGTGAGTCGGGGTCACTGTGTGAAGGCTCAGTCTGGGTCTGGGGTGGGAGGTCAAACGCTGGCCAGCAGAGGAAGGGCACATGCGGGTATGGGGGACTCGGGTGTCATTCAGAAGTAACTTTGGCCACATGTGACTTCTTACACACTTATTATTTAACATCTTATAATGGTTACTTATTCTTTTGTGGCTTGTCTGCTGTCTTTGACTGCGATGTCAACTCCATGCAGGCAATGATTTTGTTCTCTGTACACTTTCAGCTCCCAGAACGGTAGTTGGCACATGGCAGTGCTCCATAGATAATTGCTGAGTGACTAACTCAGTCGCTTGGAGGCGCATGCATCCAGGTGCGGCTAGCGCTGTGTGCATTTGGCCAGCAGATCCCTGACTTTGCTGCCCATTAGAACCACTTGGAGACTTCTTGCAAACCCCAGTGCCCATGATGCACCCCATACCAACTGACCCAGAATGTCTGGGGGCCAGTGCCAGCCTTCGATATTTGTTACAGACTCCCTGGGTTATTCCACTGTGCTGCAGTTTGAGAGCCACTGCACGAGACCACGGAAAGTGGAGGACGCACAGGGAGACTTGCACACAGGCAGGAGTGAGATCAGAGACTCGCGTTCTGGGTGGTAGGATGGAGACTTTTCGTCCTAGATCTCTATCACATTCTCCGGACACCCTCCACGAAGGTGATTACTTTGCTCTCACAGAATGGATTTTGGCCGCGAGTCAAGAAGAGCTCTCGCTTCCTGACTAAACGATGGCAAATCAATTTGAGGTCTTGGAGGAGCTGCTGATTAGGCCTGGCAGCTGGGGAGCCTCTGGCTGTTGGAGCCAAGGCAGGGCTCACCGGGCCTTTGGGAGGAGGGGCAGGCAGCAGCTGGGGGCCAACCGTGGGGTCCAAGAGCCTTGCCTTTTCTTGGGGGGCAGGGGCAGCTTAGATGGGTTGCTGTCCAGGTTTAAGGGTGCACGCTTGGTTTATTTTTTTATTTTTAATTTTTTTATTTCAGCATATTACAGGGGTATAAATGTTTAGGTTACGTATATTGCCTTTGCCCCACCTGAGTCAGAGCTTCAAGCGTGTCCATCTCCCCGACTGTGCGCACCACAGCACCTGTTAGGTGTGTATATACCCATCCTCTCCTCCTGCCTCCCATCTGCCCGACACCTGATGAACGTTACTACTATATGTTGTTTATTTAGGTAGTAATCTCAACAGCCGCCATTTCTTGAGAGCTTTCTGTGTGCTGTGCACTTTAAATCTTTTGTTGCAATAACTGGGCAGGACAGGTCTTATCATCCCTTCTTACGGAGGCCCTGAGAGGTAAAATAATGTGCTCCAGGTCAAATGGCTTCAAAGTACTAAGCCAGGCTTGGAACCAGGTCTGTCTGGGGGAATCCAAATGTCTTCTCAAGATGGGCTGCTTGCTGCATGCTGGTTCACACGTCTGCACCATGAGCTCCAGTGATCATGTCAGACTCAGGTCTGAAAAGCAGCGCCTAGCCTGTGTTTGGCCACGTGGAGGCTCTTGGGAGAGAAGACTTTGCTGAAGGCAGAGAGGAAAGAGGAAATGTTTGCTGCATGGATGGATGAATGCAGGAGTGTTTGCTGACTACGGGCTGAAGAAAAAGCTGCAGGTGGGCTGCGGTGTGCACTGCGAGGTAGGCAGCCTCCCAGGCGGGCCCCGTCCCCAGTGAGCCTCCCTCCTGGTAGTCATGCCATGTAGTATCCGCCCATGTTGGATCAGAGCTGGTCTGTGTGACAGGCAGAATACTGCAGAAGGGATGGTGCATGGCCTCCCAGGCTAGGTCATGAAAGACATCGCGGCTTCCACCTCGCTCTCCTGGATCACTCAATCTGCCATATTGCCCACATGGTGAGGACACTCAGGAGGTTCTATGAAGAGGCTCTCCTGGAAATGAAGCCTCCTGCCAACAGCCAGCACCAACCGCCTGCAAGGTGCTCGGCCACCCTGCAGGTGGCTCCTCCAGCCCAGGCAAGCCTTCAGATGAGACTGCAGCCCCAGCTGACACCTTGATTGCAACTGCGCGAGGGACCTCAATCCAGAACTCCCCAGGCAAGCCACTCCAGAATTCCTGACCCACAGAAACTGTGAGAGAAAATAAATGTTTATTGCTTGAAGCCACTAAGTTTGGGGGTGATTTATTATGTAGTGACAGGCAACTACTGCACAATGCTAAGTTTCTTTTGAGCTGACAATTTGAGAGAGCTTCCTGCATGAGTTAGCTATCCTCTTCTGTCCCCTAACTCACTCGGGACCCTCGTCTTGTGTTACAGTGAAAAGACATGAGACAGATTTGGTTTTAAATCCAGGCTTCCCAACTCACTATTTGGATGACTAGAGGATTTTTACTCTGATACATTCTTCTCCTTTTCTCTCCCTTTCCCTCTTTCGCTCCTCTTCACGTCACTTCTCTTCATCAGTCTTGCCACGGCAATAGCAGCATTTGGTAGCGGTGGCTGTCACTTTTAGGTACGTGCTGTGTGCCAGGGCCTGTGCTAGGGAACGTACAGACATCATTTTACTTAATTCCTTCAATAACCCCAGTGGCGGTGGTGAGCTTGGGCATTACTGTTCATAATAAGAAGTCAAGGGGCAGAGCAGCGGAGTCCCCTGCCCAAGACCGGACGGGAAGAGTCAGGTCTCAGAGCCAGGTGCGTCTGAGCGCAAAGCCTGCGCGGTCTCCAACATGTGCCTCTGCTTTCTGGCCTCGGCTTTCCCTCATGAAAAGCAGTGATAATACTGACCCCACAGACTCCTGTCAGGATGAGGAGGGGAGGAGGCTTTGAAGCAATTAGCCGTGGTGTATGGCACACAGCAGGTGCCCAGCAAGTGGGGGCTGCCCTGCCCCCCGTCCATCCCCTCCCTCCCCTCGTGTAGTTTGACGTGGGCTGCCTTGGCCTCATGGGGACAGGGCCATGCCCAGTGCCACTCAGGATGAGAGCAGCAGGGAGTCGATGTGGCCAAGAGCCGCAGGGCCTACCCCAGGGCCTACCCCAGGGTAGGGAGGACGCCCTGCATCTGGAGACCAAGGAGAGGGTGACACCAGCCCTGACCCACCCACTGAGCCTGTGCCACGTGCCAGCTCTGTGCTCCGACCAGGAAGCGCCCTGCCCGGGCTCCCGGGTGAGAAGGGGCTGGGCCCGTGCTCATACCAGGCCTGTGGAGAGGCGGGATGTGTGCAGACATCTCCTGCTGGAGGATCTCAGCTGAGAAAACACTGTCCTCAGAGGGCACCAAATCATCTCTCAGATCAGGCGAGAAGCCCCAATTAATTACAAGTGCTCAGGGAGTGATCTGGAAGCAGCTTTGCAGCCACTTGAAGGGATGCAGGAGGAGGCTCCGTTAACCCCCTGCCTCCGGGCAGCTTTCGCTTTGGGAGAAAGAGGGGAGCTGACCAGAACGAGCTTCCTGACCCTGCGGGGAGTGCCAGCAGGAGTGGCCCTGCCACGGGCGGCGCAGAGGGCCTCCCGGTCACATGGGAGGGTGGATTTGACTTTAAATCCTTTTCCTGCTCCGGGTTTCTTGGTTTCTCGTGCTTTGACCCTGCGGTGACGTCAATGGTGAAGACATCACCCTACCCGGGGGCTCGCCCATGCAAAGGGCTGTCTGTGGTTCCGCACGGGCCGGTGTGGTGCCCAGACTGCCCACTGGACTCTCCCCAGGAGGCTCAAACCCAGAAGCCCCAAACCAAACCCTTCCCCCACGAGTGTTCCTCACCAGTGTCCCCAGCCTCTCAGCCATCCACCAAGGGCCCAACCAGTTCCTGCAGACGTCCTTCATTCCTCCCTCCCCACGCCCACCACCCAGGTCAGACTGCTTTGTCTCCTCCCTGCCTTTGCCCATGCCAGTCCCTCTGCCCAGGTGCCCCCCGTCTCCACTGGGCTGACTCCTCCTCATTTGCAATTCATTTCAGATGCCGCCTCTTCCACAGAGCCTGCGCCAAGCCCCGGGGTTTACCTCCGTGGCTGCACATGCTGCGGTGGGTAACAGGGCTGTCCACCCGCCTGTCTCCTCCATGTACAGGGGGTTCCCAGAAGGAAGGGCCCTGTGGTGGGTGCTCTTGGTGCCCAGCACTGTGTTCAGACATTGCAGAAGCTCTGTGAGTGCTCCTCACCTGCGAGGATTCGGACTTAGGAGAAGGCCTTCAGAACTCAGAGGAGAGGGCGCTGGTATTTACTGACACACCAGGGTCCACTGAGTGGAAAGGAGAGAAGTGGGGAGCCAAGGAGTGTCTGAGTGTCCCAGGCCGGGATGTTTCCTGGGAGGCCCTGGCTCTTGGGAGGACAGAGCCGGGGTGTGGGTGGAGCACAGAGATGCACTCCCAGGGAAGCCCGAAGCCTTGTATTCTCTTTCTCTCCTGTCCCCAGCCTTGCGAGGCCCTCGGAGTCCAGCCCAGGGCTCTGGGAATGAGCCCAGTCTTGCAGAGGCTCGGGGGAAGCCTGCCGTTGGCTACTGCTCCCACCGTGGGACATGTCCTCCACCACCTGGGCGCCTATGAGGCCCCGCTCTACTCCAGTGCTGTGTAGGGAAGGGGGAATTTGCCTCTAAGACCCTGCAGTGATACGCCATCCTGGTATCACACCCTGATGATCCGCTCCCAGAAGTGTGGGCAGGTCCTCTGACTTACCTCTCACCCACAGAATATGGCGAACGGGATGGGGTGTCCTTCCCGTGGTTGGGTTGCACAGCAGTGTGGCTTCCACCTTGCTAGCAGACCCTCTCTATTGCTTTTGTGGCTTGCACGCCTCAATGACGCAAGCTGCCATGCTGTGGGCTGCCCCAGTGGAGGGGCCCACACGGCAAGGGACAGGTGATGGTCGCCAGCCAGCAGCCAGCAAGGAACGGAGGCCCTCAATCCAACAGGAACCGCACCCCACGAGCAGCCACGTGAGCCTGGAAGTGACCCTTGCCCAGCCGAGCCTTCTGATGCCACCCCAGCCCTGGCCTGCACCTTGACCGCAGCCTCAGGAGAGATCCTGAAGCAGAGGACCCAGTTAAGCTGTGCCCAGACTCCCGACCCACAGAAACCGAGATAATAAATACGTGTTGGTTAAGCTGCTCTGTTTGTGGGAATTTGTTATGCGGCCTCCCGTGGCACATGGAGCTCCCTCTGACTCGGGGCGTCCAGGGGACCCGCTACCCACAGTGCACTAACCCAGGGTCCTGGGAGGATGTGGGAGGACAGGCAGGAGGGTGATGTCAAGGCAAAGAAGAGAGAGGGGCCGGTTGGTTGCAAGGACCCGAAGGGAAGTTGCTTTTGGCCCCCTTTTGGTTGGGCCGGAATTTGTTTTTTTGGGCCTTGGTTCGGCTTGGTTTTCCTTTGGATTTTCCTTTTTGTTGGTTCTTGGGGGGGGCTTGGGGCGGGGGCCGGCGTTGCCTTTCCGGGGTTCCCAGTTTGGGGGGGGGGCCGGGGCGGCAATGTCACCTCCAACAGAACTTGCAGAGTGCCATGCATTGGATGCTCGGCATGTGGGGCTCGGAGGGTGCGTGCAGGACCCTGTTTCCTCCTCACAGCAACTGCCAAGGTCAGAGAAGTGATTATCATCCCGTTTTACTTGCGAGCAAACACTCGGAGGGGTTGAGTGGCTTGCTCAAGATCATTCTGCTGGGTGACAGAGCCCGTAAGCACACCCAGTGCTGTCTAAACTCTGAGACCGAGGCTCTCTATTGTGTGAGTGCAGCAACAGACTCTGCTCTGGGCAGGGGGACAGAGGCTGTATCAGGGTGGGCTTCACAGGGGAGGAGACATTTGAGCTGGAGCTTGAGGAGTACACCAAGGAGGGGCAGGGCACCATTCATCCCAAGCAGAGGGGACAGAATATGCGAACGCCAGACAGCGTGGTGTGTGGTTGGGGGCTGGGGGTGCTTGGAGCACAGAGGCAGGCATGGGTCTGCCCAGCAGGTTGGGATAATATTACACAGGGCCATTTTGAGAACTGGGATGTTACCTATAGGCAGATGCCATCCTACAGGCCACTAGAGGGTGCTGGGTGGGGAGTGTGACATGTGAGCTTTGCATGTCAGAAGAGCCTTGCAGGTGGGAGGCTGGGGGTCGGGGGAGGGAGGCATGGAAGGAAAGGGGTGGGGGCTGGGAGACGGCATGCGGCAATGGGAAGGCCCCAGCCAAGGGAGGAGAGATGGGGCCTGCCATAAGGCAGGGTATGGGGCGGGGGTTGCAGGGGGCTCTGGAGTGGTCCTGACCGCTTGGGCAGGGCCTGGGAAGAGTCTGTGTCCAGGAGGAATGCCCAGTGTTGTCCTCTCTGTGACTCCAGCCTCCGTCAATGTTCAGGGAGTGAACAAGGGACAGGTGAATGCCCGCCCATGTGACCTGGCAGTATTCTCAGGATGCCACACCCCGAGGTGCTTGGGCGAAGGGTGGTCAGAGACGGGCGTGGGAGTCAGCCTGGACTGCCGCCCCTGGGGCTGGGGAGTTGGTTTTGGAAGGCAGAGAGGTGGAGTGATTCTAGAACTCCAGGCCCAGCCCTGACTCTGGCCACTGTTGATTTCTGGAGTCACTTCCAGTGTCCTGGCCACAGGCCAGGGCAAGACTGGAGATTTTCTGGGGTCTCTTGAGCTTTGTGGGGTGTCCCCACCACTGTTGAGTCGGTGCCTGTTTAGCCCTGGTGGTGCCGACGGACAGAGAGGACAGACAGACGGAGAGGTGCTGTACAAGGTCTTTTTCTTTGTTGTCATGGTTGGTTTCGTACATCTCAGCATTTGCGTCATACAAAGGGGGAGCAACGGCCATGGCTTTTGGTCAGGTTCAGGGAGACATGAAGGGGTGCCCCTCCCCTCCCCCCAGGCACTGACACATTTAAAGGAAGCAGAGCAACAGGAACACAGCACGAACGTGGGAAAGGGGTCCCCCGCGGAGCAGGATGGTCGGTCTCACCTGGGTCTCACCAGGACTCCCCACTGCCACCCCAGGGCCAGCATGAGCACCTCCCATTCTCTCCCCAGTGAGGGGGGTGGGGCACAGGAGTGGGGACTGGGGCAGGGACGTCTGGTGGGAGGCATGTCCTCAGGCTAGCGAGACATCCCCCATCTGAGCCAGTCGCCCCCAGCCTCCCCGTGTGGTCAGGAGCCTGTGGAACCCTAGGATGGAGCAGCCGGCTGCGGGGGCTCTGGGGCTGGAAAGTCCGCCCCATTTCACTCCAGCCACGAGCTTTTGAGGCTGCTTTGCCCACCAGCCGTACTTCTATCCCTCCCCCACCTCTCTCTCTCACACCTGGGAGGGCCTCTCAACTCCTGATTCCACTTGGAAGAGCACCCACACAGCTCTGCAGTTAAGGACACCTTCCGGTGTCCTTCCGGCTTCGGGACCTGCAGTGGAGGCCGTGCCCAGCACAGGGAGATCCCGAGAAGCCTTTTTCCTTCTCTCTGGGGGTGCATCTGGGCACAGGAGCCCGAGCGGCCCTCCGCACAGGCACACGCGCCCACCGGCGGCTGCGCGCTCCCTGCACTCATTCTTTTCTCACCGTATACAAACGACTGCGCCTCCCTAGTCCCCTAGCTGGCGGGTCTCTCCTTGTGAGTCGTGTGTGTGCTGAATTCTGGGGCTTCTCCCCGCCAAGTGTCCGTGCACACTGCCCCATTGATGTGTGGCACACTCATCCCCTCCCATCCCGAGGGTCGCACACACCTCACGCCCCAGGTGCATCCCCTGCCAGAGCGACCTGTACAGATTTTGTGTCCCCACCAGTGTGCCGCACACAGACATCCTCTCTGGGCCTACATTAGCTGCTCCCACAGTCAGGTCTGTGTTAGAAATGACAGTCATTATGTCCCCTTGGACCTAAGAGTGATCTCTCAGCAGTGGTTGGAACCAGGTATGCACTGGGCAGAAATTCTCCCTCTGCCTCCACCTCCAGGAAGACCTCAAGCCCTGCTGTCAAGGAGCAGAATGGAGGGGTCCAGATGTGTACCCAGCCTGGAGGGCACTGGGGTGGGGCCTACTCTGGGTGCCCAGAGGGCCTGCAGAGCCACCAGGGATGCCCTCTGACCACCTGGGCTATCTGGTGTGGCTGGGTTCCCTTGCTCATCTGAAGCTCACTGGGCCTTGGTCTCAGCTACCCACCGGGCACTCTCTGTGCCCTGGCATCACCTTTAAGGTTTGAGGTCCGCTGTCAAGGGGGAGACCTCTCTGAACACTTGGCATCCACTCTGTGTCCAAGCAAGGCTCACCCACAGGGTGTGGGGAGGCCTGGGGCCCCTGGACTGGGCCCTGCCTGTCTTTGGCCCAGGACCCCAAGGCTCTCGAGAATGACCATCCTGCCCAGGATGATGGACACAGACAGACAAGCAGACAACAGGGGTGCAAGGTGGCTCCCCATCACAGACACAGACACAGGCCCCTGCGGGCCAACACGGGGCACAGGGGAGGGCTGGGGTGGGGGAGGAGGGTAAGTCCGGGGAGCCGGAGCTGCTGAGGCCCTGCTCCCCAGAGAAGGGACAGACCAGGGGACTTTTCTGGTTCCCTAAACATATGGATTGTTTTGTCTCGTCTTTAAAGTATTGCAGTCTAACTGATATGGCTTTAACTATTGGAAACGGACAGAGAAGACACATGTCTCTCTCTGAAATAAAAGCATAAGTCCACTAAAATGGAAAACCCGCAGAATGCAAGTGGGGCTTCAGGGCAGGCAAGTCGCCCCTCCCTGGCCCCTGCTTTGGGGATAGGCCCTGGTGAGGGCCAGCATGGCTTCCTGGGGCACTGCCTGGGTGTGTCCCAGTGGGATTCTGAGGACCTCAGGCAGGAACCCCCCAAGGGCGGGAGGACTCTAGGCCAAGGACAAGGTCTCCTGTCGGATGTGGCCTCCTGGGACCGACGGTGTCAGGGCTGGCAGGGGGCATCTTACCTGTGTTCTTTCTCCCCAAGCACATGTCCAGGCACACAACTGCCTTTTCAGACCCATACACATGACAGCCTTAGCACATCTCACAAGTCTCTCAAACACACATTTCTGCAACACCTGACACCTAACACATACCCATCACTTCTGAAACACATACCGTTTTGAAAACACATGCATAAACAAGCTAACACATGCAATCTCTAAACACAGATGACTAGCACACACTCATGACACAATCTCAACTCAAATACACCACCTCAAACAAGCACAAGTCATAGCTATGATGACTAACACACGTACACAATCTCAAGACGCACATACACATTCTAACCATCCACATATGCATGAAATCTCTGGACACACAATCGCTGATGCAGTCTTTGCCATGCACTATCACGCATGCATGGACACACACTTTACTCCCCCATTTGCTCACCCCCCCAGCACCATTCTTACACAACCGACTGAGGAGGAAGCCTTGATAACTTGGGGGAAGGGGGATAAGTGCCAGTCCCATACATCCCAGAGGAGAGTTTGTTCTTGGCCAATGAGATGAATGGACGGATGCCTTCTGTCAAGTGGGAATTGGCTTCTCCCCAGTGGCTTGGGGCTTTGGCCAGGAAGGATCCTCCTGGGGACCATGGGGGCCCTGGAAGCACATAGACAGGACAGGGTGAGGGAGAGGGGTGGATAGGAATGGGGGCAGCTTGGCCACACCAGTGGGAGGTCCCACGGCATAGACCATTGCTGCCCGATGGCTCCAAGTGTTTTCTGCAGCCCCTTGGCTGGGCAAGCTGGGCCCAGCCTGGCAGTGGGGCCCCAGGACCCAAGTAGGGTGTTGGGTGGGGGGACAAGGGGCTGCCCCACCCTGGGGCTCCTCCACAGATGAGCTAAAGTCTGAAGAAGATCCATTTGGAGGGACCAGCTTGGCAGGGGCCATGCCTCTCTAGGTGCGGGTGGGGGAACGGGGTGCTCCTGGGCTGTGTGTATCACCAAGGAGAGGGAAGAAGGAAAGTCCCAGCCTTCTGCCCAGACCCCAGCCTGGCCAAACCCCGGACCTCTCAGGCTGGGCCCCCACGGGGCAGATTTACCCTGACTTCCTTCCTAAGAGCCAGGCTACTCAGTGCCCCTGCCCTGACCTGGAGGTCAGAGGCCAAAGGTCAGCATGCTGGGCAGGGCTGGAATGTATCATCGCTTTGGCTGGCTGGGGACAGTGGTCCTCCTGGCAGTGGGGAGCATGAAGGAATGTATGGGGGTTACCACACTAGCATAGACCTTAGGCTTCCTAAGGGGCCCCCAGTGCCTTTGGCCCTGGGTTTGACACCCCCTGCAGAGGAAAAGCCATCTTCCCTTTTTCAAGCTGCTGGGGAGTGGGGTGGGGCTGTGCACCCTGGGATGAAGGGGGGTGTGAGGAGGTGCTGAGGGGAGGAGCCCTGGCCAGGGAAGGGGGCAGAGGCCAACTGAGGTTTTCCCCTTCAGAATTGAGACTTAACTTAATAAAAAGAAAAGAAAGAACAAAAAATAGTAACAGGTGAGTGGGGACGGGGCAGGAGGGCCGGTTACTTCTTGAACATGTCCTGCAGCGGCCCAGGCAGGTATTTGAGCACCGTGTCCAGGATGCTCTCCTCCTCCTCCTCCTCCTCATCACCGCAGCCCGCAGGGATGGCCTTCTTGGGCCGGGTCAGGCTCCCCTCGCAGGGCTGCTCCAGGGCTGCCTTCTCCTCCGCCTCCTTCTCCTCCTTCTTCTTCAGCCCATACTGGGAAGGTGAGGGCAGAAAAGAGTGTGAAGGCGGGCGAGGAGAGTGCCAGGCCTCAAGGTCACGTGGGCCTGGCCGAGGTGGCACATGAGAGCTTCTGAGGCTCGGTTCCCTCCCCTGTGAGGTGGGGACAAGGATGCCTTCCCTTGAAGGGGCCTGTAATAACTTCTTTTGAAATCCCCAAGATCTGAAGTGTTCCCAAATATCTGGAGCCAAATTTTGGTGACAAAACTTGACTTGAACCACTTACAGCCTTGATTTGTTGTAGGCTATAGTAGGAAGAACACTACCTATAGCAGACTAGTTATCGTTCCTGAGACTACTTATCAGACCGCTTTGTAAGCGGTAAGACCGCTTACAGCCTGGATTTATTGCGCGCCCTGCCAGACCGGCACTGAAGCGTTCGCGCAGGGTGGCAGCCCGGACCCTCTCTGGGCGTGACCCCCCCCAGCACCAGGTGCTCAGGGCACAGTGGTGTTTTTCTAACATTCCCGCATTCTGAATTCCACGAGTACTGGCCCCAGGTGTCTCAGGGTGAGATCGTGGACCCCCAGCAGCAAACATCGGGGCTCACTCGCCACGCGCATTCCCTTACGTAATCCCCGTGAGGGTCTCGCAAGGGAGCGGTTCTCGCGACCCGATTTTCTGGCGGCAAGAGGGAGGCTCAGCGGCAGCGGGGGCTAAGTGGGGAGCTGGGATTCAGGGGAGCGCGAGGCCGGGGCTCTCGCGGGGCCGGTTCCGCCCCTCGCGGCCCTCCCCTCCGCGGCGAGGCGGGCGGGGGCGCTGACCTTGTCGCGGATCTGCTGCCGGACCTTCTCGCGCTCGGCCTCCATGCGCGCGTGCTTGGCCTTGCGCTCCTCCTCCTGCTGCCGCAGCGCCTCCTGCCGCTCCTCCTCCTTCTTCTGCGCGTCGGGGTCCTTCTCCTCCTCGCCCCCCAGCATCTTGCCCATGTCCTTGGTGGCCCCTGCGGGGACAGGGCAGGGTGAGCGGGGCGGGGCCGGGGGCAGGGCTGGAGCGGGCCTGGCGGGGCGCGGGGGCGCGGGCCTCACCTCCCAGGGCCTGCTTCATGACGAAGTCCATGGCGCCGGCGGCTTAGCGTGGCCTAGCCCGCGGGCCCGCGTGCGTGCAGCGCTCCTGGCTGGCCTGGCGCGCGGAGGTGCCAACCTGCAAGAGAGGAACTGGGGCTCAGACGGGACAGCTCCGTACAGGCGCGGCGGGGCGGTGGCGGTACGCGGACGGGCGGCAGCCTCACCCTGGTTCAGACTCCGGCTCCGCTGAGGCCCACTCTGTGCCCTGCCAGGGGAGAGGAGATGGAAAGAGCTCTCTGCTGGTTCTGGACCTTTGAGCTGCCTAACGGCTTCTTTCTAGAGCTGTTTGGTCCTTGTTTAAAAACCTTCATCTTGATCATACTGTCTGAATTTGACTGAAGCCAGGAGTATTGGAAAGAGCCTGGAACTTGGAGCTAGGCAGAACTGGGTTCTAATGCCACCCTCATTCGTGTTCGTCATGTGACCTTCGGCAAAGTACGGGACCTCCTGGAGCCCCAGGTTCCTCTTCTGTAAGAGAGAAAAGGCAATGCCACCTTTCCCAGGGCCACTGTGGAGACCGGAGCGGATCCAGCCTGGGCGGCGGGACGGACCCATCCGACCCAGGCACGCGCTCGCCATCACCAGTCGGAGGGCGCGAAAACGTGAGAACCGGCTCGGATAAACATACCCAGACTCTGAAAATCGACAGATGGAGAAATCAGTTGTTTTGATTGCAACATACATGTACGTTTTGTGTTTTATAGCCTGATGCTGGTTTTTATTTTGAATTACCGATGTGGGCATTGGAGACACTGTAATCTGGGGATTTAGGGCCTTTAAACTATCTAGCACTGGCCTCGTGGGCACTCAGCTAATATTAGTCTTCTTCCCTTCTCCCTAAGTCACCAGCTTTCAGTGTTTATTATACTTTTATTGTTATTTTTTGCCTCAGAAGATTTTCTCCAAATAAAATCTTAATGGGAATCTCAATATGCAAAACATGCGAAAGTGGAGCTATTTCAGTGTGGGGGGGGTGGCTGGAGCCTTTACCCTTGGCTTCTCTCTCCTCGTGTCCCCCCCACACCCCTGAGCATCTGAGCCCCAGTGCTCTAACTCGTGGAGGGTTTGCTCTTATATTAATCATTCAGTTCCACCGGTTCTTTTACAGACAGACAAAAAGCTGCCACAAATCTCCTTTTGGGGACATCCATGAGCTATCCAAAGTGTGAAGTGGCTTGATGGCCAGCGAAGGCCAGGCCCACTCCCCACGGTCTTTCATCCCACACATAAAGGCTTGGGGTCTTTATGATTTGCTAGGAAGGAAAAGGGGTCTTGGGAAATGGTGGCAGAGAAGCCAGGGTGGATATTGCAACCAGGCTGAGCTCAAAGTCACTGGCTCTTTGTTGATGGATTTTCCTCATTTCTCTCAGAATGAGAAATCATATCAGCAGACAGATGATTTCACGATATTGGGCCCAAGAGCTTATCCACATGATCAGACTGCCTGATAGGTTGTCTTGGGGAGAGAAAGTCATGACGTAGCAGGAAAAAAAATCCCCAGGGGTTTTGGCACCAGACACACCTGGTTCAAAATCCTCATTCCCATCCTAACTGGCTGTGGGTCCCTGGGAAAGCTTCGGTTTGTTCCCTACAAAATGGGGGAGTATTAAGTCCACCCTTTTACTGCTGTCTGAAGGAGAAGAGATGATACTGGTCAAATGCCTGGGGCGTTGCA
Source organism: Propithecus coquereli (assembly GCF_000956105.1). Taxonomy (NCBI): domain Eukaryota; kingdom Metazoa; phylum Chordata; class Mammalia; order Primates; family Indriidae; genus Propithecus; species Propithecus coquereli. The sequence continues at coordinate 132,290 of NW_012152163.1, read as the reverse complement.
GGAGCTCACTTCGCCATTGCAGGCTGCATACTTGTGGGGACAAGCCAAAAAGGAACAGGCTTTCCGGGACATGCAAGAAAACCCACCTGCCTGACCCAGGATTTTGAGTTTAAAGGTTGTGCAGGTTAGTCAAGATGTTTTCACATGATTTAAGACATTGTGAAAAGATTTCTAAGAACAGGAAATGAACAATTTAATAATCAAGTGATTTCAGGAACTCTTGGGTTCCTACTTTGTGTTTACACAGAGCTCAAGGAATTACCAGGTGGTGGCGGAGGATGCATGACTCTCATCTGAGATGTTTCAAATTGGTTGGCAGGCCACCTGGGCTGTAGTTCCAGTCTCATCCCTAACTTGCTGGGTGACTCTGGCAAGTCTCTCTCCTGGACCAGATGATCTTCCACGCCCTTTCCCCAGCGCCTCTGTTGGATTAGTTCAGCAACATTTCAACTGCTGACCACCCGACGGTGCCCTAAAACCCCGCTCTTCTCTTGGGTCTGTGACTCAGTTCTTTCCTCCAGCTCTCTTTCCTATCCCCTCCCCTCCCCTTCCTTTACTGGCTCCTTTTCTTCCTCCTGTCTCTTATGTAAGCTTGTTCCCCGGGACTCTGGCCTCAGCTCCTGCCTCTTTTTCCTCTCCAACCTTTCCCTGGAGGAACTCATCCATTCTAGGGACTTTAATGACCCTGATGACACCTAGATCTTATCTGAGCTTGAGATTCATTCATGCAACAAGTATGAATTGAGCACCTACCACATGCCAGTCCATGTGTTAGACACTGGGGATATACCAGTAAACAAGACAGATAAAGCCTTGCCCTCATGCAGATTACATTCTGAAGTGTGTGTGTGCATGTGCCTGTAGGGAAATAGGCAATAAATAAATAAGTCAAGAAATACATTCTCCTGGACACCTCCACCAGGTGTCCCATGGATACCACTCAAACTCAACATGCCATCTATGACCAAACTATCTCCTCCCCCAGACCCCTCTGCGTGCATGCATTCCTTTAGCAGGCATCTCCGCTCCCCACCCCAAGGCTGACTTCTCCGTCTCTCTTGCTTTAGGTGGCTCCCGTTCAGCCTGCAGGGATTATTTAGCAAAGCTTCCTGGGCCTGCCCCCAAATCTTGCTTCACAGTTCCAGCATGGCCCTCTCAGCTGTTAAGCAGGCTCTTGTTCACCCTGCCTAGACCCCCTAACCAATTCTCCATTTCTTACGGCCCACTGCCCCTCCCCCTCAGCAGGAGACTTTCCTCCCACTCACTGGTGCGGTGTAAAGGGCAGGAACTCTGGAGTCAGGCACACCTGACTCGGATCCTGAACCTGACACTTTTTAGCTGTGTGGTAGTTAGTAATTGACCTAACCTCTTTGATACTAGGTCTTCCCTGTAAAATGAGGATTATGGTATCACTTTGAAAATTTAGAAATAATCTATGGGATGCGCTTGCACGTGACGGGTGCTCAGTAAATGGCGGTTATGATACGATTGAAACGCTGAAGGCCGGCCAGCGCAGCTCCCGCAAGCTCCCCTCCTCCCAGCTCCTTCTGGTGCCTGTGCACTGGCTGTTCTCTCCCTACACCTCCTCCTTGATCCATTCATGGCTTCCTCTTCCTCACAGCCTGTCTCCTCTCCATAGGTGGCTTTTATCCCCTCTCCTCTCAAACTCCTTCTCTGAACCCTCCATTTCCCTTAATCCCTGCCCCTGTGATGAAGGGGCCTCCACAAGGTCGTGCTGCTCTGTGGGACCAGAGACCTGCTGCCTCTGCACCGCCTGAAACTGCCCTGGTCAGGAGGCCTCCCTGTGCCAGATCCAGGTGCCCACCTCTTCCCCATCCCTCCATAGCACCAGAGGCCGCTGGTGCCTCCCTCCTCCCACTCTTTTTGAGGCTTCTTGAATCTCCTCCTGAATTCCATGACACGGCACTCTTGTGGTCTTCATCCTACTTCCCAGACAGCTCTTCTCTCTCTTTGCTGACTCTTTTCATTTCCTTTAAAGTGTATCTTTTCTCCAAGCAATTTTCCCCTCCTCCCCCTCCCAGTGTGGCTCCGTCCCCCCCTGTCTCCTTTGGGAATCTCATCTACCCCTATCGGTTTAGTGGCTTCTTTAGCAAAAGATGTCTATGTCTCTCCCTCCCCCACCAACATGCACATTTAACTCTCTGCTGGACATTGTCACATGGATAATCTCAAATTCAATCTATCCAAAGATCAGTTGCATCCTTGCTTCCCCCACCCAACCATCTTTTCCTCCAGCA
>NW_012152163.1:129564-129982 GCF_000956105.1 Propithecus coquereli | reverse complement strand
CCCTGTTGCCCACAGCCCGGCTCCGCCCTCCCGGCCCGGGCCGGCACCGACCTGGCGGTCCCCGCAAGCGTCTGAGCCACTGCAGGGCTCCGGCCGCTGGACATTGTCACATGGATAATCTCAAATTCAATCTATCCAAAGATCAGTTGCATCCTTGCTTCCCCCACCCAACCATCTTTTCCTCCAGCATGCCTTGTTCTAATTGCCTCAACTGAAAACTCTAGAGTCAGTAAATTCCTCATTCATTCATTCACTCACTCATACTACAACTATGCTTTGAGCACCTGCTTTCTGCCAGACACTGTTCTGGGGCTGGGCGGGGGACAGGGAGTCCCAGTACTTGGTCTCACAGCATTCAGTAGGCTGGGGAGGTAGACACTGGACAAGGAATTGGTGAATACAGTTGGGATGGGGTGCA
>NW_012152163.1:32918-129049 GCF_000956105.1 Propithecus coquereli | reverse complement strand
CTTGAGCAAGTGACTCAATGTTTTCACATGTGTAAAATGGAGACAACAAGCCCCGTGCCCAAGGCTAGTTGTGAGCATTGAACGAGATCATGCAAACAAAGTGCTCAGCCCCGTGCTCGACACAGATGTTCTAGCTGTCCTCACCAGCGGCAGCAGCATTCATTTTCAAAGATCCCTCTCAAACATCACTCCCTCCCTGAGATATCCCTAATCTCCCTGGCAAGTTGTGATAGTATCTTGCTCTTCTGAGACCCATGGCGCTTTCTAGGACAGTATTGCCTGCCTTCAGCTCATGCTCTGTCTATGTGTCTTTCCCTTCCTGGTCACTTTGAGCTCCTCTCAGGGCAGGGCCCATCTTTTCTTCATTTCCCCTATCTCCAGAATCCTTTGCATCTCCTGGCACAGGGTAGACCTTCGCTGGATTGAATTTAAAGTGTATCAGCGAGTGTAGGAGAGTGTACGTGTTCAAAGTTGATCCTGCCTAACTCTCAGCTTGGACGTTGTGAGAGTCTGTGTGAACGTGTGTGCAGGTGTGTGAAAGACGTTTTGCCGTAGCCTGTAGGAGTGCTGAGGGCTGGCAGGTTGCATGCAGTTGAGGGTTTCGGTCCGGCCGCCAGGAGGCGCTCCCCGGCGGTACTGCGGGAAGGCTCGGTGTCTCCCAGCGCGGGAAGGGTGGTGGGGGGATGCTGGGCTGGGGGAGGGGAGACAGAGAGAGGCGGGGGAGGGGTGCTGCTGTAACAGCACCAGGTTTCCGTGCAGCCCGCGTGCTGGGGATCCAGGGCGCATTTTCGGCTTTCCCTCCCCGACTCCCTCCAAGTCCGTCCCAGCCCGGAGGCAGCCGAGACACCTGCTCAGGCTCAACCATCTGAGCTCCAGGAGGCAGGCGGACTCCAGCACCTGCAGTGTTGGAGTGTCCTTGTGGCTGTTTTTCTGGCGCAAGTCTGGGCTACATTCACCGCAACTCAATTCAACACTCATTTGCTTTTTGCAGGGGACCGACCCTACGCTAATGGCGGTGATAGAGACAGGGGATGCCACTCTGCACCCCACCCCATCCCCATCCCACGCCCCTGGAAGGGAGAAGCACTGGGGGATGGGACGGGGAGGGGAGGATGGGAGGGGTGAGGGGAAGGGGAGGGGAGGATGGGAGGGGGCCGGGAACCGGCTCTTCCTGAAAAGCGGAAGTGGCGGGGCCTTCCAGTTCCCAATCCAGAAGAGCGCAGGAACCCAGGACCCCCGTGGAGACAAACACACCCCGCAGCTCTGCCCTGGAGCTCCCGGTGGGCCACTGAGCGCTCCCCTCCCCCCAACACACGTAGCTCCAACCCCAAGACCCAACCTGGTCTCAAACTTTGCTGGGGGAGGGGGCGGAGTGGGGCGGGCGAGAGCGGGAGTGGGAAGAGACGGTCCTCCGTGACCCCAGGCGGCGGACGTGCGCTGCCCAAGCCTTGGCTCCTCCGGGGAAGACGACAAATAGTCCCCTTGCCCCCCCCCCGTCGATGTTTGGGCTTTCCTCCCCTCCTCCTTCGGTCTGTCCGCCCCCCTCCCGTCGCCCTCTGACTCACTCCGGGAGCACAAACTGTACCCCTCGGGGGCGGCTCCCGCCTCCGGGGCGGAAGGGGCCCGGCGGGGTCGGGGTTAACCCCAGCCAGAAGTAGCTTAGATCGCCGGCCCCCGCCACCACCCCCACCCCGCGAGCTCGAAGTTGTTCTGCGGTTCAGACTTGAGTCTCCCGCCGCATCCGGGGCGGTCCTGGCTCCTCCGGAGCCAGACTGTTTCAGCTTTCGCCGAGGGAACCCCGGCCCCCGGGCTTCGCCTCCCCGCAGTTCGCCCCGCAGCGCTCCCTTCCCTCCGCCCACTCGCTCCCCGCGCCCGGAGCTGTCCCTTCAGCACCACTGCGGGCGCGCCCGCAGGGTCCCCGCCGCCGCGCAGTCGCCCTTCCGGCGCCCAGGCAGCTTGGGGACCTGCCTCCCCGAAAACCGGGCTCCCCAGCTTCCCGGGCTGCCCTGCGGCCTCGACGCGAGAGCGGGACCCTGTTGCCCACAGCCCGGCTCCGCCCTCCCGGCCCGGGCCGGCACCGACCTGGCGGTCCCCGCAAGCGTCTGAGCCACTGCAGGGCTCCGGCCCGACTCGGCGAGGCGATTCCTCCTGCTAGTTCAGCTCCCGCCGCCGCCTCGTGCAACTCCGCGCGGCGAGCTGGGGCAGTGGCTTCTGCCGCGGGCGGCTGCCGAAGGCGCCCTCCAATCACGCCCCTCAGGCAGGCCCTGACGTGCTACCGCTCCCCTTGCAGATGGGAAATTCAAAATCTCTCTCTCCCTCTCTTTCTCTCTCCCTCCCCCTTCCTCCCTCCCTTCCCCCTCCTTTCTCTCCCTCCCCCTCCCTCTCTCCCGCCCTTCTCTCCCTCTCCCTGTTTCTCCGTCTCCCTCTCCCATTCTCCCTCCTTCTCTTCCTCTCCTTCCTCTCTCCGCTCCTCTTCCTCCTGCACCTTTCACCGTCTTCCTCCCCCTCGCAGATAAACACTCCCACCCAAGTCCTGGCCACAGCTTGGAAGACCACAGGCTTGCTGCTCTGGAGGACAGGTTGGGGCAGGGGATGGAGGCAGGGTTCTTGGGAAAGTCCTCCTTGTTTTCTTTAGACAGAATGGTCACATTCCTCGGGCACCTGCCACTTAGACGCACCCCTGTTTCAGTGGCCCCTGCTGCATCTGTCTGCTTGTCTCCTGCCTGCGAGTGCCACGACTGGATCATGGTCAGATCTTTGCAGCCGGCCCTTCAGCATGGTGCTCAGACACAAGAACACTCAAGAAATATTGATGGATATGTGGGCCAGGCCCTCATCGGGGGTCAGGAGCCCCTTCACTGTGGACCCAGAAGGAGAAGACTGCTGCAAAATTCCGGTGGACCTCAGGAGAGTCACTCACCAATCCCTTCGCGACCTGGTATCTCCTGAAGAATAGGAATGCTCTGGCAAAGTTCATTCTAGAAGGCCATTTCTTTCCCTCCTATGCCCAGAGAAGAAAAGGGACCTCCAAGAGGCAGGGCAACATCTGCTCCCACCCCAGGCTTTCTTCCTCCCCCACAATCACTTTTTGTTCTGTTACTGTCTCCTGATGAGCCTCCCTATTCTGCCTGCCATCTTTTGGCTCTCAACTGCTTCCTTTAATCCAACTTGAATTGCAGGAAAATGGCTTCAGAGAGGAGGGGCCTTGCACCAGGCCTTCGAAAGATCTGCAGGGATTTATGCATCAATCAGTGTATGTCAGAGTGGAGATGACTTCTGTTTCTGTAAGGGGATGGCTTCCTTCCAAGGAGGGAACAGCAAGAGATGCAGAGACAGGATCTGGGAAAGGAAGGAGGCATGATTTTGTTCTAATAAGGGGGAACATTCCTTCACACATGGTCACAGCAGGATCCTCAAAGTTGGGGACCCCTACAAGTCAGAGGCCATTGGTGGACCACCCTCCTCACCTGGAGAGTCACCTTCCGAGGCTCACCTCTGTTCTCCCCTTATAGGCCAGAGGGCCTTTGCAGAAGGAAGGCCCTTCCTTTGTGGCTTAGTTCCCTGCTTGGTGCTGTGTTGGGCCATCGGCATAGCATGCTCCTTCTTTATTGCTCTTCCTTTCCTAGGGCGGACAGCAAAGGAGGGGGCGGGGGAGCGTGTTTGATCAGAGTGACTTAGACTTGCCACTAATGCCTGAGGGGAGTTCTGGGCAGGGAGATCTGACATCATGTCATTTCAAGAGCTACAGTCCTCCTCTCTCCGTCTTTTTTCATGTTCTTGAAGAACATGCTCAGTAAATGGGAGCTGAATGGCTGCACTCTAGTTACAATTGGGTTTTCCATACAGTTTGTCCACAACTGGTATTGCTTTTCATACCGATGTTGACCAAGCTGGGCTAAAATTTCAACTTTGGCTTCAGGAAAATACTGGGCTCAGTTTTAGGCACCACTCTTTAAGTTGGGCTTTGACAAACTCGTATATGCCAAGCTTGAAAAGGGGGTGTTTGATGGTGGGCATCTGGAAATCAGGCCAGATGAGAGAAGGCTGAGAGATTTGAGGATGTTTGACCTGGAGGGGAAAACACCAAGGGGGCATTAGCGCTCGAAGGGCTGGCAAGTCTGCTTCGTTTATAATTCCAGTACTTAGTAAGGTGCCTAGCAAAGTGGGTGCTAAGGAAATGCTTGTTGAATGGGTGAATATCCATTGCTGAAGGTAGAATTAGGGCAATGGGGGAAAGGTAGAGGGAAGCAGGCAGAAGCTCTAAGAGGAAGAGCCAGCTAACAACAGGAGCTGTCCAGCCACAGTGTGGACTACAGTATGTGAGGCATGGGTTGCCCATCCCTGGAAGATGGCAGATGGGCGGGAGGATGGTCTAGATGACAGCTAAAGCCCCCTTTGAACCCAAGCTTCTGTGAGTCTATAAAAAACTGCATGAGCTGACACGAACCATGTCTAGCTGCAGAAAAATCTTACTGGTGACTAGAAAGACAGCTCAGCCAAGTTTTGGTGGCTCATCCTGCTGAACAATTAGGGGTAAATCATGCCACTTTGGCCATTGGTGCTTCCATCAAAGAAAGGTGGTGGAGAGATGAATACTTGCTCCCTATTCAGTGTTACTGGCCTGGACGTGGTTCCCAGGTACTCTGCTATTACTGAAGAAAAGTTGCTAAATGTAAGCATTTCCTAATGATTACAATACTACTAATTGTAGCACCTACCCGAGCTTTCATTACGTCTCAGGTGCTAACTTTGGTGCGTTATATAATTTGTATTTTCTCATTTAATTTACACAAACCTCTGTTTTCAAGATGGGAAACTGAGGCCCAGGGAGATAAAGTGAGTGTTTGGCAGAGCCCGGGCTCCAGTGCAGGCCTGTCTGACACTGAGCTCCACGGTCCTTCCGCCACACGGGGCTGCTTCTCCCCTGACACATCCCACATCCTATGGAAATGTAACTTTTGCTCTGCAGATATTTTTTTACATTGACATTTATAGTGTTCCCTGTTCTCCAGTTTCTCACTGAGAAAAAAAAAGAAGAAGAAGAAACCCGCCATGAATTCGCACCCAGACCGGGGTCCTCGTGCCTGTGGTTTGCCAGCGCCCCCTTCACCTCCTCATCTCTAATCCAGCCCAAGTGCAGACAGGCCCGGCCTCAGTCCTGGCACGGCCTGCTCTGCACACAGCTTCTGAGAGTCACCTGGTAAAATATCGATATGGATGTGGCTCTGCTTCAGGTGTCTTATCCTGGCTGGTGCTGAATTCCCCCTTTTATTTTTGAGCCCTGGGGGCAGGAGAAGGGGCCAGATTTGAACAGATCCATAAAATGGTATGTGCGTGCCTTGGATGTTCACTAGGAAGCCAGTCAAGAGAGCTAACGTGAGCACTTCGTGTGAGGATAGAGGAGAAATGCGTGAGGAATGACAGCTGTCACAGGCCACAAGGGTGGCTGTCAGTGAGAATAGCTGGCACAGGGCACCCATCCAAAGGTCAGCCCACTCTTCCCTGCAGCTGCCTCAGTCCGGGGGGCAGCCTGGGTGCCCTGCGGGAGATGAGGAGGTGTCTGGGGAGCACCAGGCACCTGCTCTGATCTGGAGGATGCTGGCTGGTCCCGACCTTGCCCTAGCCAGAGCTGTGCCGGTGGGTGCAGGGAGACATTCAGATGCTCCAGACTCTGGCTCCACATCCTGCCATTCTGCCTTGAGCCTGGAGGGACAGGGTTGGCCTTGGTTTGAAAGATTGGACATGTGCCAGAGGCAGAATCAGAACTGTGGGGGTGGTGCTCAGAGAGGGGCTCCAGGCCACCTTGCTCATCTGAGAGTGGCTTCCCTCTTGTCACTGACAATGGCCAGTGCCATCACTGTGCAGGTGTGATGTGAGAGCCCCAGTCTGCCTCCTTCAACATGGAATGACATGATCGGAAGGCAAACCCATTGCTGTGCAATGGTGCATTTGAGTGCCCACTCGTGTGGGGCCGTGCAGGTGGAAGTGTGGCAGCGGAGTCACATAGGGGATGTGTGCCATCATCAGTGTGCGGTAGGGGAGGTGTGGTGTATCCCTCTGGATGTGGAGTGACACAAGTGTGAGTTGCCATGTGATGGCGTTGAGCTAAGCGGGTTGTTGTTAGAGCAGAATATGTCAAAGACATTGTGCAAGGGTTTGGGTGTAAGGAAAGGGTACCACATACAGCTGTGTAGGTTGTGCACTGTACAACCACAGAGGGCACCATTTACATAGACTGTTTAACACACAAAGGCTCTTGGGCCATGTCACCGTATCTGTGTAATAATGTGTATCTATGTGTTGCTGTTAACCAACGATGCCCCAGGTGGTAGGGTCTTACCATCGGTGTGAATTGGTACAGTGTTGTGCCATGATCAGTGATAAAGGTACAGGTATAAGTGTGTCTGTGGACTGGCATATGTGTCACTGTCATAGTGTGGGGCAGCAGGGGCGTGTGTGTGCAGCCAGGAGTGTCATTACCCCGTGTGGGCATGCAGGCAAAATGCGCACCGAGAGTGACTGATCCCTGCTTGGCTATTCTTTCCTTATCAGAGGGGCCCAGATCAATCCAACCTATGGCTCCTGTCCCACCTGGGAAGCTGCAGAAACCCTAGCGCCCTCTGCTCTCCACCTTTGTTTCTCATCTGAACCCTGCTCATCGTGGAGCAGAGTCTGTGTGGAGACTCCCCAGGGGAGCACTCTCTATCCTGGAGCCCAGCCCCTAACTCAGAGCCCCTCCCTCAGCCCAGCATCAGCCCACCACCTCCTCAGAGGCCCTCTGCCACCCTTCATGCCATCCCCACCCTCCCAGATCCAGGCACTCATTAGCATGTCAAAAGCATGTCAAAGCATCCTCTTCCAGCCCACACTGTGTGCCCCGGGAAATCCCCACAGGGTCGGGTCCTCTCATCTTGAGCTTCCCTGAAACCTCCCATTTCCATGTCTGCGCACCAGTCTGCAACCCCCCCATTCCACCAAAAGGAGGATGTTTTGGTGATAAATCTTTCCTCTCTTGCCTCTGGTTCTTTTTTAAGCTCTCTGCTGTGACTTCTATCTCTGCTCCTCCAGCCTTAGCCCTTCCAACTCTTTGGGACTTGTTTGGATGTCTTTGTCCAGCAGGAACTCTTCTCTGATGACCTCTCCCTAGAGCCAGCCAATGCCCCCAGCCAAGCCCCCTCATTTCCAAGTCCCAGTTCTGGACTAGCTCAGGCACAATCGGTGTAGCATCACAGCTTGCTTTCCATGCCCTTGGGAAGGTCCCCTTCCTGATGTCCCTCCACCCTGTGATGCCTGGTCCCTTTCCCCTCCCCCTGTGAGAGCCATGCTCAGAAAGACAGTCTTTACACCTTAGGCTCCTCTCCTCAGGCACATGGAAACAGAATAACAGCGTTGCAGATACTGGAACCATAAGCACAAGGCCATTTTAGAATCACAGAATTATGGGCTTCCTACAACACTATATGTCAAAGAGTGGCCCACTCCTACTCAGAACCACTGGGGTTGGGGACTTGTCAAAAAATTTCAGATTCTTGTGCTTGGTCCCACATGGAGTGAACCTAAGTCCCTGAGATGGGAGCCCAGGAATTTGCATCTTCTACTCAGCTCCCCAGGTCTTTCAGACACACCCACTAGTTGAAAAACCCTTGCCCTGGGTCAATAGAATCTGAAATCACATGATCCTGGGCCCTACTCTTGCAGAAAAACTGAATCATGGGACCATAGAATATTTTAGGATCAATGGAAGTGCAGAATCAACTAATCACACACATTCACTCATAACTTTAGAACCTTAAATTCTATAAATCTCAATGTCTGGAATCGTGGAGTTGGAAGTGACCCTGGGGTGTGAATTTGCTTCTGTTCTAGGAGGAATTTTCATTCTTCAGCCTCCCTGCTCCTTTTGTAATGCAAGGCTTTTTCCCTTGTCCCTTGAAGGGCTGGCTCTACAGTGTCGCCTACATTTGTGAAGATAGATGTTCTTTCCATCTTGGTGCAAAGGCAGCCGGCAGAACCCCTGCGTTTATGGAGTGAGCGAGCTGGAAACGACTTCTACTTTCCATTTAGAGCCAGCACACTCTGGCCCACAAAACAGATCTAGCTCGTTGATAAAATGAATTCGAAAGGACATTATTGCTGTTTTTCTAAGCAGTGATATGGAGGGACATGGACAACAGAGGTTAATAAGCTCACAGGGCCTCTGGTCAAGGAAATGAAAGAGAGAGAGCGCCAAGGGGCAGTGGAGTGCTATTTTAGATATTAATAGGTGAATGCGCGTGCGTGCGTGTGTGCACGCGTGCGTGCATGTGTGTTGGGGGAGAGGAGAGGCAATGAAACATGCATGGAAAGTCAGTAAGGAAAAGGTAACTTTCTGGTTATCTAACCCAGTGTCCTCAGTTTACAGATGGAGAAACAGAGGCTCAGAAAGGTGAAGGGACTCTCTCAAGGTCACACAGCAAGTTAATGAAACTTCTAACTACTAGGTAAGTATTCTTTCCTAGGTGTAACTCAGCATGCAGCTTCCGTATTTCCTAGTCAACGCCAGCGTGCCAAGCATCGTTTTAGGAATGGTACAGATGTCAGCCCTTTAAGCCTTACAACAACCCTATGTGGTAGGTGTTGTTCACTCTCTCATGCATTTATCTAACATGTGTGGAGGGCCTGGGAGCTCCCGCCACGCACTCTCCTGGACAGACAAAGGTGTATGAGGAGTTTGGAGTTTCTCTTCCCACTCTTTGTTCTGCAGCAAGAGATGCAAATACTCCATTGAGAGATAACACACGCACCAACTCACACTCTCAGGATCCTTTCAGATCGGAGACTCTGTGATTCGAAGCACTGAGAGGCGTGGGGGAGAGATGCCCGCAGTCCCAGTCGATGGTAATCCGACACGCTAAGCGCTGTCCTAGTGAGAGGGAGCTCTGAGGAGGAGAACCACACACACACAGCTTGCAAGCCAGATGGAGCTGGAAGCCCGAAGCGGAGAAGTAGGGGTGGCCGGCGCCCGCCCGCTCCTGACGCACGAAGGCTCTGGGGCCATCCAAGTCGTCTCGGAGTTTTCGTGGAAGCGACAGTCACGGGCTCTGGCCATGTAGAGACGTGGCGTTAGGTTGCACCCGCCCTCTGCCCCTTCCTGGCTATGTGAGCAGAGCTCATGGCTCTTCTCTGAGATTCGGTTTCCTTATTAGGGAAGTGGAGGAATGATTCCTACCCCCAGGTGGGCGTGGTGCTCAGATAAAGCAGTGCTTGGGGCCTGGCAAGCACTAATTCTCTCTGTCCCTCCAGCGCACAGGTGGCTCTCTGGACTCTCTTCCGGGGTTTGGGGCAGAGTGACCATTAGACAAAACTTCCTTTTAGGATTCTCTTGGTCAAAGAACTCTGCCTCAGAATTTCTCTGAATTTGTTTAAGCTGGAATGAGAAAGAAAAATGTAAAGCTTAGAGGAAAATGGGGGAGACGTTTCTTCTGCTTCCCCGTCCCTTTTTTGGGCCTCCTCCCTTTCTCTCCAGCACAGGAGGGACAGAGATATTTGCACCCCCAGTGGGACTCTCCCGTGGAAGGCAGTCCGGAGGGGACGCAGACTTCAGGCCCGAGCACAGGAGGAATTTTCCACCCACAGATCTAACAATGGCTACTCTTTGCCACTCAATCTCCGGTTGTTTTTTTCTCACAGAAAAGCAAAATAAAACAAAATCCCCTTTTATTTGGCAAACAAGCAAGGGGTTGGAGAGGTCTTGGGAAGATGAACCTCAGGGAAAAGCTTAAAGGGCTAAAGAGGAGGAGATTTTCATTTACTGAGCCTCTCGCTGGGGTAGGTGATTCACAACCTTTATCTGATTTAATCCTCAGGCCTGCACCTCTGTTGCCTCGCACATCGTTACTTCCGCTTTATATTCAGACTCAGAGAAGTTAAGCCCCTGTTCGGGGTAACACAGCCAAGAAGCATCAGCATTTGAACTTGGTGTGTCTCTACAGGTGGCCACATCTCCAGAGGGACATTAGGTGGTTTCTGGAAGCCAAGCCTGGATCCGTAGCTTCAGGACGACTGGCCCCAGATGTTGGGTGACCCTGCCAGGGAACCCTATATGGACACCTCGCCGCAGGCTGGTCCTTGATGGGGCTGGGTGCTCCAGGTCTCAAGGTGACCAAAAGGGATGGGGCTGTAAGTCAGCTCCCCAGAACTACGCCCTAGGGACTTAATAGACCCCCCCACAGACAGCCCTTTGCCCCCTTCTGCCCCGTTTGGCCAGTCTGGTCCTTACCGCCATCCTCTACCCATCGTTCCTGCCTTCGCTCTTGCCTTCTCATTTACTTTCTCACTGGCTTTCAGGTCTGTAGGAGGATCGCAGCTTTCTGAAACACGGTCCGATTACATCACTCCTCTCCTTCAGACACACGGTGGTCGCGGCTTATTTTGCCACCTCCCCCCTCGTGTGGCACTGGCTTTGGAGGAGCCCAACTGTGTATTTTATCTGAACCTGTGGGTGGATCATGTGACCTGGGAAACGCCAATCAGTACATCCAGTCCCCTTGGCCCCTAGAGATCAGTTTAGGGATTGGCACATGACCCAAGAGGGCTGGACAGAGTCAACTGGGACTTCTGCTTTTGTCCCTCCCTTTGGTCTTGTTTAAAGCCACTTTAATTGTTTTTCTCTTACTTGCAATCAAAAAGATCCTAACATACAAAAATCCTTTAATGTTTTCCCATTGCCTTCAGTACAAAGTCCAGATCCTTTAGACCAGCAGTCCCCAACCTTTTTGGCACCAGGGACTGGTTTCATGGAAGACAGTTTTTCCATGGGAGGTTGGCGGGGGCTGGGGGACGGATTCAGGATGATTCAAGCGCATCACATTTATTGTGTAGTCAGACCTCTCTGCTACTGATCGTCTGTATTTGTAGCTGCTCCCCAGGCTAGTGTCAGCGCCTCAGTGCCACCTCAGATCATGAGGCAGTAGATTCTCATGAGGAGCCGCAACCTAGATCCTTCACATGCACAGTCTACAGTAGGGTTCGCGCTCCCATGAGAATCTAATGCTGCCGCTGATCTGACAGGAGGAGGAGCGTATGCGGTGACGCGAGCCATGGGGAGCGGCTGTAAACGCAGATGAAGCTTCACGAAGCTTCGCTCGCTCGCCTCCTGCTGTGTGGCCCAGTTCCTAATGGCCATGGACCAGTGCCGTTTGCAGCCCAGGGGTTGGGGGCTGCAGGTTTAGACTGGCCTCTAAGGCCTCTGTGATCAGACCCTCACTGCTTCCTGCAGTCTCTTTAGCGGCCTCCTGGGCTCCATCAACACCAGACAACTTATAGTTCCTGGACACGCCATGACCTCACGTTTCTGAGCCGGTCCCCAAGCTGGCTGCTCCTGGCGGCAGGCCCTCGTCTGCTCTGCTCACTTGGCAAGCTTTTGCCCTGACCACCACGGCTCAGCTAAAGCAGAAAGAAGTCTCTGCTAGCAAACAGGACTGAACCGGGTTTCCTCTCTGCTCCCATGTGGACCCCTTCACTGCAGCACCAGCTAAACTTCACACTTAAGCCTGCTTTTCTTGGCTGATGTCCCCCTAGATTATGAGCTCTTGGAGGACGGGAAGTCAGGGAAGAGCGGGGAATCATTCACTCAGCAGTACACACCGAGTATCAACTCCATGCCAGGGACTCTTCCAGGTGCCAGGGACACATGGTGGAAGAACACACAAATTTCTCGACTAGTAGGGCAAGTGGGCACTGCTCGAGCGCACATGCGGAGGCAGGGGGTGCTCAGAAGGAGCCGGAGCTGCGACAGAACAGGGCAAGGGCATGCAGGCTCAGAGCCCAGAGGAGGGCCAGGCCCAAAGCAGGCCTTCAGGAAGTGATTGTTTAATGGATGAATAAGGAACATCCTCAGACATCCTGGTGGCCCTCAGCTTTCCTTTATGACGCCAGTCGGGACTCCACCAGAACCTCTCTGTGATTTAGTCCCCATTTCCAGCCTACGCCCCCTCTTGGTGGGGCGGGGTCAAGGTTATATAAATGACATTTTTTCTCTTCTTTCCAGATGGGACTTGAATAACGTTCTCTCTGACTTCACAGGGCCTCTCCCTCCCCCCTGGTGCAGCGTCAGGAAGTGGTGTGCTCTCCTGCCTGGCTTTGATTAGGGCCCCTGGCCTTCAGCTGTCCAGCCTCCACTCTGCCTCTCCCTCCGCAGGCCTGCTGCCAGCCCTTTGATCATCTCTGTGACTCTCCACTGGGCCTTCTCTGGCTCCATTAACGCAGCAAAGCCTCATCCTGCTCATGTCACTCCTGTGCTCAAAAGCCTTCCATGACTCACCGTTGCCCTCAGCATCAAGCCCAGACCTGCCAGGACCTGTCTTGATCTGACTCTGCTTCCTTGGCCAGCCTGTATACCCCGACTCTTCTCCCACACCCTGCTGCGGAGCGCTCCACAGCTCTGGCTTCTTTTGCTCCTTCCTTCATTTGCCCGTGTTTGGTACCAGAGCGTAAGCTGGTTGAGGGCAAGGACCATGTTTTTCTCATCCCTGAATCCCCAACATCAAACCCAAGGCTTTTCTGGTTGCGATGGTCAACAAATATTCCCAGAGGTGGAAAACACGCATGGCACCACTCCACCTGTGTGGGATTGAATTGGCTTGTCCTAGCCATGGGCCTTGAGGTCCCCATCTCAGGGGCGAGATTTGCAGAACTAGGCCGCTTGCCGGGCACAGAGCACAACAGTAGCTCTGGCTTGCACTTGCCCTTTCTGAAGCTTTTTTGCATTTCTCCCTCCACCCACATAAAACCCCACGGGTTCCTTCCCTGCTTCGGCCCCCTTGCTGCGGCATTTTGTCTTTGGGATGTTTTGGTGTAATTTGCTGTGGTGATCTTACAATTCTGACCTGTCTGGTATCTCTCTGGAGCCCCTCTCCTCCCCCACTCTTGGTCTTTATGGTCTAGGTGGGGCTGTCTCCATGCCCCATGTCCGTGGGTGAGCCTTAGATCCGCAGCCACCTAATGAGAGCGCTGGGTATCCACCTGGCCACAGGGATGGCGAGTGACACAAGCTAAGCCAATGAAAGTCAGCCCTGGGACTTTAGCTGGAACCAGTGGGAGATGGAATGTTTCTACGGGATTTGCAGGGCTGGCAAAATGTGGGCCTGAGCAGTTGGTGACTGGTTTGCCACCACATGGGGAGAGCCTGCCAAAGGGTGATGCCAACACAGAGAGTCACAGAGCTCAGAGAAGAGTAAGAGACAAATTCCTGATGACAGCCTTTGAGGGCCCAGGTCCCAATGTGCCTTGAAGCTGCGTCTGCTCATGCACTTTCCAGTCATGTGAGCCAATAAATGCCACCTTTCTATCATACTTAAGTTGCTTTCAATTAGGTTTCTGTCTCAGCCACCTGGAAGGGATCTGCTGGAATCTGTAACTTCAGAGCTGTGCGTCCCTCCTTCAAAAAGCTCCCAGTCAGGCAGGCCTCGACTCTGGAAAGACCCACCACTTGGCATCCTCACATTCCAAGAAGGAGCTGATCGCCCTCAGGCTCTAGGTCGCCTCCTGACCTACTACAAATGGTCCCCACCTAACGTTGACGGAAGTTAGAGAAGGAGCTCAGTGTGCATCTTTGCTCAAAGCTTTGCCAACGTCCAACTTCATATCCACAGATCCCAATTCCTTTTTGCACATTCTCTCAAAAATGCACATATTTTGCCCAACAGCTCTGCAATTTCACCCTTGAGTGGCATCAACATTCTTGGGTGGGTGCCATCTGTTCTTGGCGATTTGTCTACATCTAGTTTGTCAATTGCAGTCGGAACATTTGCCTGCAAGAGCAGTGCCTTTAGCATGCCTACTTCCAAAAGACGATTTGGGAGCAGGAATTTTCCTGAGGTCCTCCTCAGTGGAGGCTGAGGCTTCCTCAGATCCTGCAGGTATCTCTTTGTCATCCCCGTCCTCTCTCCCAGGGCTGTGATCATCACGCACCGTGCCGATTCTTCACCTGACCTCTTCCCATTTGATCTCCTTCCTCTTGTTCTTGGCCCTATAGTCCTTCCCAAGGTGACTTTCAGGGTGTCTTTGGACTGCATAATTTCAAGGCCTCTCTGTTCTGAGTGTGCCTCCTGATTCCAAGTCATCAGTGTTTAAATATTTTCCCCAAAGATGCCTTTTTCTTTGCAATAGCCTCTCAGCTGTCTCTCCTTGGCTGTTGTTGTTTTTGCTTTATTTGGTTTTGTTTCCCACTGCAATGGCCAGCCCATGGCAGGCCGTGGCTGGAGGAGGGAGGAGGCTGTGTGCAAGGGTGGTGGGGTCCGTGGAGGGAGTCTTCATCGTCTCCTAAGGCTACTCTTTCCACATGTGGCTTCCAGGGGTGCTGGGGTAGGAAGAGGGAGCTGGAGGGTCACTGTGGGTCCCCAGCTGGAAAATGATCTTTCAGGCTGTCTTGTGTTCCCCCCTCCCCCACCCCCTCTGTGCCCAGGAGGCTGACGTACCGACCAATCAGCAGGCTCCCTTTGTCCTCCCCGCTCTGGCTTTGGCTTCCATTGGGTTTTATCAAAGGGTTACTGGCGGGATTAGAGGCAAGGGAGAGAGCGCAATCAGAGTGTCTCTGCTGAAGGCCGAAGCTTTTTTGCATTTCTCGCCCACACACATAACCCCACGAGTTCCTTCCCTGCTTTGGCCCCCTCACTGCGGCATTTTGTCATTGGGATGTTTTGGTGTAATTTGCTGTGGTGACAGCACGTTTCTTGCCGCGTGGTCCTTTCCATGCTTGTGCCCGCTCTAACCTGGCAGTGCCCCCTGCTTGCCCCGCAGGTGAGGGGTGGTGATGGCTCTCCACGGGTGCCGGCCCTGGGAGCAGTGGGGTCTATGCACCCTGCCTGTGCCTTAATGAGGCTCTCACCAGATGGGCCAGATGGAGTGGTCTCCGTTTCCTGCCAGGAGCCTCCCAGACTCACTGACAGCCACAGACCTAGTGCCTGGGGCCTGCCCACTGCAAGGGGCTGGGAGGGGAGGTAGGCCGGGTCTGGGTGTGCCGTGTCATCTCTGCCCCAGGCACGCGGCGCGTCACTCCAGGCCCTTGGCACAGAGCAGTACAGCACTCCCGTAAGGTCTTTCCAAAGGAGATCTCTCATCACCTAGAATGCTGTTCTTCAAAGCTCTTCTCCCCAGGGCATGCAGAGTGAGAGGGGCTTTAGATTCTGCTTCAGACTTTGCTGGTTCCTCACTGTGTGACTCTGGGTAAGTCAACCTCCCTCTCTGGGCCTAAGTTTCCTCATTTTCAAAGTGTGGTACTGATACTTTCATCTCCTTAAAGGCACCCTGCCAGGCTGAGGCAGTGTATGCACGGGCCCCGGCACACGGCAGGCATGATGCCAACCATCACGGCATGCTCGGCAAAGATCAGCATCTATGCACTCGTTTCACGTCGCTCCCTGAGCACCTGCTCTGGGCCAGGCATGTCTCGGTGCTGGAATACGGGGACAGCAAGACAGAGGGGCCCTGCCTAGTGGAGTGTTTCTGGTGGAAGTGGACAGGTAATTAACAGATACAGACGGTTCGACAATTCTTAGGCTTTACAATGGTGCAAATGCGATACACATTCAGTAGAATCTATACTTTGAGTATCTATACGACCATTCTGGTTTTCATTCTGAGTACAGTGTTCAATAAATTACGTGCGATATTCAACATTTTGTTATAAAATAGGCTTCGTGTTAGATGATTTTGCCCAACTGTAAGCTAATGTAAGTGTTCCGAGCAATGCTTAAGGCTGGACTAAGCTGCAATGTGCCATAGGTTAGGGGTATTAAGTGCATTTTTGACTTAGGACAGTTTCAACTTAGGATGGATTGATTGGGCTGTAACCCTATCGTAAGTCAAGGAACATCTGTAAATAGAAAGAAAATTCAAAGTGGTGAGTGCTCTGAAGAAATAAGACCAGGTGATGTTGGAAAGAAGGATGGGGCAGGGATGTCCTGGGAGCCTCCCGGAGATGACATTTGAACTTGAAGTTGAATGATTGGAAGAGGCCCATGTGGAGATCTGGGGCAGAAGGTTTTGCTTGGCCTGTTCCTGGGACAGAACAGAGCCCGGGCGGCAGGGAGGGTGGTAGGAGCCGAGGTCCAGGTCACGTGGGACCTCGGCAGCCCCTGTGAGAGCCTGCATGTTGTCAGACTGGGATGGGGGCTGTTGGGAGGTTTTAAGTAGCAGGTCAAATCCACCATGAGTCTTTGGTTCAAAGTTCAAAGTTCTCTGACCTCACTTGCTTGGTCGATTTCTTTAGCAAACTGCCATTTTTGGAGACCCAAGAGCCTCTGTTGAGGAAGCAGGTTCCTTCCTCACTTCTGGGGAAACTGGGCCCCTGGTGTCAAGCCCTGGTCCCACCGATGAAGACCACGGCCACTGAACCCCCCAGCTGACTCCCACCCCTCCCCGCCTCCTCCGCTTTCCTGAGCACCTGCTGTGCTCAAGGCCCTGCGCGTTTGCTGGTTCCTTTCTGGGGCTCCCACTCTGAGAGAGGCTGCCTTCCCTATCTCTAATCTGAAGAAGAGGAAACTGAGGACCCAGCATCTCCCGCTCCCTCCTCACCTCAGGACATCTCCCTCTCGCATGCAGCAGCCCACACGGCATCCTGTAAATAACTGCATGTTCCCAACACCTCTCCTCCTTCTCCTTGGAAACCTGTTCTCTCTTTGGACTTGGGCTGCTGGGTTGTTAGATTCCCCGGCTTGGCTCCGGCGGAGCGTGGCGGGAGCTCAGATGTTGCATTTGAAGGCCTGGCGCTCGGCACCGGCTGGGTTATTCACTCGCTGGGTGACCTCAGGCAGTCATCGCAACTCTCTGAGCCTCAGCTTCCTCATCCGCAGTGCAGGAGTATAAAAACTCATGTCTGTGTTGAAGATTCGGTGAGAACTGTACATAAGTGCTCGACTGGGTGTGAGGCACACAGTAGGGTACTTAACGAAAATGAATTTTATAAGAGCTTCATATGCGCTACCTTCTTCAAGCTGCACAAACACCTTATG
Organism: Propithecus coquereli; assembly: GCF_000956105.1. Taxonomy (NCBI): domain Eukaryota; kingdom Metazoa; phylum Chordata; class Mammalia; order Primates; family Indriidae; genus Propithecus; species Propithecus coquereli. The sequence continues at coordinate 112,058 of NW_012152163.1, read as the reverse complement.
AGATGAGTACTGTTGTTATGCCCATTTTACAGACGAGGAGAAAGGCAGAGAAGAGGACAAGAGACTCACCAAGGTCACACAGCTAGCAGGTGCCATTAAGGATTTGCACCCAGGCTGCCGAGGCCTGGAAATTGCGCTCTCAACCTCTCTGTGCTTCTGGGATCGGGACGTCTGAAAGGGAGATGGGGTTCACTCCATGGCTGAATATAGGATGAGGGGCACTGAGTGGTTATTCTACACTGTCAGTGTGTCACCAATTGTCCCAATGTGGTCACCTTGTGTCTCTGTCATTGCTATGGTAGACACAGGTTGTCTTATTTTGTCTGTAGCCTTTCTTCTGTATCGCACCTTAATATTCCTTCGGGGAACCATTCTTCCCGCAATCTCTGTCCATGTGGTTTTGATGGAGTTGAATCCTTCATCCCTCAAGCTCTAGAGACTGGCATATAACTCAGGCCTAGGATTTAGAGATGGACATGTGATCCAAGACAGTCCAGAGAGACTCAATCCTGGGGCTTCTTCTGGAAATATTAGAAAAATTCTCTTTCTGTTAAGAGTTACTGAGCTGGGAAAGAGTGAGCCTGGAGCTGCAGGGTCACAGTGTGGGAAGAGCCTGCCCGAGCTAAGCTAGAGAGACACAGAGCTGATAGAGAAAGACTGAACCCCAACGACATTGTGTGAGCTCCTGGATCGAGCCCTTCCCGAAATCCAAAGATCTACCCTTGAATTTTTTAGTTACATGAACTAATATAACTCCTTTTGCCCTTAAACCATTTAAATTTATTTTTCTTTCACTTGCATCTAAAGTAGGATTAACTGGCATTGTGCTAAGTATTCTGCGTTTGTTATTTCACTTAATCCAGTGAGGTAGCTGACACTGTGTCCATTATGTGGGTGAGGGAACTGGGGCTAAGGGAGGCTTATTATATTGGCTAAGGTGCCACAGCTAGTATGTGGTAGAGCTGGGATGAGACCCCAGGCGTTTTGACTCTGGACTGTGCCTTGACCACTCTGCCTTATGATAGGAGGCTGATTGTACCCCCTAAATATTTCTTGCAAGGTCTACTCTCTAGGTCTCATTCGAGCGCTCTCCCTGCCCTGCTCTCATTCCCTTTAATCCCCACTTCCTCAGAGAAGAAGCCTTTGCTGGCTACAGTCTCATGCTAAGCTCTGTTTCCTGGTAGACATTTTTATGGCATAATATAATTTTTCTTCTGAGCTCGACTGAACTTCAATAATTATTTGTTCCAAGTTTATCTCTTCTGCTGCATGGAAGTCTCGGGGGCAGAGATGACGTCTGTCTGGCCATTGTTGCAGCCCTGACGCCTTGGCACAGTGCCTGGCCCGCGGTGGGCACCGGGTAAATGTTTGCTGAATAAATGAATTGTGTAATTTTTTCACTCCCACTGTGGCACCGGATCATCACATACCTGTTTGACTGCAGTCTTGTAGCATCCTGATACCGCAAAATTCGTTCTTGCTCTGCTGTTTTGTGGGCTGCCTGGGATCTTGGGTGCTTGCTTATCTTTGTGTACATACGTGTGGTTCTTCCTACTAGACAGTGAGTTCTTTGAAGACAGGGGCAGTGTCTCTGGCCATCATCCCTGAGTAGTGGTAGCAGTGACAACAACGGCAATGCAAGTAATATGCTAATAATGAGCACTTACAATCTGCCAGGCCCAGTTCTAAGGCTTTACCATGCATTGCCTCATTTAGTCCTTACAACAACTGTATTACACGGACTGTTATGACTCCATCATATCAAGGGCAAACTGAGGCTCAGAGAGGTTATGGGGACTCTTTCTGCTTCCCCCATTTGAGTTGGGGTTCTACTTCCTGCAATCACAAGAGTCCTTGCTTTCCCAGTGACTTTATGGGGGATGCCAGGCTCAGTTGGAAGGCAGCAAGGATAGCAGAAAGGTAGGGCTGGGGGGAGCTATCAGGCTGACCCAGCGGACGAAGGCCTGGCCATTCCCTGCTGAAAGGAAAAGAGTCCTCACGGTGACCTGTCAAAGCAGGGAGGAGCGGCAAGGAGAAGGGACAGACTCAGGACATGTGAGCGTAGGGAAAAGCTCAGGGGCTGGAGACGGTACCAGGCATGGGGCTGGAGAGCCTGGGCTCCTACCCAGCCTTGGCACTTCCCAGCTGTGTGATCTGGGACGAGGCACTGCACCTCTCTGAGCCTGCTTTGCAGGGCTGATGCCAGGCTTGAGGTCACACCCGGAAGTTGCCTAGAAAGTGCCTGACATGGAGGAACAGGCACCGCGTAAGGGGTGCAAGCCCCGTGCTAGGGCTGCTGTAAGTTCTTCACCTGCATGAACTCAGGCGACCCCCCTGACCTACTGTGGAGAGTGGGCACTGTGACAGACCCACTCCCAGAGGAGGAAGCTGGGCAGGGAAGGGCAGCCTCTTGCTCGAGACCACTCAAGGTACGAGGCCACGGGGATCTGGGGCTGTGTGGCTCCTGGGCCTTCCGCTTCCCACTACGGTCTTCTCAAGAAGGGTCTGAAGGTGGACATCTGTGGGAGAAGGGCTGGTGTGGCTAGTTGCTGACTCTGTGCTGCTGCCCTGCAGGAGTTCTCTGCTTTCACGATTTTACCTCAAGGGACTCCTCCCTTCCTCCCCAGTATCTCAGGGTGCAGCAGGCAGACATTTGTCAGCAAACCTGTAGTGGCCTGCGGCTGGAACCGGGGCGCGGGGACAGACAAGCGCGGGGGCCCAGCTCAGTCCGCAGGTGGTGGGCGGGGCCCGGCCTGGCGCTCCAGACAGGTCTGCGCAAGCGTGAAAGGCGAGGGGTTGGAGGCGCTTTGAAGGAGAGGCGTGGGGCCGGCTTCTCAGGGGTCTTAACAGCTGTTTCCCGTGTCTGGGCCTGGCCGCGAGGTGAGGAGCCCCTGTGTCCCCAGCTTGCCTCACTGGAGTAGCACCTCCACAATTTCTGCCACATCTACACACCACCTATCTATTTGCTTAACATTTCTCTCTAGTTTCACTCACTTGCAAAAATAAAACCCTTGATTGCATTTATGTAAAAAAGAAGCCTCATATGGGTACTTTAAAGCAGAAAACCAGCGTCGCTTGCGGTAAGCAGGAGGCGAGGACGCGCAGAAACGCAGCGGAGGGAGACGCTGCCGCGCGGCCTGCCACCCAAGTCCAGGCTGGCCCTCTGGCCACGCACAGGAAAGGCGCTGAGATTAGAGGGGTGTGGAGGACACGCTGAGACTTTCTTGTGGACGCAACTTAAGTATTGAAAGAAAACTGAAAGACAGGAATAAATTCCTCAGAATACGACTTGCTATTTAAAGTGGTATCTGCGGAACCACCTACAGTCGCGGAGCTGCTGGCGCTTTGGAAAACACCGGTGGGCACCTTAACCTGCCCACCCTGCTTTCTCTGGGGCCAGTCTCACCTCCTGGCCCTCATGTCTGTCCTTGGCCTCAGCTCTTCCAGAAGGACCAGAGAAGCAGAGGCCTTTCTGCTTGGTTGCCTGGTGCCCAAGACCCCAGGTTGAAATTGCTTTTCTTATGGTGAAGATACTCGTCTCTCTGATCCTCAGTTTCACCATCCGGAAAGTGGGGACAGCAATTCCTATTTCCAGGGCTGTTCAGCTTAAAATGAGATGCTACGTGTCGAGGTGACTCTGTGCAGTGCCCTGCACAGACAGCAGGAAGTCCAGCCTTTCCTGCTGATCTGATCAAATTGAGAAACTGTTCGCGGCCACCTTTGCCTCAGTTCCATTCCTCTCCGGCAGGCTTTCTTCCCGGCTAGAGTGAGTTCAACAGCCACAGTTTCAAGTTTTCTCTTCTCCGTCCCTCTGGGCTCAGGTCACTTCTCTGAGCCTCAGTTTGCTCATCTTTTAAATGGGAATAATAGCAGCCATCTCACCAAGTATGGGCACGAAAATACTTTGTCACTGTTAAAGTTTCGTACACCTATAAGGGCTTATTTTATTATCTGTAACCCTCTGGGCTTGGAGCATTATCAGGGTGTTCCTGGGGTCCGATTGTCTACCCTCAGGGGAGATTATTTGGGTTTGAGCCCACACGAACCACTTCTTGATTTCATGACAGGCTGTGCGCCGAAGTTTCTGTCGTGGAGGGGAATATCGTGGGCTCCAGCTGGGGCAGCTTCTGTTTTTAGCTGGAATCGTTGCTGCTCAGCCCCGTGTGGAAAAAAGGAACGCGGTGCAGAAATAGCCCGTCCCAGGGGCTGCCCAGGAGAAGGCTTATTTTGACTCGGGGAGCTGCAGAAGCTGTGGCAGCCTTGTCAAAACACATCTGCCTCTTCTCGAGCGGCCCACGGATCCTCAGACTCGAGCCGGGACCAAAGCGTGGCTGCCAGACGCACACATCTGGAGCCCGGCCCTGGGAGCTGAGGACAGCCCTGGCTTTGATTCCAACAATAACTACCTCCCAGGCCCCAGAGAGCAAAATTAGATAGATCTCCTATGCCAGTGGCGCAAAGGAGTGCACCTTGGTGTCGAGGCTCATTCATCCCTGTGGCTCCCGTGGCTGGCACAGGGCCTGGCAGGGCCTGGACTGTGAATGAGGGAGCGTCCGTGGCCATTCCCCCGTGGACCTTGCAGAGGAGGCGATAGTGGGGCTATTATACCCATTTCACAGGTGGGAAAGGTGAGGCCCAGACCATGACGTGATTGCTCATGATGGGATCTCCCTCCAGCCATGAGTTTCCTCTTCTCCAAGCCCTCCTCTGCACCGCTGAGCTGCCTGTGCCTCTGCCTGGGATGCTCTCTCTTCTCTTGTGACTGTTCACAGCCCAGGATACACGGCACCTCCCTGAGCAGAGTCGGTCCCTGCCTCATCAGGCCTTTGTGCAGACTTCACGGTGGCCCCTATTCCCATGCCCGGCATCTGGGCGCACCCGCTTGGCTCTGCGAAGGCAGCATCAGTGCGGGCCTGGCCAGGCCGGCCCCAACACGTGTTCGCCGCAGGAAAGAAGGACCGGCTTTGGCGCGTTGCAGTAAGGGGCTCCCTGGTTCAAACCAAGGGGGGGGCTGCTTCCCAACCCGAGGACACCTTCAGGGAGACAAGGAAACGGGCTATGGCCCCTCGCGAGGTACAGCCGCCCGCCCACGGGCCCCTCACGTGTGTCTTCCACCAGAACTGCCATGGGCAGGGGCTCTGCCATCTCTCTGGGTCCTCACCCTCAAACCCTGGTCTGTTTGGGGTGCCGGGTCCGCACTACTCGCCCCTGTGATCTCCTGCCCCCCTCCCTCCCCAGTTCTCCGCTCCATCCTCTGGCTCCTCAGGCTGCCACCCCCATCCTCCCACAGCACAGCCCCCCAGCCGCGCCTCCGCCCCTCTTCATGCCCGTCCCTCAGCTGGGCCGCCTGACACATCCTCCGCAAACTCAGCTCTGACCGCACGGCCCTGCCCCTGCTCAGAGCAGTTGGCAACTCACCCCCTTCTATGGTGGCACTTTTCAAAGTGGATTGTGCAGGTATTAGCAGGCGTTCTGTGAAGGAGGGGGCCCTTGGTCACACTGGGGGTTGCTGAGCTATTAGTGAAGTCGGTTCCCCTCCTGCAGGACTTCTCAGGGCCCATAGTGTGCTACGTGGATTATGATTTTCAGAGAGGCAAGGACACGTGGCATCTCTGGAGCGTGTTTGACCATGCACTTAGTGTGCATCGTCAGGGAAGGGCGTTCTAAGGAAATGCTGTGGTCTGGGGAGAGCCTAGACCTCTTGTCTTGGTGAAGGCCCTTCCCAGAGTGGCCCTATCCCACCTTCCAACTGCTGCCCTGGGCGGTCCTCTGACACCAGAAAGCTCCGGCCACACGAAACCTCTGGAGGCTTCCCGTGCCTGCTGCGGCTTTCCTGTCTCTCTCTGCCACCCACGCATCCTCCTGCCAGACTCACTCTTTCCAGACGTCCAAACCTGCCTTTCCTTCAAGCCCAGATGCCACCCCTGGCTCCCCTCCTGCCTTGGGACCGCCCCAAGTGGTGTAAAGGGATGGCAGCACAGGAGACCTCTTGCCCCAGGGCCCCAAATCCGGCTGGTGCTTGATCATTCTGGTGATGTCGTTACAGGGAAATCTGTGGATCCACTCGAGTCTGCTAAAAAAATCACTTGCAATCTTCAGTATTTTAACCAGCATCAGTGGCAGGTTCCTCAGCCATGCTGCGTCATCCCACTGACGTCTCTCGATGCAGTGGCGGCGGCCCGCTGCACAGACTGTGCAGGGACATCTGTGCATGTGGCCCCTCTGGAGCACAGGGAGCCCTTATTCAGTGGCAAACAGATGGCACACAAAACCACACTTCTCACACTCAGAGTCACACAATTGTTCCCCCAAAGGGACAATTCCATTAATATTCCTGGAGGGGGCTGACATTTGCTGAGAGCCTGCCCAGTGCTTTATACATGTCATGTGACCTGGAACAGGGCCAGGAGGGAGCTCCCAGGCGGAGACAGAGCCCGGGAGGGGTTGAGGGACCTGCTCCAGCTCACACAGCTGGGAAGTGGTAACACCAACATGTAAACTCAGGTGAGTCTGGCTCCGAAGCCTGGCTTCTCCTCTTACCACACCAGTCGAGACCCGGGGCAGAGGCTTCTTTCCCCGATGAGACTTCCCACGGCAAGAGCAGCCCTCTGTCCCGTGCATGACACCCCATGCTCAGGGACAGTCCCCTCTCGGGTGTTCTCTCCCCGCCAGGCTGGGAGCCCCTCAAGGTCAGTGTCATCTGCCTTTGCAGCACCAACAACTAGCATGCATGAGGCTGTGTGCCCCGGGAGAGGGATCAATGCTTCTCGATCTGAAGAAGATTCCAGGCTTTTGTGGGAGCGTCCCGGGAAGATATGCGCCGAGGTGCAGTGTTCTGAAACTCACCACCGCGCATCCCTACGAACCAGTGGGTCCAGCCCTGTCTCCTCGCTCAGGGGTAGCTGGGCTGCTAGTCGTCACTCAAAGCTGCTGGCTGGTGACAAGGGACAGGTCAGCACCACCCAGACAAGCAAACTGACTAACTGGTTCTCTCTTTACACCTGCTGCAATGTGGACATCATTCCAGCCTGTGCAGCAACACCGGCTGGCGTTAAAGCACACACCAACACAGTCTCCTTGCGGCGGGCGGAGGAATCCTGAGGAAACGTAAATTAGATCGTGGCGTGCCTCTGTTTAAAAGTCTCAGTTAGCTTAGGAGATCACCACCAGACAGAAAGCAATCCAAAGCCACTCCCTGCGTCCCTCTGCCCTCTCCCCGCTGCCCTCCCCTTCCCCTGCCATCCTCTTGCTCTCAGTGCAGCCACACGGGCTCCCTGCCAAGCATGTCCCTGCCTCAGGACCTTTGCACCTGCTCTTCCTCTGCCTAGAATACTCTTCCCACATCTTTGCCTGGCTGGCTCCTTCTTGGTATTCACACTCTGGCTCCAACATCCCTTCCCCAAAGCAGCCTTTTCGGATCACTATATTTAAAACAGGGTGTCGCTTCCTATCACATTCCTCTGTTTAATGGTTTTTGCAGCACTTGCCACTGTCTGAAATTATTTTCCCTTTACTTGCTTAAACTTATTTGTTTACACATTTATTATTTGTCTCCCCAGCGGGGAACAAACTGTCCTTGGAGGGAGGAGCCTCATCCACACCTGAAACAGCCACCGCTGCACGACCCTCCCAGTGTTCCTCCCCACCAGGCCTCCTTCTCTCCCTCCCCTTTAGTCACGCTGAAACTGCTCGCACTTTCCAGAAGACGCCCTGTTCTTTCTTGCCTCTGTGCTGCACCAGCTTCTGCCTTGGCCTGGAACACCTTTGCCTCCTCTTGTCACCTGGTTGACATGTAAACCTCTGCGAGACTGAGCTCAGTATGGCTTGGTCCAGGAACATTTCCCGACCCCGTAGGGTCTATGGGCCCCTCTGCAGCAATCTGTCCATCCCTTCTTGGGCCCCTCATCGTGCCTCAGCCTTTGTACATATTGGGGACACTCCTTCCTCTCCCCTGCCAACCCCTGTGCCTGGCTGCCGTGCCTCACGCTCAGGTCTCCCTAGAGGGACGGTGGGTTCTGGGGAGATTTCTGGGACTTTCCCAGCTGGACAAGACGCCTCCCCTGTCTCCTGCACTGTGGCTTTGCTACCGGATTGTTTGAGGCAGGTCTATGTCTGAATGTCCCTTTGGCCCCAGGACCATACCTAGGGCTAGGCACAAAGCAAGCATCAAAGATGGTTTGTTGAATGAATAGTAGTGATCATTAATCCTGCGAGGCAGCTGCCAGGTGGGGGACTTGGAACAGTAACGTCAGCATCAGCGGCCAGAAAGCTCCCTGGCAGCAGAGAAGGTTTGAGCCTCACAGGGCACTGCCAGCGACAGGGGCTGCAGAAGAGGGGCTGGGGGTCCCCAGGCAGCACCCACTGGTACCTCCTCCATGGGGGTTGCCTGTGGTTGCCTGACCAGCAGGGCCTGGGGAAGCCAGGGTTAACTCTGTTGTGATTGGTACCAAGGACTAGGGCCTGTCTGTGATCTGGCAAGTTCTGCAGCCCCCACTCACGCCCCTCCCCAGGGCGGAACAAGACTTCCTGTTCTCTCTAATCCTGCCCCGGGCTGGGCTGAGGCGAGAGCAGAAGGAGAAGGATGCTCGCCCGAGGCTCAGACAAGTTTCCAGGGACTGGCTCTTCTTCTCCGGGGGCATCTGTGACTCTGGCCTGGAGGCGCTCTGGGCCCGTGTCCCGCACACCTGGGTTCTAAGCCCAGCTCCTCCGCTCCGGCTGCGGCTCTGCGTGGAGGGCTCGCTGCAGCGCAGAAGAGGGGCTGGTGTGAGTTGCCCTGGAGGAGGCGATGGCCCGGGGTCGTGGACACGGCCTGGCTTGGGGGCGCGGAAGCCTCGGCCCCGCCCCTGCTTCTCAGCCTGCCTCAGACGCTGCAGGACTCGCAGGGGCCTCGTTGCCAAGTGCTCTCCAGGCGTAAGCGCCGCTCGCACTCCTCCACACGGCCCCTCCGACTCAACCTGTCCTGCCTCGCCAGCAGAATCTTCCCGAAATACTCCTCACATCACATCACTCTCCTGCTCAGAAACTTCCTGCAGGGGCCTCACATTGCCTGGGACGGGCCCCCAAGCCCTCCCCGGCCCCCGCCTCTGTCTGCATCCTCAGAGACCAGTCTGGAATCTCCCTTTGTCTCGGTGGTGCCGTCACCTCCCCGACTCCTCTCGGTAACTCCCAAATATGCGGAGCGTGTGCCTGTTTACGTGGGAGGATGCCAAGGCTCAGAGAGGTTGATCGGCTTGTCCAAGGCTGCCGGCCGGGTCTAACTGCCCCTGGGGACCTCTGGGGCCCGCAAGCTCGGCTAGGCCTGCAGGGCAGAGCTGGCCTGGCTGCTCTGAGGATCTGCAGCTGTCAGGCAGCAGGTCACTCCAGCGGCCCTGCAGGGATTTGGCATCAAAGTGGCCTTTGAGACCGAGAAGACAGAGGCCCAACTTGTAGGCTTGGTGTCGTGGCACCAAGGGGGGCGGAGGCAGCGAAGGCTCCTAGGACAGGTGGGGAAGAGAAGCCAAAGCCCGGCTCTGCCACCTGTTAGCTGTGAGGACTCAGGCCAGTCTCTTTGTCCCTCTGAGCCTAGGAGTGTAGCCATGAATTTGCTGTGAGAATAAAACGTGATGATGGTATACAGTAGGTGTTCAATAAATGCCCAGCATCTCAAAAAAATCTTTTTTTCTCTTTCAAGATGGCAGATTCCTCAGAGATCAATAGATCCTGTTTTCATTTTGCAGGTGAGGAAACTGAACCTCAGGGGAGGGAAGTGACAGGTCACACGGCCGGAGGAGGCGGGGAGGGCCAGAGCCTGGTCTCTCGGCTCTTCTCCCAGCCGTCCTGCCCTTTGCGCCTCTGCGGGGCTGGCCGCAGGTGCCGTGAGCCCCCAGGAGCCCCCAGGGCATGGAGATCAGATGTGTCGTGTTTGTCCTGCAGAGTCACAGACTGGGAATCTGGGGGCAAAACCCCCACCCCTGGGTGGACTTGGCCAGGCACTGGGGTAGGGAAGGTGTGCACGCTTGCACCCTCAGAAGCGGAGAGCTTCTGGCCAGCCTCAAAATGAAGGGAGGAAGAGGCCGTGGGAGCTGCGTGGGCAGCAGGCTTGGTCCTCTCCTAACTAAGTTCTGACCCCAGCTGATGTCAGGAGGCAAGGACACAGCCCTCCGAATCACTCGGATGTTGCACACGCCGCCAGAGGGCTGGAGCAGGGAGGAACACAGCGACCCCCCTTCCGGGGACCCAGGCTGCTCATCCTGGGTTTCCCTCAAGGCCCCGGAGCCCTAGAGGAAAACTCCGCCCTCAGAAGGCCAAAGGCCTGGGCGTAAGTTGTGCCTGTGGTATCTGACGCTATGCGACCTTGGGGACGTGGTTTATCCATTTATCCCACAAATACCCTCGGGGCTCTTCTGTGCCACGCAGTGTGCCCACCCTGGGGGCCAGTGCTAGGAGATCCCCGCCCTTAAGAGGCTTACAGCCTGGCAGGGGCAACAGAGACACTAAACAAACGAAGGGCAAGGGCGAGATAATTCCAGACAGTGACAGATGCTCTGAAGGAAGTAACAGAGGGGGGAGCATGTGGGAGGGAGGTAGGGAAGGCTTATTCTAGGGAGGCCACCCTCATGAGGAGGTGCCCTTTGCGTGATGGGATCATTCACTCGGAGAGGAAAAAGTAGGTGCCAAGGCCCTGGGGCAGGAATGAGCTTGGTGCTGTGGAGCAACAGATAGGAGGCCACGCGGAGCGGGGGCGCAGGGTGAGTTCAGGAAACGGCAAGCCAGGGAGGGGCATGTGTGACTGCCCTTTCAGGAGCTTTCTGGTCTGGAGAAGGGGTCTGCTGTTGACCCCCACACAGGGTGGCTGTGAAGATAAAATGAGAAAACATGCAGGAGAGTGATCTGTTGGCTGCAGAGCCTGCAGACAAGCTGCCGTGGGCATAGGGGCCTCTCTCCCCAAGGACTGATCCTCGTCGGGATCGTTCTGGGCAGGGCGGTGGACGACAGCCCACGGAGCCCCGGCCCTGCGGCTGTTCTGGTGCTCTCCAGCCGTGCTAGGGCCCCTGCATGGAAATCCGCTCTCCCGAAGTACAAGCCAGCCCCCAAACAGAGACGCATCTTCCCAGCCCCTGGAGTTTACAAATGTGCTGTCTCGTCCTCCCCACGATGTCCTACATGATCCGGTCCCTTCCTCCCTCTGCAACTGCACCTCTTTTACCCACGGCCTGCTTTTACAATCCATTCACAGCTCTGACTCGGGTGGGGCAAAGGCAATATATGTACCCTAAACACTTGTAGCCCCGTAATATGCTAAATAAAAAATAAAAAAATAAAATACAGTAAAATTCATTCACATATTTCAGCTTCCCAGGGTTTCTTTTTGTTCCTCAACACATAGTTGGCTCGTCCCAGCCTCAGGGCCTTTGCACTGGCTGTTCCCTCTGCCTGGGTGGTGTTGTTCTCTCTTTTCTCCACGTGGCCAGGGCTGCTTCTACAGGTGGAAGGACAAATTCAGGCCACTTCCCAAGACAGGCCTTCTTATCCAACAAGCTATCCTCCTAGTCAGAAGTGATAGTCTGTTTTATTTTGCCCATAGCACTCATGTCCCTGGGCCCATCATCTGTCTCCTCGTGGGCCGTCTGTCTCCAGACAGATGGAAGCCTCCCGAGCGCAGCCCCTGCCTGCTCCCCTGCTGGCCTCTAGCTCCAGTGCCTGGTCCACGGTAGCAGCTCAGTAAAAGTGTGTTGAATGAATGAATGACCAGTTCTTTGTGGTAGACACTCATTTTTCTGGTGAAGAAGCAGAAGCTTCTTGCCTTTCTGGGCGGCCCCATCTCTGGGCCTGAGGCCCCTGCCGCCCACTGCCGACAGTGGGACTGTAAGGCAGCCTGTGGCTCCTGCTCTCTGCCCTCCCGTGGCCTCTGGCTGGTGGCTGCTAATCCCCCCCGGGCAGGGCCTTCAGTCTGCAAGACTCTCCTTACACAGCGTGGCGTGGGAACCCCAAACCTCCTTTGTGTGATCGTTACCCTTGTCCTACTGAGGAAGGAATGCTGGCATGTGTCTGAGGTCAGGGCGTGGTGAGGGTCATTTCTGGGCGGGCACACAGGTCTTCTGCTTTCAGATCTGCCCCACCCACAAGACCCCAAAGGAGGAGGCAGTGAAACAGAACTGTGTAGGGAAGAAGGGGGCCCACGCTCCACTAGAACCCTGCTGCACGGCAACCCTGCCAGTGGCTGGCCCGCCGAGCACACTAGTGTGTCCCCCGCCCCCATGGCTTTCTCCCCGGTGGGAGAAGCCCCGGTGAGAGCAGCATCTACCTGAGGTTGAGGGTCACGCTTGGCTCACGTGGAGTGTGACCCTGGGCCAGTTCCGTTGCTGGTGAGGAGTGACCTGCTCCCCCCACCCCCACCCGCCCAAGACTCCCTCAGCCCTTTAGGTGACGGCGGGGATTGGGGTTCCCTTGCTCAGGAGCCCCTCACAGGGAAAGCTGAGTGCCTTCATTCTCAAAGACATGAGCAGGACGGAGGCTGTGAGTGTGCCCTGGGGTGGGGGTGGGTGCACACACGTGCACGACGCTGTGACCGTGTGACGCGTGCAGCGTTACACAGCGGGTGGGCACCTGTGCGTGCGTCTGGGCGTGTGCATATGCAGACGTGCACGACTCTGAGCGCATGCGTGCGACACTGCACAGTAAGCACAGCAGTGTGTCTGTGTGCGAGAGACCACAGTGTGTGCTCCTTGGGGGCCGCTGTTGGCAGCTTAGGGCTTTCTGGCTACTGCTGTGAGGCGCCATCAGGAGTTGAGCAGCACAGGCCATCACAGCAATGCGCCCAAGCTTTGTGTGCTGGCCCAAAGCTCACGGGGACGGCGGGGGTGGCGAGGGAGGCTTGGAGGAGGGCGCGAGCTGGAGCTAGGCCAGCTTGGTGTCTGGCTAGCCGAGCCCGTCGGGCTGGCTCAGAGACCGGCGGGGCGACCCCGGGTGGCTGCTGCTGTCTGTGCAGCCGACTGGCCCTCCCCGCGGCCGGCTGGCTCATCTCGCTCGCACCTCATTCCGGGAAGGCCTGCCTCAATCCTAGCTCGGCCTGTGGGCAGTTAGCTGACGGGAGCTAGGACTCCTGACCCTAGATAAATGCTGCAAGAACAATGGGATTCTGCCACCTGGAAGAATCTTTGAGGTATATCATGGTTTAAAAAATACATTTGCAAAATTATTTCCTAATGATCCTAAGTTGTAATTATCTTCTTATTGTTTTTTTTCTTGCTTTTATCTGTCTCTTTGACTAGACTGCGAGCCACAAGGGAGCAGGGACCTTGTCTGTCTTGTGCCAAGTGGCTTCCCAGTGCCTGGCCCAGTGGCCGGCCTGTGACGGTTGCTCAGTAACATTGGTGAGTGACTGACCAAACTAATGGGGAGCATCAGTCCCATTTTGCAGACAAGGAAACCAAGGCTCAGAGAGGTTGGGGGCCGCCCATGACCAAGCAGCTGGTTGACAGCCAAGTCACAATTTGGACCCAGCTCCCGGCTTTCTTGCTAGCTGTGGAGCAACAAAGAACTGAATGAATGTATCTACCCCACGCCCATCCAGCTGAACACAGCTAGACGGGGCCCAGGCTCTGGCGAGGGTCTTGCCCGGTCCACCTTCGGGGCCTTCTGGGCCAGCTCCTTTCAGTCTGAAAGTCACCAGCCTGTCTGCAGAGTGGGGACACAAAGGGAGGTTTCTCTGGGGCCTGGGGAGGATTAATCAGCAATTAGTGTGCAAAACACTTTCCAGACAACTGTTAAGTATTATTAGTATTTAAATTTAGTTTCATCTTCCCCTGCCTCCCGACAAAAGGGAACAGATGGCCCTGGCTCCAGGTGGAGAGGGGGAGGACAGGGCCCTCTCGGCACCAAGCGGGAAGTTTTCAAGGTTCAGGTTTCCAGTTAGCCCCTGCTGCCTGGTGTGGGAGCCCGGGCGGCCCTGTGGAGTGGGGGGGCCTTCACTGCTGAGTGAGGGTCATGGAAGGCAGGGCTGGGGCAGGGTGGGCGCTGAATGACCCTTCCCAGCCACATGACCTTGTCCAGGTTGAAGCTCCTCTCAGAGCCTCCGGCGATGAGCCCGCCTCGCAGGGCCAAGCGAGCAGTGGATGGGACCACACGCGGGAAAGCGTTGCCCCGGCGCCCGGTGAGCCTCAGCTCCTTCCTCCCTGGCTCCTATAGGACGCCCACCTTTGGTTTTGGTTTCCTCTCAAGAGGTTTTCTGAGAATTAGAAACACTCTGGGACATGAAATCTTGCAGATCTGGACACAGCTTTGGCCCCACCACTTGTGTGTCTCTTCCACTCTGGACCTCATGTTCCTTATCTGTAAAATGGGCGTGACATTGGCACCTGCTCTGCCTGCCTTGCGAGGCGAGGATCGGCAGCTTTGCACAGAACGCAACGATTGCTGCTACTGTTTCCTGCCTGTGCTCTGCCCCAGAGCCTCTGTCTCCCAGGGCGTGGAGGGCGACAGTCAGAGGTGGCTTGCACAAAGCCCACGTGTAACCCACCCTGGCTGAACCCCAATTCTGGGCTCCCCCAGAAAGAGGCCATCTCTTTCCAGATGACTCGCAGCTGGTTGAACAAACACCTGGCACTAATGGCAACATCTTGCCTCCCCACGGGAGAACCTGCCTGAGACAATGGCACGACTGGAGCAGAGCAGAGCAGAGACAGAGAGCACAGCTCCCGGTGACGTTACTAGGAGCCCGGTCCCAGCTGTGCCGGAGTGTCGGTCTCGGTAGCATGAGCCAGCACTTTACCTTTTTGTTTTTATTTTTTTTAATTTAAGTCAGTGTGAGCTTCTAAAAATCACTTGCAACTGAGACTTTGCTTACGAAGTCATCTAAATAAATAATTTGATTCTAAAAAACCTTTGATTTCAACAATGGGGATAGTTCAGATTAGCTCAGATGTGAGCATCTGGAATGTCTGGATTCAATTTGCTCACACTGTGTCTATGTTCATGAGGAATACAAGGTTTTCTTGCAATGCCTTTGTCTGGTTTTGGTATCAAGTTAATACTGGCCCCTTAAAGTGAGTTGGGAAGGTTCTCTCCAATTTCCTAAAATATTTTGTGTAGAATTGGTATTATTTCTTCCTTAAATGTTTGGTAGAATTTACCAGTGAAAGTTGGTTCAGATTTTTTTTTTTTTTTTTTTTTTTTGAGACAGAGTCTCACTTTGTTGCCCAGGCTAGAGTGAGTGCCGTGGCGTCAGCCTAGCTCACGGCAACCTCAAACTCCTGGGCTCAAGCGATCCTCCTGCCTCAGCCTCCCGAGTAGCTGGGACTACAGGCATGCACCACCATGCCCGGCTAATTTTTTCTATATATTTTTTAGCTGTCCAATTAATTTCTTTCTATTTTTGGTAGAGACGGGGTCTCGCTCTTGCCCAGGCTGGTCTCGAACTCCTGAGCTCAAACAATCCGCCCGCCTCGGGATTACAGGTGTGAGCCACCGCGCCCGGCCTGGTTCAGATTTTTGATGCTATAAGTTACTTAAAGAAAAAAAAAAAGGAGCAGCTGTTTTCCTGCTGATTCCCGTCCCATGCGTTGATTAAACCACTTCCCGACATTCTGTTTCCCAGTCTTTTCCCTGGATTCTTGCTGCGGGCTGCTCTAGGCTCCGGTAACTGTAATGGGATCTAAATTTATGCTATGGTTTTGTCGTTCTTACTTTAAAAAAAATCAACAAATTGTTTGCAATCTGTTTAAAAGAAATCAACAGAATATGATCAACGTTGATCTTATCTTCAAGTCGTGCCCTGCTTTCCTCTGCAGCCCCGGCTCTCCCCCTTTGCCGTGTCCCACCAGGGCCCCTCGGTCCTGCCTCCCCGCCTTTGCCCAGGCTGCTGTGTCTGCAGTGCTCTCCCGACCCCGCCCTGGCTCGATCCGTTGGGTATCACTTCTGCAAAACTTTTCTGCACGTCCCATGTTGGCCTAGGTGACTCCAAAGGCTCCCCTACCCCTGCCTTTGCTCCTACCCAGGCATGACTCACGTTATGTTGAAATTGCCTACGTCTGTCTCTTTTCCAGACTGCAGACTCCTTTAGAGCAGACCCTGCATCTACTCAGTTCACTGTTACAGCTCTGAGCGCGGGGCCCGGGCATGGGCCCCTGGCTGCTGCTTGTTGAGTGGATAAACACCCACTGCTCTTCAGGAGCACAGTCACAGCAGTAATACCCACCTAGGTGAGTATAATTTCTGAGCAGTGTTCACATGCAGGGTCTCATTTGAACCTTCACAGTAATTCTGTGTAGTTGGTGTCATTGCCCCACTTTCTGTCTGTGGACCCTGAGGCCCAGAGAGACACAGTGACCTGCCAAGCTACGTGAATGGCAGAGCTGGCATCCAAAGGCAGGTCTTCCTGACTCCAAGTCTGGGGATTGCCCCTGCATCTCAGTTACATGCCAAGATGCTGTGGGTTTGGGGAATGTTTTAGGATTTACCCTTAGGTGAAACCCTGCACTAAAACAGCAGCCAGAGAGGGTGCTCCAGGGAGGAATGCGGAGCTGGGGCTGGAGCCCAGTGCAGGAGCCAAGTGCCCTGCAGAAAGCCTGGGCTTCCAGGTTAGATGGGTCCCCAGCTCACCAGGAAAGGGGACATGAGGCAGGAAAACCAGAGGGTGCGGCAGAAGGAGGGTAGCAGCCCAGCCAGGATCTGGGCAGGGTTCCCAAGGGACCTGGCTATGGCAAGATGGGGCGGAGAGAGTCCCTCCCCAGTCTGGGGACTGGTTGACTTTGGCTGTAGGATCGGTTATCCCCTCTCCAGCCTCCTATCCCCAGTACAGACCCTTACTGCCAAACTTTTCCAACTCACACCTGTCCAATGGATGCATCAAACCTGGGCTTCTAAAAAAGAGTCGTGGAGTGGAATTTAGGCTTTGACCAAGAGCCTTTGGTCTGTTGCATACTATTCCTACACATTTCCATCTGCCTGGCTAACTTTAACTCAACCCAGGGCTTAGCTGAAATGTCTCCTCCTCCAGGAAGCCTTTCTGGATTCTCCTTGTTGGAAAGGAGTCCCTCATGTGCCCCTACATTGCCTCCTCATACTTCCTTGTGTCACAAACTCAAGCACCCTAGGGCCCACTTGTGTTCATGTTTCTTGACTCTCAGTTGTTTGAGGTCAGAGGCTGTGCTTTTTCGTCTTCGCAACCCCAGCAGCTGGCCCTTCTCATCTGTAAAATGAGGGGGCGGTTCCTAATCACAAGGTGCATTATGAAGCCTCAGTGATAAAAGACCTTTCAGAAAACCTCAAAACTTTATAGCTGCCATGCAACGCATGTTAATCAACTTTTCTCGGCTCACATTAAAGAGGCAAGCAGAGTGCTAAGGACCTCACATGGGTGGCCTGGTTGGATCTTCTCTGTGCACACTCCCTTCTTTTCGTCTGAGCAGCAAAGAGCTCCATGCTTTCCTGGAGGGCGTGGAAGACTGAAGAACCCAGTCATGTGCCCTGAGTTCCCCACCCTCCCCCCTCTGACCTCAGACCTACTGGGCCCACACTGCTTCCTTAGAGGAGGGAGGTTTGATCCCACTTTCTTTGAGCCCAAGAGTAGATGACCTCCCTACCGCTGTGGGTCCCCCAGATTGGCCGGCATTTCCAAAAGTATTATAACTGAAAGCTTAGGGGCCCCAGTAAGGTGACAGTTATGGGCAAAAGAACAGCAAAAACAGCAGTTTCCTAAGTCCATGCTTTTGGTCATAAAGGCAGTCAATCCAGCCTGGCAGAAAGAACCCAGACTCTGAGCACAGACCTGGTTTGACTCTTAGGGTTGTGCACAACTGAAAGCGAGTCAGCTTACCTCCCTGAGCCATCACGGCTTAACTTCTGTGTTGCTGCAAGAACGTGTGCCCAGCACAGCAAGGTGCTCGGCGAGCTTCTATGGTCTTCTACATCCCTCACTGCACTGAGCACGGGATCAGGCACTTAGGAAATGAGGAGCTGCTGTTGGTTGACCATTAATTACTTTCATCTTTTGCCTTCAGATGCTGAGACTATGCTCGGAATCACATCTGTATCTCCCGTACCACTTTCAGGGCCAAGAGCCTTTTTGGTGCCCAGAATGTATTTGCTGAAGGGATGAATTAATTCCAGATGGTGGGAATAACAGGATCACAGACAAGAAACACAGAGGGCAGGCCAAGCAGAGTCTTGGGGTAGACCAGGGAGGAGCCGGATCTCTCTAGAACGACGTATCAGGAAATGGATAAGTTGGCTTTGCGTAAGTTGCACCGCCAGCTTGGAATGCCCTTCCTCTTTCAGTGTCTGACCTACCTATTTATCCCTAAAATCGCAACTCTGATGTTACCTCCTCACTAGTTCTGTTTGACCCTCTGGGCAGAATCAGTTGCCCCTGCCTCTGTGCTACTTTGGGATTCTGTTCATGCCTCCATTAGGCACCTTTAACCCCGTATCATAGTTTCTGGCTTACCTATCTGATCTCCTGCCAGATTGGGGGTTTCCAGAGGGCAGGGGCCATGTCTGGCCTCTTTTGGGAGCTCCATGGGCCCAGGACTGGGCAGTTGGTAGGCTGAGTTTATGCTCTTCCCCTACAGCAAAGGATTGTTGAACTCGTCAATGGTTCTACTCAGAGCCCACAACAGACTCACTGGTGTCTGGACACCTCTGTCCTCCCAGCAGCCAGTTCAAAGCCCAGCCTGGAGATGGGCCCCATTGGTCCTCGCCTGCATGGAGGCAGGGAGGGAACAGCTGTTGACCTTGGAAATGGAGCTTGAAAGGGATGACTGGGCAGAGAGGCTTTGGGAGCCAAGAAGCAAATCTGGGTTCTAGTCCTCTCTGCAGCTGAGTGACCTTGGGCAAGGCCCCTCCTCTCTTGGAGCTTTGATCTCTCCTTCCCTGACTTGAGCAGAGGGGAGAGAAGGGAACGAGCTTAGAAAGCGAATGCTCCTCCTGCTTCTAAAATTCTATCCATTTATTTTCTGAGTTTCTTGAGACTGGCAGACACAAATAAACATTAACGCATACACACACCTACACACATGCACACAGGAATAAACAGATTCAGACGCAGACACACATGCATAGAGGGAAATTCACATCAACGTACTGGCTCTCAGGGACACAGAGACACACATGTGCCTAAATATCACACAGGCATAGGCTACGGAGACACCGGGCTGCCAGAAACACACACTCTCCCCCAGCTATGCACACAATCTCATTGACACCCACAAGTGTGTGAGCACAAACACACACACATTCTCTTTGGGGATCTAAGGCCCCTTGCAGATGGTAGAGGCGAGAGGGTCATTTGGAGCAGAGAGTCCCACCCCCTTCCCCTCCCTCTTTCCCAGACCTAGGTTTCCTGGCTGAGCTGTGAGCTGGGTGGACGCTGCCCTCAGCACATGGCATGAGGGTTGGGCTGGGGGCTCACCTCCCAGGCTACTGCCTGTGGACGCTGCTTTCAAAAATAGCTTCCTGCTGTTTCCAGGAAAGCTCTGGGGAATGAGGACTCCAGAGATTGGATTTTACTTGTCCCTTGCCTGCCTGGGAAGCCCTGTGCAAGGGTCCCTGGAAGAGACCACCAGAGTCCTGCTAGTGCCTGCTTGTGGCTTATGGCAAAGAGGAAGAGGCTGAGGGTGGCTGGATAGCTGGGGGTGGGGTGCTTCACCCTAAAACCTCCCACTCCTAGGGGAAGGCTGCCTCGCTCAGCCCTCCCATGGGGCATCATGCACCACTGGGGGGTGGGGAGGGAAGCATGATGTGATGGTTTACACCTGGGCTCTGCTGCTCCCTGGCTGTGTGACCTTGGGCAAGTTGCTTCAAGTCTCTGAGCCCCAGTGATTTCAGCTGAAAAATGGGGCTAATCATCTCTCCTTCTCTTAAGAGTTGTGAAAATTAAGCCACAGAAGGTAGGTGCAATCATCTCTCTGCCGCTTGTCTGTGCCCACCTGCGGTGGGGACCGGCCTGGTGCAGGCTGGCGTGCTCTGCAGTGGCAGTCCTTCCCTTCTTGTCCCACTTCCCCGGCGTCCTCTGCCCACATGGCCCTTCAGGGGCCCTGCCAGCTCACACTGCCTCTCTTCTGGGCAGCCAGGCCCCACCCGGCTCTGTTTCCAGAGCCCCGGAGCACAGAGGGCTGTGCAGGCACCTCAGCGGGTGAGAGGGACCGCATGGCAGTACCCGGGACTGGCTTCCACGAGCAGCAGAAGCCACAGCAGCTCTGACGGCACAGACACGGAAAGGCCCCGGGAAGGAGGAGCCAATACGCATCCCTGTGCGGCCCACGGCCGCAGGGCCCAGGCTGGGTCTCCACGCAAGTCCTGGCTGGGCTCTGCCAGAGGGCTAAGGGTGTGTTCCTCGTCTCTGGCTTCATGCCTTCCTGACTGCGTGGTCTTGTCCACACTACAGGGTCACATCAGGACAGATGGGTGGTGGCAGATGCTTTGTCAGCCTGTGTGTGACCAGAAGGTTGCGTTCCCACCCCGGTGGAGAGGTGGGGGTGAGGAGACTTAGAATGATGGAATCGTAGCACGTCAGTGCTGGAGGGACCATGTCCTCATTTTATATATAGGGAAATGGAAGCTCAGAGAGGGCAAGTGGCTTCCCCAAAAGACCCAGTAGGGTTCAGAGGGCAGGTGGAGCTCTGGGCCTATCTAATCCCCTCTGTCCTTTGGCAAATAGTGACAGAGGGAATTGGGGGTCAGACGTGGCTCTGGCTGACGTTCCTGGCAAAGGGGCACTTCCTAGAGAGGGTCGGTGCCTCCTTCCAGAAGGGGAGCATCGTGCAGCTGCAGAGAGGAAGCGTGGTCGGCAGGTGGGTCTGGCTCAGTGCCCTCTTTGCTACTGATTTTCCAGCTGGCCTTACACAGCTGTTAGCCTCAGTCTTCCTCAGCTTCCTCCCCACAAGCTGGGGATGCTAATTCCTCTCCTGCAGGGCTGTGGTAAAAATTAAATGAGAAGCCTTAAGGCCACTTATGGAGAGACCCGGCGGAGATGCACCTCCCAGCTCCAAGAGGTTGGGATCTGCATCTGCCTCTGTGGCTGCCCTTTGCCTGACCTGGTGGGGACAGGCCCATTCCCAGGACCGTCTGCAGATCCAGGGCCAGTCATGGGGACAGGGAGATGGAGACGTGGGAGGGCCCAGGCAAGTGTGTTGTGGGGGAGGGGTGTCCTGTCCCAGTGGCTGGTTTCCTCCTCCAGACCTCACTTCTCCACCTGCCAGATGGGGGAGGCGTCCCCCATGTCTATGAATCACAGCCTCTCTAGGAACAGAAGGTGCAGACAGAAGCTGCTTCACACCTGTGGGCTTGGTGGGCTGGTTTGCTCAGGCCCCGGGAGCCTCGAAATATGCACGGGCAGAAACGGCTGGCGTGTGCAGAGGCAGGTGTGAATGTCTGACACGAGTGAGGCAAAGTCTTCAGAAGAGGAAGAAGCTACAGGCATTATCTAGGTCACTGAGGCTCAGAGAGAGACAAGACCTCACCCAAGGCCACACAGCAATACAGTGACTGAGCCAGAACTGCAACCCAGGGCTCAGGAACCTTCTGGTTGGAAGAAGCTAAGGTCCTTTGGTCCAACTTCTCACTCAAGAGTCCCTACTTACACACCTCCAGGAATGAGGAGCTCACTAACTTAGGTGGCAGTCTGTTCATTTGGTGACAGCTCTCGTCCCTAGATATTTCTCTTTTATATCAAGCTAAAAATCTATTTCCAATCATGACAACCACCCTCAGGACCAGCATGCACTGCTTCCACACACAGGCACCTGGCAATAGCGATCACATGCCCTGAGTCTTCTTTTGTTCAGATATAATTCTGTGGTTCCCTGTTCTAACAGAACAGTTTCCAGTCCCCCATCCTCTTAGTGAAGGGCCCCCCACACCTTCTCCAGATTTCTGGAGAATAAACCGTGAACGCCCTAGGGGCTGCCTCAAGGAGGATGTTCAATAAATGTAATAACAATTAGGTATTTTTATCAGTGAAGAGAAAATTGACTCAGAAGTAAATGGGGAATTTTTAAAGGCATTTTCAATTCATGATTTTCATGGGAGGCAGTTAATCTGAAAGCAAATAAAAGCATCCAAGTGCCAGAAAAAATATGCAGTGAAATGTATTTTTTGGAGGGTAAGTCTGACTCTACTAAATAATCAGAGAATTACAGCTAAAATAGACTCCGCTGACTGTGGAGTCCTCAGGGACAGAGTCTGGGTCTTTCCATCACCCACAACAGCCAGAGCTGGCCAGGGCACACAGGAGGCGAATGAGCATATAAATGGTTTCAGCTGATTGCTATTTTGAATGCGCAAAAGGTCAAGTTCATCTCTGCTCATTCATCTCTTAGACCTCAGAGGTGCTGGGGAGGCTGTGTATAAAATCACGACATGGGTGACAAAGGCTGGAAGGAGTGGTGGCCATGTAGCATAGCCCCAGGCTGCTGCAGAAAGGCAGTCAAGGCAGCTGGTGGTTTTGCATTCCAAGCATCTTTCCCTTTCTTTTAGTAATAGCACCCCCATTTCCTTTGGGGGAGCTTCTCCTCCCCCAGGCTCTTTCCATGTGTTTAGGTGGGGCTGAGGCCCCAGCGCAGGATCCAGTAGAGGGCACATGACTAGGGTTTGGCCAATCAGTGTAGTCCATCCTCTGGCTGCACTGATTGGTTCAGAGAATGGCATGTGACCCAAGAGACACCAATCAGACTCAGTTCTGGAACTTTTACTGGAGCTGTTGGGAAGCCTCTTTTCGTGGGAGGTTGCCAAGCTAGTAGGGCGTTAAGTCTGGCGCTGCAGGGGCCGCCTTGTGAAGACAGCTTGCCCGGACGTGACGCCAACACAGAGGAAAGCAGAACCAAGACATGGAGGGGAACAGGGATCTGATCTCATTCAAGCTGTGGTGGAAACCACATCGCTTGAGCTTCTCATTGCATATACCGACAAACTCCCCTGTGCTAAAGTCTCTTTGAGTTGGGTTTCTTTCCCTTACGACTGAAAGTGTGTTGACCAGTACAAGCATACAAGTCGTAAACTTCCTTTTCCATTGTGAGGGAGATAGCTGCCAGGAAGCCTTCCTGTCCATGCTGCCCTGGGAACCTGCATTGGCCTGGTTGTTGGTGGATCCTTTCTCCTCACCCTGAGCAGGGGAGAGGGGCCAAAAAGCAGGGAGCCATCCTGGCAGATTCCTTTCTTTCTCTCATCCTCTCATTCAATCAGCCACCAAATCCAATCATCCACCATAAAAGTCTCTCCAGCCTAGTTCAAGGCCCATCTGATTTTTGCATGGATTATTGCTTCTGCTTTGGAACATCTGCTTCTAGTTTTGCTTATGTGAATAGTTTTTCTGCAGAGAGATCTTTCTTAAACACTAGTTGGACCACAGACATTCTTGTGCCATGGCTCTGCGGCCAAAGCCTGGAGTCTATTTCCATTGGCAATGGCATTCAAGGCCCTTAGCCATCTGGCCCAACCTCGCACTCCTGCCCAACCGTTTGTCCATCCCCTTGTGTTTAGACAACCTAGACTCCTCCTTAAAATGTTCTCACATGGCCCTGTCTTTGCACCTGTTCACACTATCTATAATTGCCCATTTCTCACCAGGCCCAGCTCAAAGGTCCATCCTCTGTGACCTCCCACCATGCTTCCCTCCCCACTCTGTCAGCCCTGCCCCGCCCTGGGCTCTTGCAGCACCCTGCACATGCCTCTGTCACAGCCCCCAAACTGCCCAGTACTCCAAGTCCATCTCTGGGTCCACCTCTCTCCCCCCACCACCGGGCTGGGAGCTCCACAAGGGCAGGGCCAGGTTCCATCCATCCCTGAGTCCGCAGCGTCCACCCCACGCTGGCACAGGGAGGTGCCTCACCAGCCTCTGATACACGAATTCCTGCCCAAGGAACTGCTTAGTTCTCCGGCCCAGTTACCAAGGCGTTTTGTTTTTGTTTTTGTTTGCACTTATTGATGTAAAACCACATCCAGGGGAAACCAGAATCAGTCACTCGACCTCCATCTGGTCCAAGAGGATCAACTGTGGCAAGCCCAGCAGCGTCACCCTCTCCAGCCACTGGAAGCTGAGATTCCCGCTCTGGCTTCATTACGCTGCCTGGGGAAAATGGGCAGAGTTTGCAGGAGTGTGGTGAGAATTTTCAAGCCATCTCCAACCCGACGTCAACAATCCAGTGTGGAAGCAGATGGCGGTGACCAGGAGGTTCAAGCT
Organism: Propithecus coquereli; assembly: GCF_000956105.1. Lineage (NCBI taxonomy): Eukaryota > Metazoa > Chordata > Mammalia > Primates > Indriidae > Propithecus > Propithecus coquereli. The sequence continues at coordinate 87,904 of NW_012152163.1, read as the reverse complement.
AGAGAGAGAGTGGGCTTTGTCCCACCTTCAACTCTTGTGTCATAATTATTGGACCAGAGGAAAACGGTCCCTTTAACAGATAACAGAGGAAGAATAGGGCAAAGCTTTCCTGACCCACAGCCCAGGAGATCCCCTGCGCTGTGAGACAGAAAAAGTCAGATCTGCCAGCTTGGGGGCTTTTTTTTACCAGAAAAAGAGAGAAAGAAGGAGGAAGATGCCATTTCTAAATATTGCGCCCCAGGCTCTGGGCTGGGGTCCTTAACCCCATCTTTTCTTATCATCTTCGATCACTCAAGGAACCAGATACTATCCCAGTTGCTCAGATGAGAAAATGTAGGCTCGGAGAGGTGAGACCTTTGGCCAAATCCACATAGCAGCTGAGCGGCAAGCAGAACTTCAGATCTGACCAGGTGACCTGCTCACCTCCCTCTGGCCAGGCCAGTGGGGTAAAGAGTTTCACAGTCGGTTGGCCAAGCCTGCTGGACTCCCAATCCTTTGCTTCCCAGCTGAGTGGATTATGTAAACCGTGGAGCCTCCTTAATGCTCAATTTCTTCCCATGCATGACGGGAATGGAACTCTCAACTCTCAGGGTTGCTGTGTGGGGACAAAGTGGAAGACTGTCTCGTGGGTCTGGTGCACAGTAGGTGCACAGGGAAGGTGCCGGCTTTGATGACTTGGCTTTCTTCTTGCCTTGCTCTTGACTTCCAGATCCTTGGTTGGCCTAATTCATTGGCAAGTTCTAGGTCAGTTACAACTGCAGGGGCCAGGCCTCAGCCTTCAGCACCCACCGATCCTGTGACCTCAGGCAAGTCCATTTGCCTTTCTGGGCCTTAGTTTCTTCCTCTGCAAAATGAGAGAGAGTTGAGCAGGGTCCCTGGTCCCCAACCTGGCGTTCTTCTATCTCTGGGGTTAGAAGGGCAGAGGGCATTTTCTGCCAGGATGGTCAGCCTGACTGACAATATTGCTTGTCATATTTCTTAGCTCTGGGTTGCAATGATATCACCTCATGGCTTACCTCTTGCTGATGAAAGCTCTGACTGGCAGTTAAGTGTCTTTGATTACTGAAAAATGGGGGAAATGAATTAAACATGACTTAAATGCAGCATGTTTGGGAAACAGAATCTTTAAAAAGTCAAATCCACTGGAGCCAGGAGCGGGGGGGAAAAAGGTGTCCTTGAAAGTGAAAGGTTGAGGACCCCTTGGGGGACTGTCCAGAGAGCCCGCCCCTTGTGAACCGAGGACCCGTGTGGCCTGGCTGGGGCCCAGGGGTGCTGGGAACCGGAGGTTTGGTCCCTTTAAGGCTCCTCTCCCCCTCACAAGCCCCAGGCCTGTGCGGAGGAGGACATGCATTATTGAAAGCAAATTTCAATACCTATTCACTCTCCTCCTCCTGTGGGTGGCAATCACAGTTTACATAATCTGTCTCTCTGTCCTCCCAGGCAGCTGCTCCCTTCTGGCTGAGTCGTTTGAGGAGGGGGAGGGAGGGGAAAGGGAGAGACGTTAACTGTGCTGTCACCTCAAGTAGTGGCCAGGCTGCCACGGAATGAGAGTATAAAAGCACACAGCCCTGGGTCCAAGTGCCACTAACATGCTATGTGACCTTAGGTGTACCACTTTGTCCCCTCCCCGCAGATCTTGATCCACTCCCATGGCCTCCAGTAGAGTCTCCATGCTAATGGCTCCCAAACCTGTGTTTCCAGCCCAGACCTCTATCCTGAACCCTCTCAGTCTACCGATGGCTTGAGGGACAGCTCTGTTTGTGTGTGCACAGGCAGTCCAGGCTTGGCACCTTCCAAACTGATCTCACCAGTTTTCTCCCAAATCATTCATCCGTCCATGCTATCCACCCGTCCATTCATCCCTCCATCTACCCATCCATCCATCCATCCAATAGTCCATCATTTATACATTCAACCACTTATTCACTCATTCATCCGCCTACCCACCAATGGTCCTACCATCCATCCATTTGTCCACCCATCTATCTGTTCATCCACCCACCTACCTATCACTGCCTAAGAGTCTGGCATTTGTCAGCATCGGGGGCACAGCAGCAGGCAAGGTGCACTGGCTCTGTCCTCCCAATACTGAAAGTCCTATGAAGGAGACACATAAGTGAATAAAAAATTATAATAAATGTGGTCAGTATGATGATAAGGAAAGAGTAAGCTGCCGCAGGCACACAGAGTGGAGCATCCAACACATCCCTGAGGGGCAGAGAAGACTTTCTGAGGAGATGACTCCCAGGCTGGGACCCAGACCTAAGAAAGCACGAGCCCGTTCCCTGCCCCGTCTTCCTCATCTCATTACTCAAGGAGGTCGACTCCCAGCAACTCTCCCCTTCTCCTTGTGGCTGTGAACAGCACCTCTTCGAGAGGGCTTATCCTCTGTGCTCACGGACTGGGTGGGGAAGGTCACATCAGCACAGCAGCGCCAGCTCCAGGAAACAGCAAGCCCCAGGCCTGGCTACGGGAATGGGTGAGAACTGGCTGGAACCGCTGGGGATGGAGGTGCCAGCTGGTAGAACCCAGGCGGTGGCTGCGGTCCCACTCTGAAGGGGACAGCCTGCCTGAGAGTGACGCTGACATAGAGGAGAGCAGTTGAGAGGTGCAGGACAGAGTTGTGAGGTCACCCTTGGAAGCCCCGGGTCCAGGCGTGTCTGATGCCAGCAACATCAGACTTTCCCTTTTCCCTCTGAGCCATTTTGAGTGGGGTTCTGCCACTTGCAGTCTAAAGAGCCTTCATTAACAGTAAAGAGTCCCATTAACAGTAGGAAGCATTTCCACATCCTTTGTCTTATTTGATTTTCACCACAGCCCTAGGAAGCCGTTTCCAGATGATGGGACAAAGCCTTGGCGAGTTGAATCAGCGGACTCAGACCCAGGTCTGCCAGGTGCTGAAGTCCACGCTTTATTCGGGACACCTTGAGGTTAAGAAGGAGGGATGCTGGGGAGTCGGACTTAGGTTTGAGGGGAGAGGACGGAAAGAGAAGGAGACTGAGGACAGAGCTCAGAAGTACTATCTTCCGGGCTGTGAAGGGTCCAGTGGGGAAAGAAAAAGTGTGGATGGAAGAGAGACGGAAGAAGGAGAAGGTGGTGAGACGCACGGCAGTGAGTTGGAATCCGAGAACTGGAAGGGCGGCAGAAAGGTAACATTCCAAGTCCCTACGCTCCAGCCAGGTGAGTTGGCCTTTGAGCAATGGTCCACGGGGAGGCCCCGCGGTCAGCCCACGCTGCACTGCATAACCACGTTCCAGGTCTGACTAAAAACATCACCTCCTCCATGAAGGCCCAGGACCCCTCCTGGATGCTCCGCAGCCTCAGCCCCCGTCAGTGTTTTCCCTGTGACACTGGCCACCTCGGCCTCCCCATTTCACTTGTCTGGGCGTGTGACTCATCTCCCTTCCGGGGAGGTCCGAGCCTTACTCATCCTTGATTAGACCCAAGCTCCTTGCCTCGCGCTGGCGCCCAGTAGGGGCTCAATGAATCTCTTAAAAAAATATTTATTTGAAGGAAATTAGTGTCCAGATAAGAAGTAAATTTAGCACATGAATTAGAGAAACAGGGAGCTAGAGAGGGGAAAGCAAGATGAGACACAGAGACAGAGACACAGAGACAGAGACCGAGTCGGCAAGGGGGTGGGGTGGGGACGGGGCTTGGGAAGGCGAGGCGGAGACGGTGCTGGGTGCAGAGACCTGAGGGTCTGCGGCCTGGTCTGGGGTCTGGGTGCTTGCCATTGCCCTTGCCCCTGGTGTTTTGTGGGGGAACCATCTGGAAAGGACTCAGCTTGCTCAGAATCCAGTAGAGTTGGGAGGAAGAAACCCTGAGGGGTGGGCGGGAAGAAGCTGGTGGACCAAGGAAGAATTCCCAGCTGGGGTCAGGAGCTGCCAAATCCTGGGACCTCCCCTAGGGGGTCTGCAGGGGGCCTTTGGAGCCCAAACCAGAGGACACACCCTCCCAGGCAGGGGGCCGCGAGTCCCCCAACTCTGCTCCGGGACAGAGTGGCTGACCACTGTCACAGCTTTCCGCATCATCTCCACAGCCCGAGCATCATTCAAGGTCATCCTAGTCACTGTACCACATGTTTGTTTGCTGTCTCTCTCGATGGAGAGGAAACCCCAGGCAGGCGGGGTGGGGGTCCTGTGGCCTCCTGGTGCCTAGCGCGGTGCTCGGAAGTGCTCACCGAATGCTGAGCGCGTTGATGAATGGAAGGACGAGTGGAGTGAGCCGTAATGCCTGGGTGTGTGGTGGGGGCAGGGTGCTGCTTGGAGGTGGTGTTGCCGAAGCACTTTACCAAGCAGGGCTCCCGAAGTAAAGGCGCCTGGGCTCTGAGATGAGAGCCCTCGAGAGGAGAAAGGCCCTTCTGGGTTCATTGTGTGGCCGTCAGCCCGACCGCGGGCAGCTTCGGGAGTTGAGGTCCAGGGGGCAGCTTCGGGAGTTGAGGTCCAGGGCGTGGGATGCTGGGCGCAGCCTGCCACACCTGCTCTCAGGCAGTGAGGACCCGCCAGTGGCCTGCTGCAGCTGCATGAGGCACCCGGATGCTGACCCCGCCTGCCCCTCAGGGAGGAGGGAGCCCGCCAGGGCCGGAGTGGGGAGGGCAGGGCAATGAGTGTGCCAGGTAAGCTAGGGGCTGCCTCACTCCAGGTACCCTGCCGGCCACCCCGGCTGTTGTGTCTCCCTGCCCTCTCCTCACAGGCTCTGGGGAAGGGATTATTGAAACAGACGAGGAGCCTAAGGCTCAGGGAGGGAAAGTGACCAGTCCAGGGCCACTGGGTGAGTGGCGGAAGAGATGGTTCTGACCCAAGTGGGTCCAACTCCTGCCTTCACATCACTGGGCGTCCAACAAAGTGTCGGGGCTGAGGGCACCGGGTTTCTGTAGGCTGCTCACCTCTGCGGCACTTCTGTGTGATGTGGAGAGAGGGGAGAGAGGGAACGTCCTCTTCTGCAAAACAAGGAGTGAGATAGGTGTCCTTGTAGCTGCTTCTTAGCCTTTCTTTCTGTTCCCCTCTGTTCCATTTTTTCCCCGGACTGCCTGCCCCAGTGTGAGATTGGGGAGAAATGAACGCAGAGCTGAGGTCCCTGCTCTTGGGCTCCACTCCGAGCCCCATGGTGAGACCTTGGGCAAGTCATTCCCCTCTCTGAGCGGCCACCTCATCTGCGAAATGCTGGTAGCACTTCTGACCTGCAAGGGCAAACAGCAGCTGTGGGGGTTTAAGGAGGCAGAGGAAGCCCAGTCCCTAGGAGAGATGCCTCTGGTATCAGCTGGAGGGTCCAGGGGACCTACTTCCACAATCCCAGTCACCCCACTTGGCTGTGCAGGATGACTTTCTAAAATGAAATGTGGACCTTGTCCCTTGCTCCCCTTCCAGGGCTTTGAACAGACACTTCATGAAAGAGGACGTCCAAATGGCCAGTAAGCATATGAAGACGTGTTCAACCTCACTAGCTCTTGGGGAAACGCAAATTACAACAATAACCACTGTGTTCACCGGAACAGCTAAAATGGAAAAGACGGAAAATGGCAAACGTTGGTGAGAGTTTGGAGCTACTGGAACCTCCACACAGCACAGTGCAAATTGCTGTCATTTTGGCAAAAACATTTGACAGGATCTGCTAGAGCTGAACTTGCATCTCCCATGGTGCAGTACCTCTGTTCCTTGGCAAAAGCCCTGGACACTGAGTCCAGGACTGCAGGCTTTCACTTATCTGAAATTCAAAAGCAAGCCAACTAATCTATGGCATTAGAAGTCAGTGGCTCCTTTTGTGCGGAGCTGGGGACTGGGAAGGGTAGTGAAGGGGGCTTCCATGATGCTGGTCAGTTTCTGTGTCTTGAGCTGGGGCAGGTTACGTGATTGTGTTCACTTTGTGAAAATTCATAGAGCTGTAAATTTATGATATGAGCACTTTATGAATGAGGGTTATATTTCAATAAATTTTTCCCAAAAACAATAAACAACTCATCCTCCCATGGTTTCTTCCTAGCCTGGGACAGGTTCCCAGCTCTGTGGCTGTCATTCAAGGCCCTCTGCTGACCGATCAGCTCACTTGCCATCAGCCTCTGCTTCAAGCAACAGAGGACAGCGGGTGGGGTCTTCTCCACACTGGACTATTTCCCACCCTTGTGCCCATGGTGCCCTCCAGCCCGGCATCCCCTCTCTCCCCATTCTTGTCTGCCTCCTCATCCTCCCCCTCCCAAGGTGGGCAGCCACCCCTCCTCTGAGCACCCACAGTCCCCCCCACACACTCTCCTTCATCTCAGCAACCCCCATATGGTTTCAGTGTTATCCTCTACGTGCCTGCCCACTCCCCCAAGATCAGGGCCTGCGACTGACTCATTTCTCTGCGCCTGTGCTCAGCATGGGGCCTGGCATGGTGGACAAACGGGGAATGTTTGCAGAATGAAGGAAGGAAAGCTCATTCTTATTTTAGGCTCCTGTTTGCCCCTCAGTAGCTCCCCCCACTTAATCCTAGGTTGAACGTCCATCATGGCCTTACGGCAGTCCTCCAGAGATTTCTCTTCTCTGGGATAAAATGTCCCTGGTCCTGATCCTGTCTCCCATGTGACGGATTTGTTTGTTTTCTTTTGTGAACCAGAAACGGATACACACTCCCCTACTCTGGCCCCCTTATCCCCTTTATTCTTACCACACTCAGTTCCCAGGGACAACTCCTGAGGACTAAGGCAGTGATTAGTCAGCCAGAGGTAGGAGTCGGGCCAAGACCTTTCCCTCAAACCCTCGTCCCTAAGGGCATCAGATCCTCTCATCACAAACACCATGGGAGTCAATCAAAATTGGAGCAGGATGCTTGAGGGCGGGACGAGTAGTGAGCCTCTTGTCATCAGAGGTATGCAAACGGAAACTGGCTCACTCCAGTAAGAGGTGCTATTGGTGGGAGGTTAGACTCAATCCCTCCAACCCCAGTGAGGAAAAGGAAAAAAACCTGACATCAGTTGAGGGTCTATTGTGTACCAGGCACTTTAAACGCATAATCTCAAAGACTTTGTGTCATTGTTCTGGGAGGAAGGTGTTACCTTTGTCCCCATTTTAGAGATAATGAAAGTGAAACTCAGAGAAGTCTTGCTAGAATTTGACTTACTAGAAGAGAGCTGGAATTTGAACCCAGACATTTCTGGCTCCTAAGCTTATGCTCTTTCTAGAGCACGTCTAAGATCCTATGACTCCATCCCAAAGAAACATCTGTTCTGTCACACCCAGCCTGAAGAAGGCATGACAAGCGTTTTGGAGCCCCCTGGCGTGGGGCCCCCTGACTTGCCATTGGCCATGATCTGGCCGAGGCTGTCAGAGCAGGGAGGGCTGGGATCCCTGAGCGCTTTGGCACCTGATCCCGGGAGAGAAGCCCTTTGAACAGCTGCAATCACTTTGGGGTCATCATGGGCCTCACATGAGATGCTGAGGGACCAGGTGGCAATTTCTCTCTAAACAGTTTGATCGTTGGCATTTGACCTCTATTTTCCATCAACTTATTTTCATTTCCTAGTGTTTACTGATCGCGTAAATAAGGAAAGGTGGAAAGCTCAGGCTAATGAAATTCTCTCCCCATTCTTGTCCTACTTTTTAGGATGTGTTCAGTTAAACATGCAAATGAAGAGATGCTTGCATGCACTAACCATGAGGAGTCCCACTGCTACCTGTGAACGTCAGGCCCCAGCTGCCTCTGCCCCACCAGCGGCCAGAGTCCACCTCTGGGGCCGCTGGGCTCCCTGGCACTGCCAGCTGCAGCTCAGGGTTCGTGTTGCGGAGACATGAACTCAGTGAATTCTCATGTGCTCCCAGCCGTATTTCCAGCCCCTTGTAGTTTGACAGGTCATACGACTAGTTCTGGCCAAGGGGCTGTGAAAAGAATCAACGAACATCACTTCTGGGCTGAGGTACTGAAGAGCGAGTGTGGGTTCTCCGCTCACTTTCTTCTCTGCTGCGTCAGCCAGCCTGGATCCCCGAGTCACCACCTGCTGGCCCCACGGCGGACTTCGTAGGAGGCAGAAACAAACCTTTGCTGTATTAAGCTACAGAGATTTCAGGATCAACTCGTTGCCACGGTATAACTTGCCCATCCTGACACGCGCAGTCCCCACAGCCCCTGCCATCAATGCCACCGCTGCCCACATGTGTCCAGCACTCTGCTGGGCAGAGAGACAAGAAGACACGGTAGGTGCCCGAGGAGCTTACGGTCAAAGGGCAGCAGACAAAACAAATGGACTTCAGACTGCCTCCAACACGGGGGGCCAGTGCTGCGACAGGAGACGCGGGTCCGGGGCGTCTGGAGGAGGGCAAGGCCAAGGGGGGCGAGTCACAGAAGGCTTCCCAGGGGAAGACGTCTCAGTTGAGTTGCAGTGGATGAATAAAAGTTAGTCCCATGGGCACAAACTGGGGGTACTTATTAGTTGGTTAGCACAATATTTAATGTTTTTTCTGTGAATTGACAATATTTAAAAGTAAGGAGTTTCACATGAAAATCTGGATTTGGGCCTCCACTTCAAAAATCAGTGCAGGTATATCCATCAACACCGGGGCCTCGTGCCTACATAGCAACAATCGGCAGGAGCTGGCCGCGGCTGCCCCTGCAGACGGGCACGTCTGTTCCAGGTTATGGAGGTTCCCTCCATGCCTTTGCTCCCTGCCAGCCCTGCAGATGGCTGGCACCTGCACCCCGAGTTCGTCAATTTTCATCTGATTTCCTCAGCCCAGCGGATCCTTTTCAGCCCGGGGACCAAGGACCAGGCTTGTCTAAGCACCTTAGCTTTCCTGCAGCCTCCAGCCCATCCAGAGAATCCAGGAGCCCCTCCCTAGGAGCCTGAGGGGCCCTGCCATATGGCTGACTGGCCCCAGATGATGGTGACCCTGGTCCATTCAGGGCAGGAGAAAGGAGGCCCTAGGGACTGTCCCAGAGAGTCAGGCCTGGTGACCACAGTGCCTGCTACTCCCTTGGCTCCTCAGGCAGACATTTGCTGCTTTGGGCTGCCTGAATCCATTCCCCCTCCTTTTGGTAACAGCCCCTTCATTTTCTTTTTGGGAACCACCCCTTCCCTAGTGTTCAATCTTGGAGGCAGTCCAGTCAAGCCTCCACGCGTTCTGCCGGCCAAGAGGAGGACACGGGACCCCAGCCAGGTACGCTGTCTGCCTCCCGGGGCTGTGAATCAGCAGCAGTGATGCAAGGAGGAAAAAGCAGCTGCGGTTGATGCATCCCCAAGGGGGCCTCGGCAAAACCCGCCTCAGGTCCTGCTTCCAGACCCCTGTGTTGCTCTGCCTGTCCCTTCCTGAGCCTGATGGCCACCATTCTCTTTGATCCTGGGCACTCTCTGCTAACTTCCAATAATCCCCTTTTCTGTTCGAGTGTGGCAGTTAGTTTCTGATGCTTGCTCTCAACTACCCTAACTCACACGCAGCTCCTCGCGAAGGCTGGTGTGAACTCTCTGGGCTCACACCTGACTCCCCTAAGGCCAAGCCAGCACAGGCTGCCTCCTTCCGAGCCTCAGCTCCTTCCTTTCCCTCTGCTGGAGCTACGGGGTCATCCTTTGCAGACCAAGCCTTTCCAGAACCAGGGCCTGCACAGCCCCGATCACACTGCCTGCTGGCCAGACCCCTGTCCTGGTCCCTGGACTCCGGCTCAGTCAGGAGGCTCTGGGCCACCCGCTCAGCGATCTTGTTCCTCCTTAGGATGGAGCTTCCTTTGCCCTCCAGGAAGAGGCTTGCTCTGGAGGCTGGCAGGGTCTGGAGACACCCCGGTTCCTGGCCCAGCATGGGCTCTGGAGCCACTGAACCAGAGTCTTCGCCAGGTTAGCTCCTTCCTCAATCGGGGACCACCTCTATCTCCCTCCCTGTGTACATATTGCTTGTACTAGTGTTCACTTTATATTCAAACGCCCAGGAGTAACACTTTTCACTTTGTAACCTTTGATACATATATGTGAAAGGCAACATGAGATCATTCTCGTAAATGGGAAACCAGTATCATGTTCTATAAATGGAAGGTAATGGTAAGAAATAAACACATGGAAAATAAGTCGTTGTTATTCAGTTCCAGCTAGATACTGTTGCCAGCTGAGGGCTGAGCCTCTTCCTTGAAAAGGAAGATCAGCATGAGTTAGAGAGGTGTTTAAGTAGAGGCTAACCTCCAATTGAGACTGTCTCCGTGATGTAATCAGCTGAAAAGGCAGTAACTCTCTCCCAGTGGTATTTAATTCATGCCTGAATAACTCTTAAAATTGTTTCATGGGCCACTGGTGGTGTGTGCCCACTCTGTGGGAAATGCTGCCTCGGCAGCCTCTGCCTGCTCCGAGAGCCTGCAGCCCCCGGCTGGACTTGGCCACTGCTGCCCACCTGGACTTGAGCCACGGCTGCTGTCCTGTGCCCACCACACACCGCGTTCCACACCCACTGGGCCTGGGCACCCACTCTGCCCCAGGGGACGAGCTTGGTTCCAGGTTGCCCCAGGGAGTTACCATAAAGAGAAGGATACAAGAACTCATTTTCTGAGCCCTTCCTAAGTGACAGGCACTATGATAGGTATTTTACATAGATTATTTCAATTTCCCCCAAATTTCAGTCATTCGAGTGCCAACTTTGTGATTCTACCCTATCAGTACTATTCATTTACTTAATATTTTTCTTTAAGTTGATTTGCCTTTTTAAAAAAACACACAACTTTATTTTCAAAGGAAATGCTGTATTATTTCCATAAATCATAGAGTTTGGTGTTCTGGTTTCATGTTTCTAACATGCATCGATTGTGAGCTATTAAAATAATACATGTTCATTCACATACCACCTAAAGCCGCCTTACACAGCATTGGTCACACGCAAGCCAGCCTGTGGACAGTACTGTAGCATCTCAGCTAACGCCCGCGCAGCCCTGGGAGGGCCTTTAGAGGCAAGAATGTGGAGGCTCGAAGGGTCACTTGCTGGAGTCCCACTGTGGAAAGACACTGGAATCCAGTCCACCTGCAAAAGCCTCGGCTCTTTCAACACCGGTGCTTTCCAAATGCATTTTTAAATCAAAAGAGTCCTTAAAAAATGGAAATATATGTGGAAATCCAATATATAAAACAGATAAAAGCAGAGCTTTTGTGACTGAAATGGAGGTTGGGGGACACAGAGCTGCTTCTTTAGGGCCTTCCCTTCCTAGAAGCCCAAGGCCCTGAGGAACATTATTTTAAACCCACACTGCACCACCCTGTTCCTTGACTCCACTGAGTCTGATTTCCCTCTGAGCCAAACTCCTGAGGGGCGACCTCTGGGTCTGTGCTGTTTTCCTGGCTGGGCGTCTATGCCTTGGACCTGGGCCATCTTGCTATCTTGAAATTTTCCATCTTGCCGTCTTGAAATCTTCCACTGGCTTTCTAAGCCTCACTCCGACCTAATTATTCATTCATCAAACACTGCCATCTAGTCTGTACCCAGATTTTTAGAGGGTACAAAGCAGAACTGTGAGGAACAGAATATGTTTCCATTGATGGGTTCCCAGACCAGTGTGGGAGACAGACACAGGTGTGGCCAGGTGCAGGGAGGGTTTGAACAGCCCCTGCTCACTGAAGCGCATTGGTCTCCTCACTCCTGCCTCCTGCGGGTGTCTGGTTGTGTCCTGTGGTGGTCAGTGTCTGGGACGGGGCCGGCCCAGGTGCCCCCACAGTGCCAACTGCCCTCCACACTGTGCGGCCAGAGGTCTTGCCTGATTTCCTAGTGTGGTTCCTGGGTCAATGTTCCTTTCAGCAAACACTGCCTGATGTACGAATCATACCTCACTCAGACCCCCAACTCCTCCCTCCAACAGGAGGACCAATTTACAACGGTCCCAGCATCTGCAATATAAAGCCCTGCCTGGCTCCTGGCCTCAGCCTGTCTTCTCTCCTCACTGCTGGGCCTGTGTGACCCTCAAACCCAGAGACCATCCTCCCACTGCAGTGAGTAACCCCCAGAAGGGCCTTCCTATGCCAGGAAGAGAGGCACTTATTGCCTTAAATGTATGGAAAGATCCTGGCAGAGTTCCAATAAGTTTTAATGCTACCTAAGGGACATTTATTTAGCCCTGTGGTGTCCTCCGACCAAGCCAAGACTGCCGTCTGTTCCCTCAGTCCTGACTACAGCCCTGGTCCTCTCTGAGACACCTCCATTTTTTGAAGGCCCTGTAATGTCCCCAGAACATCACCTGTGGAGGCTTTCCTGTGCTGTGAGACCTGGTCTTAGCTAAGTCCAAGTTCCAGAAAGCTTCTCTTTTGGTGGATCTGAGAGTTGGGTCCATTAGTAAACTCAAAACAACTTAAGTCAATTCAAGCCAAGTCAATTCAGGTCAGCTTTACTTAGGCCAAGCTAAGTCAGTCAACTCAACCCAATTCCCCTCAACTGCATTCAATGCATACTTACTGTGGACCTTGCTGCCTAGTCCATGCTACCCTAAGCCAGGCTTTAGTTGGTGGAAAGGCAGAATCCAACAGTTAACATGACGCAACCTTGACTCTCAAGGCGTCTTCTCTTTTGAACCTAGATTCCAGGCTCAAACTTTTTCTTGAGCTACAGAAATCCCTTGCACAAGGGGCTGGAGAAAGAACCTCCTTTTCTGGCCTAGAGACAAGCCAACCGGCAGCCTAACCATGGGGTTTGCTTTCCAAGACTTTTCAAACCACATTCTTGGGGTCGTAGGACCTTGAGACCTCAAATTGCAGCGTCAGTTGGTCTCTCACCCTTTAGGATCTGGTTCGTATGGGTCCTGAGCCTCTCACTCATTCTTTTGTTCATTTATTCACAAACCTGCATTGAGCACTTACTATGTGCCAGCCACCTTACAGACATTATCTCATTTGGTTCTCACAGCAATCACTGTGGACACAGAACAGTAAGTGGACAGCTAGAATTTAACCTGGCCCTAATCCCGAAGCCCGAGCTCTTTCTGTCTCAGCCACTGTCTCTTAGAACAATTGAAAAGAATCTATAATAAAGGGTAGAGATCACTGAATGCTTAAACAAATACATTCTATATGGAGGGAAAAGAATGGATGAATATTTTATGTAAGGGCAAATCCCACCTGACCAGTTTATTAGAATTCTTTGAGAAGCGAACTATACAGGGAGATAAAGGGGGACTTTCACAAAAAGCCTTTTTTTCAAGTTTCTATTCCAAAGCCTATTAATAAAATTGATTCATTATAGAATTGGGCAGAGGTGGGTGGTGAGGGGGAGGGAGTCTATTTTTGCATGGATAGGGAACTGGCTTAGAGACAAGGAGGAGAGAGTGGGGATAAATGGGTGCTTCTTCAAACGGAGAACCAGGGTTCCCTGGGATTGGTACTGGGTTTGCTCTTACGTAACGCTTGGCACACCTGCGTCAAGCATCAGTGCGTGCAGGTCTTACACTAGCATGGCGGCTGGGGAGATATCAAAATAAGCAGGACTCAGCTCGTGTCCTGGAGGAGCCCAAAGATGGAAGTGCTCAGTGACATCTCCAAGTTTTCGGAGGACAGGAAGCTCTTGGGGGTGGAAATGCCAAGACATTGGAGAGAAAACTGAAGAAGGTTGCTGGGAGTGTGGAAAGAGCCCCAGACAGCACCCAGAAGATCTGGGCTCTAGTACCAGCTCTGTCCTTGACTCTGTGTGACACTGGACAAGTCCCTTCCCCTCCCTGAGTCTCAGTTTTCTCTCCTACACAATGAAGGAGTTAGACGAGATGATCTGTAAGCTTTAGTGCTCTGGATGGAGGACAACGACTTGAAATAGGCACAAGTTATGAGGCTGTCTCTATTTCCTGTGGCTAAAATGTTCCCTTCTGTCCCTGCCCTGTGATGGAAGACCCCCTCCCCCATTTGCAAACAGTGAAGATGAGGCAGAGAGCCATGAGGTCTGCAGTGCTGGGGCTCGGAGCCCAGCCTGGAATTCCTCAGTGGCATTCGCTGCGAATGACTCAGCATCATAAATAGCTCCCATCTGGATGAGCAACGATATCTATAGCGATCGGGCGATCTCTACATCCACACACACTCTCTCTGTGCAAATATGTGGCTCACTGTATGCTAAATATGAGGTGGCCTGGAGACGTTCCTCCTCTTAAGAGACTATTTGGTATGAAACTCAAGACTGTTTATTTAAAGAAACAAGTTTACAACTATGCACGCCGGATTACTTGTAGTGGGTGGTGGGGAAGAGGCAATGTGGATGGAGGGGACGCCGAGCGTGATCCGAGCTTGGCCCGCCACCTGGAAGAGGAGCTGAGGTTGACTGCTCCGACCACACGATGCTGGGCTCCTGGGTGGGGTGGGGTGGGAGGGGGGTGCCCAGCTCATCAGTGCAGGCAGCCACTGTTCAGCAGAAGGAGCGTGGCACCTGGCAGTGACAGGAGAGCCGGGTTCCAGCCCAGCCCTCTGCCCTGCCATTCATCTCGGGCAGCTCACCGATTCACTCATTCATTCATCAAACACGGACCAAGCACCTACAACGTGCACACATAGGCCACTGGGATGCAGACAAGAAAAAGCAGGTCAGAGTTCAGACTTAGCCACCTACCAGCTGTGTGTCTGTGGGCCAGTCCTTTCCCCTCTCTGAGCCTTAGTTTCCTCATCGGTAACTGGGGATAACGATACCCATCTCAGGTTCTCAGTGGGAGCATTGAATAAGATAATGCACGGGAAAGTGCTTCTCTGTTGTAAATGGCTCTGAACACGCAAGCCGACACCATTCTACCACATTGCCCAGTTGATCCACCCCAGTCCAACTTAGGGGTGTTCTTGGTGATCGCAGGGGAAATGTCATCATGACACCCTTTGTCAGGGTTCCAGGGCTTGGGGGGCGCCCTCACACCACCCATGGGTGAGGCGCTGAGCAGTGCCCTACCTTTGCTTCCTGGCACAGCTGGGATGCAGGAGCCTTCAGTCACCGAGCGGAGCAGATAGCATGTCGGAGATGCACAACTTCCTGAAGAGGAGAGAGGATGTTGAGGGTTGAGGAGAGAGCTTGTGGGGAATTGGTTTCCCAAATGGGCATGGAGCCCAGGCCCCAGTGAGGGCATGACCTTGCCTCTCCCAAGGCCACCACTGCTTCTCTTGTTCCAGCAAAGGTCTGGGCAGGATGGGCCCCTGCCTGGCATCAGCCCCAACTCCTGGCCTCACCTCAGCTAATCTGACAGCAGTCGCCCATCTCGTTCACTGGTTCAGGAAACACTCGTACCGCACCATTAGCCACACTGTGATTTTTTTTTTTTTTGAGACAGAGTCTCACTCTGTTGCCTGGGCTAGAGTGCCGTGGCGTCAGCCTAGCTCACAGCAACCTCAAACTCCCAGGCTCAAGCGATCCTCCTGCCTCAGCCTCCAAAATAGCTGGAACTACAGGCATGCGCCACCATGCCAGGCTAATTTTTTCTATATATTTTTAGCTGTCCAAGTAATTTCTTTCTACTTTTTAGTAGAGACAGGGTCTCGCTCTTGCTCAGGCTGGTCTCGAACTCCCGAGCTCAAACGATCCACCCACCCACCCTCCCAGAGTGGTAGGATTACAGGTGTGAGCCACTGCGCCCAGCCCACACTGTGATTTCTGATTAGTGTAAATGGACAGGATTTATTGTCAATAGTATCTGGTTTTGAATCTGGCTTTGGGGACATCCATTATATCTCTCTGAGTTTTCTCATCTGTAAAATAGGGCTTCTACTAGTACCAACCTTATACATTAAGTGCTCTATCAGTGCTCATTATTATTATTATAATGTTTTTAAAAAAGATCACATCTGTGAAGCTATCTGCTACATTGTAGCCCCTTAGATTTTATTCACCTTCCTCTGCTTTATTCCAGGGGGTGCACAAGCCTTCCTTACAAGGCAAAGGTCGGCTCTTAATGTGACTTTGTTTCCAGAGCCTGCACAAGACCTGACAGGATGGAGGTGTCCGGTACAGCTTTGCTGGCTGGGCCCCTGCTTGACAAGTTCACTAGACTTGCTCGCACATATTTAGGATTACTGAGGTCAGTGTTCCATCTGCATCTTATGGATAAAAATACACACGTGGTGAGGGGGAGATGATCTGCTGGAGGTCACACGCGGTAAGCCTGGTGCTAGGATCAGAAACCACAACCCTTGCTCTCACTACGCTAGCTCTTGCTCTCTGCTGCAGCCAGGGCTTCTCTTGGCTGGATGCAACGTCCCCTCAGCGCCCCCCCCCCCGCCCCGGCCAATGCAACCTGTCACCTCCTCCCCCAGCTCTGTATTTCCTCTTCTTTCAGTAACCATAGTTCTGCTCACAGTGGCTGCAGGAAGCAGATATTACTGTCTCATTTACAGAGGTGAGGCCTGAGGCTCAGAGGAGTGAAGGGTTCTCCCAGATCACAGAAACAGTATGGGGTGAAGCAGGGATTCCAATAGAGATCAGTGACTGCAGGAACTGTCACCTCCTAGCAACTCGAACCATCCCAGGCCCATTGCTAGAACAGGAGCTGGCTGGGGGCCATGCTGCCTGGTCTGCTCAGGGCCCAGAGGTCTTCCTAGACCCTGGCACTTATTAGGACTTGATAAGCATCTGCTGAGTAAGTGAATGAGTGAATGAATAACTAAATGGGTTAATGACTGTGCCAGGCCATGTTCTAAATGCTGGTGACAAACCAATGAAAAAGGGCAGGCATGATCCTTGCTCTCAGGGAGTTGACAATATTTGAGTTTGAAGCTAGTGACTGGATTGAAAACAGGGCAGATGTTACTGTTTTCTAATTGGCTGGGGTGGGAAGTGGGGAGGGAGCGTGTGATGCCTGATGTCTGCCCAGGGAATGGGCATCTGGGAGCAAATGGTCACTTCCCTGTCCTCAGGTGGAGCCACCTGTGTGCAGGGTCAGGAGAGTGACATTTAAGATGGCAAGGAAAAAAAGATAGGTCGTGCAGTTACGTGTTTAATGTCTACTTCCTGCTGAGTCCCAGACAGCCGGCTCATCGCCTGGCACATAGCAGGTGCTTAGGAAACTTTTGCTCAACGAATGAAGGGTGGGCAGAGCATTTGTCAGGGTGACTCAGGTCTAGGAACTTGCGGGAGTCAAGAAGGGGTCAGACCCCAGAGATTTAAATCCCAGTTAACTTGGACAAATCACTATTAGAATCATCACAACTCACACTTGAATGGTGCTTCGCTCTTTACAGAGCCCGTTCACACACCAGTTATTGTTCCTGTGCAGGTGAGGGACCCCAGGCACACACTTATTAGTGGACACTCTGTGCCTCTGTGCTGGGCACTGGAATGTAGACAAGAACAGCAGAGCAGAGCAGAGCTCTTCACGTCCGCAATCTCTAACACTCCCGCCAGCCTGGCAAGGCAATGCCGCAATTCCCATCACACAGAGGATGGCAAGGGAGGCTCAGACAGGTCTCGATCTTGCACAGTTGGAACCCAGGTCTCTCATCTTACTCTAGGAGTGAGACATAAAAAGCTCACAGCCTAATGGGGACACAAACAGGAAAGCAGTAGTTAAAATACAATGAGACACCCACGCTAACACTCTAACACAGGTTTGTCCAAGGTGCCTCACTCTGCAGGAGCAGCTGGAGGGCTTTTCTGAAAAGGTGCGTATGGAGCTGAGGCTTAGACTTGGGGGAGTGCTGTCTGGCTGGAGCCTGGGGGCAAAAGATGGGACTCGCCATTGTCAGAGCCAGTTTATGAGGGGCCTGAGGCCTTGGGTTTCACCTTGAGGGAGATGGGGAGGGCTGCAGGGCTCAGCCTGTGCTCTGAGAGATCCTTCCACGGGCAGCAGGGTGTGGGATGAGAGGGAGGGCGTGGAGGAGGGGAGCCTGGGCTCCTCCCAGGCCGTGGACAGGGAAAGGTGCGAGGCAGTGGCACTGCCGGGGGCTGGCAAAGACAGGAGAAGTAGGTGGCAGGGCTTGGCGCTCAATGAGGTATGGAGTTGAGGGAGAACAGGACTTGGCCTGCCGGCTTGGGTGGCGCATGGGACAGTGCCAGGGGAGAGTCTGTGGCAGTCACCCCTCTCGTTGGCTGACCTACCCTGTGGAGATGGAGTTTCTCTTCCAGCCCCCAAGAAAACCATTGTGGCGGGTCCTAGAACCAGCCCCAGCAAAGGTCTCCCTACCACCTGGTGCCTACAGACTGTGTCCTAGCGACCTTGCAGCCCTCCCCTTGGCAACGCCAGCTCCTCCTTTGATTGGGCTGGAAGGGAAGGTGGCGCTGGATGTTTCCTGACCACTAGACCTGCCTGGGGAGCCAGCCCCAGGCTCATCAGGTGGAGACTGGCCAGTTGGGTGAGGGGAGGGGGTCTGGACATCGGGAAAGACTCTGGACTGGGAGCCTTGCAAATTGGGTTCTGACCTCAGGGCTGACGCCCTGCCTGAGTGACCCTGGACATGTCTGTTCCCCTCCATGGGCCTCAGTCTTCCCTTCTGCAAAATAAGAAGGGTGGACAACACCATCTCTAGAGTCTAATGTTGTCTTATTCCATTTTTTGTATTTTCCATGGTTACTGGTTGTGTGTTCTGACAACAGATTTTAGTGTCAGCCTCCAGAGACTTAAATCCTAGTTAACTTGGACAAGTCACTTCACCCTCAAGTCTAGATTTTTTTCACCAAAAATTGATGTATTTCATGCTATCTTATCCAATGGGTTAGGAGAGTCAGTCAAAATGGTATAAAGTGCTTTACAAATGGCAAACATCTATACAAATGTTGTCTATTTCATTGCATTACATGGTCTGTGTTCAGCAAGAGTTTATCCAACAATTACTAGATGCCAAGCACTGTGCTGAATGTTTTCCTAATATTGTCTCATTTAATCTTCACAACAACCATATGCGGTACTGTAATTATTATTCCCATTTTACATATGAACACAGTGGAGGAGCCATATGGCTAAGTGCAGAAAGAACTCGGTCAGGCTGCCTGCCTTCAAAACTTGCACATTTAAAATTTAATGAAGTGTCCATCTTAGGAGCTCTTCTCTACATTTTGAGTTTTTCCTCTTGCCTGAGTCAGACTCTAACTGAGAGTTTAGTGGGCAGGGGAGTAGCACTAACATTTAATGAGCATTTTTTATATGCCAAGAGTCGACTGGCTTCTCAGACTTTAATGTATGTGCCAGCCACTGGGGCGTCTTGTTAAGATGCAGCTTCTGATTCAGTAGGTCTGGGATGCGGCTGAGACTCTGCATTCCTTTTTTTTTTTTAGCTTTTTTCCTTTTTTTTTGGAGACAGGGTCTAGCTATGTTGCCCAGGCTGGTCTCAAACTCCTGGCCTCAATCAATCCTCCTGCCTCGGCGTCCCAAAGTGCTGGGATTACAGGTGTGAGCCACTGTGCCAGGCCTGAGATTCGACATTTCTAATGAACTCCCAGGGGCTGCTAATGCTGCTGGTCTGTAGACCACACTTTGAGTAGCCAGGTGCTGGAGGACTTCATACATTCTCTTTCTAAATCCTGGGGACTAGGTATTTTATTAGTCTCAAGTTCACAGAGGGGGAGCCGAAGCTTGAGAGGCAAGACACCTTAATCAGGGCCCCCCGGCATGCAAGGGGTGGGTCTGACCCTGGGCCAGCCTGACACCACACAGTCCCGGGGCTGCAGGCCCAGCATCACCTCCTTGCTGTGGTCCCTGCTCTGGCCTCTGTCTCCAAAGCCGAGGCAGGCAGTGGTCTCTGAGGCCCCCAACAGGAACAATTTCTTATTTTTAGTTCGTCATAAGCAGACTCGCTGCTGCTGCTGGCTTCCAGTGGGAACAGAACAGGGCCTTGGCACGGGTGGTGTCCCTGCATTGAGCCAATGTCTTAGGGCCAAGATTAGAGCCGACATATATGCAGCTCAGTTCCCCTTCCTCACCCTAATCCCTGCTCCTTTGCATCCTGCCTTATTTAAAACTTTGACATTTTATTCATCATGTATTTTTTTGCATTAATCTTTTTAAATTGCATATAATGTTATTTATCTTTGTGACTGAGTTTTTAGCAACCCTTCAATTTTGCACCTGAGGCAGGTGACTCCCTTCCCGGCCTCGCCCCAGTCCTAGCGGCCCTATGTCCTCTCTCTCCCCTGCAGCCTCCTGGCATTAGGATGCCGCCCGCAAGGCGCTGCGGTGCCGGCAGTGGCAGCCGCCTGTGGATTTATGTCCCAGCAGGTGAATCCTGCAGATGCCGCACCGGCCTGCCCCTTGGCTGACCTGCTCTAGAGATGGCAGCAGGGACTGTGGACCTAGGAGGGTCCAGGGGATCAGTCTAACTTGGGCTTCACCCCATCCAGCCCCTTACTGGCTGCGTGACTGAGGGAAGTGACTTCACCACAGCTTGGATTTTTGCCACCCCTCTGCCTCACAGAGACTCCGCACAGCCTCAAGGCCCTGCCTGGTGGAGCCTGCAGCCTCTCTGCCCTTACCGACCACCAGCCTCCCCCTTGCTCACTTGGTTTCTGTCCTCTGACCTTCTCAGGCTTGTTCTGTCCCAGGACCTCTGCATTCTGTCCCTTCTGCCTGGATGCCCGTCCCATAGCCAGTGTTTCCTCCTCATTCGGATGTGAGCTTCAGCACCTATTCCTGGAAATCTCCCCTGGCCACCCGACTTAAGCAAGCTCCCACCCTCTTTTACGTCCTGCCAAGCATTTATATGGCTAGGCGGGATGATTTTATTGCTCACTTGCTTGTTTTCTGTCTCCCCACTAGGAAGGGCACTCCCTGAAGGCACGGCCCTTGACTGCCTTCTTCGCCGTCTCCAGCTCTGCAGCAGTGACTGGCCTGTCACAGGAGCTCGGTGAGTACTGACAAATCAGTAAGCTGCTCCCTGGGCTTTGGTTTCCACGTGTGGGAAATGGTGCGCTAACCCTCACCCTGCAGGTTACTGGCACAATCGAAAGCACGTTTGTTGAGCACTTGCTATGTGCCTGTTAGTCTGCAAAATGACTCAGTGAGGCCCAGCAATATTATCCCCATTTTACAGATGATGAACTTGAAGCTCAGAGAAATGATGGGACTTGGAGAAGTGCCTGGCCCCGTACCCTGCTCTGGGGAGGCGTCACGACATGAGAGCCAGGGCTGAGTTCCTCTGAATCTCCTGCCATCTGCTGCTTGAACTGCAAGACCCTACTTGCCTGCCTGGCTGTCACAGGTTCCTGACATGTCAGAGACAGGAATTCTAATGGCTGGGTTTTGTGGAACACAAAGGCCTGCCTCTTGCAAACGTAGAGATACATTTTCTCCGCATTGGCAATTACCACGCTGAATGTCTGGGGGACGGTTTTCATCTGCCAGGCACTTTACCAAGATTAACTTCTGAACTCTATGCAGCAACGCTCGTTGCAGATTGAGGGGGCGGCAGGGGAGTGTGGGCAGCGGTGTTTTCTGTCAGAGGAGAACCTGAGGTTGGGAAGGGCTTAGGACCCTCAAAAGTCAACACCTCTAGAAGTTTGGTTTATTTTCCTGAGAGTGGTTTCCCCACTGTCCCGAATGCACTGACCTTCTTGAGGAGTCAAGGTTTCTGAGCTTTCCTGCCCTATTTGGCTACTGATTCAGCAATGTATTCTGCACATATTCACTGAGAACATCCCAGGCATTTTCTAGACCCTGAAGATGCAACGGGGGAAGAAAACATATACTGCCCTTGCCCTCCTACAGATACTGGATCAGTAGAGGGGCTGGAAGACAGACAGACCTGCCAGTAACTGGCTGTGTGACTGTGAGTGAGTGTCTTGCCCTCTCTGGGCCTTTGGGTTTTACCTTACTCTCCACCCCTACCTCCCTGCTTAAAAGCCTTTGATGGCTCCTCCTTGCTTGATGAGCACCTCTGGCCTGGGGTTCAAGGCCCTCAGAGTTGGGCTGTAGTTGACATTTCTAGCATGTGCTCCCTGATCTCCCACTTCATTCTGCCTTTTTTTTAAGCAATGCTCAAACTCATACAGCACTTTCTAAGTGCCAAGACTGAGTGCTTCACATATTTTAACTTGTTTAACTCTCACAGAAATCCTTTGAAGTAAGTATTTGGATTCTCATCTTCTCCATTTTAAAGATGAGGCCTCCGAGGCACACAGGGGTAAACAGCTTGTTTAAGCCCACACAGCTTCTGGATGGCAGGGCAAGGATTTGAACCCAGGCAGGCTGGCACCTGGGACGTGCGCTCCACTGACAGCACATGCTGCCTCTGTCCCCCGTGCACCAGCCCTACCACTCTCATTTTCCAGGTACAATTCCACATCCGTCACCCACCTCCATGAAGTGGAGGGTGACTTAATTCTTATATCTGTGTTCCCACAATGCCTTGCATGCCATGGCGGCCCTTATCGCTGGGTCCTATTGTCCTTGTTTGTGTACTGTCTCCTTGGCTGAATGCCGAGCACCTCCACGTGGAGGGGGCTGTGTCCCACCCTTCCTGCCTCCTTGGCACCCAGCCCAGCACCCCCACACGTCCATTCTCCACGCAGCAACCAGAGGCATCTTTTAAAACAAAACCAATTTTTATCACTCTCCTGCTTAAAGCCATCTGGAGACAATCTATTACATTTAGAATAAAATCCCCAGTCCTGACCGTGGCCTAGAAGGTTCTGCATGCTCTAGTCCCTGTCCTCCCTGCCTGCGGCTGCTGCTACTATCCCCTCACTCACTCTGCGCCAGCCCCACTGGCCTCCTCCCTGCCTGTGACAGGCCAGGCTCACACTGGGGCCTCTGCTAGAGCTATTTCCTCTGCCTGGAATATTCTGCCCAAATGGTTCATTCCTGCTTGTTATTTGGGCTCAATCCCATGTCGACATTTCACATGGGCTTCCCTGTCTGTTGGTCTGTCTGTTTAAATGTTTTCATATTGATTTTTTAATTGCTCTCAATGACTGTGTCTACCGTGAGTGTGCAAGCCCCGCGAGGACGGGATCTGAGGTGTCTTGTGTGTATCACCATCACCTGGAACAGTGCCTGACAGAATAGCCACTCAGTGAATAAGCATCTTGAAGGAGGAGGAGATGCTCCCTGAGTCCCTTGGGGATCCCACATACTGCAATTCAGTGAGGCCCAAGTAATACAACGCGTCTAAATTGGTCTCATCCCAGGCTGATACTGGAATCATTTCACTAGCGGAAGTGAACTATCTTTATCACTTTCCTTTGTCTTGCCTGCAATCATACTCCTAGGAATAAGGTCATTTTATTGCCTATTCTCTGCTGACTTCCTTTCACCAGGGACGCTAAGAGTTCCTCGCATGTGTTCTCATTTGTCCACCTAAGAATTTGGGGAAACTTGTGAGATATTGCCCACTCCGTTTTGCAGGCAGGGGCTTCCCTGAAAAGCGAAAATGCTGGTGAAGTCAGAGCCCCAGAACCCCAGAGCCCAAGTGGGGCGCACATACCCGTCATGGCCATTACATTTCATTAGTAACTGGAGAGACTTTATGCTCCGAAAGGGCACAAGAGCTGTGAGTCCTGCCAGAACCTGAGCCAAACGCTACTCATTTAACACCTCAAAGGAGCTGATGTCTGCAGCTGAGGGCTGTACAGCCAAATACAGGGCAAACCACGCTTCCTGTGCACCTGGCGAAGGCAAGTGAGGCTGGCAGAAGTCCACAGAAATGAGGTCTGGGTGTCTGGCCGCAGAGCCCTTTGCTAACGAAAACCAAGGGGACAGCCGGGAGACTTAGCATAGTGGCCAGAAGATAGGTGCCACCAGGATCGACTTACTTAGAAAGCATATGGAAGGGACCTTTGTCAAGGATCTCAAAGACCAACCGTCATACGCTGCCATCCTCTTGAGAACCAAGAGGGGTATTTCTTTCTTCTCTTGCTCTTCTTCCTTCCAGCTTCTTTGAGCTGGGGAAGAAAATGGCACCCCATTTTCTGCTACTTGTTTATGAGTTCAAAGATCTTGGCTCTGGTCTCAGCACTGCGGAACTCTGGGCAAATTCCTCCCCTTTCCGACCCCTGTCTTCTTCATGTGTAAAATATGGCTGTCGGGCTTAATGATTTCCAAATCAATAATCTCCGTAACTCTAAGCCTCTATCCTTATGAGCTCATGATTTAGATCACTTTGAAAAGGAAGCTCTCACTTTTTCTTTATGGCTTGATTTGTCTTTTTTTTTTCTTTTTTTCTTTTTTTTGAGACAGGATCTCTCCCAGGCTGGAGTGCAGTGGCATGATCAGAGCTCACTGCAGCCTCCAACTCCTGGGCTCAAGTAATCCTCCCACCCCAGCCTCCGGAGTAGCTGGGACTATAGGCGGGACCACTAGGCTCGGCTAATTTTTTTTTTCTATTTTTGTAGGGACGAGGTCTCACTTTTGCTCAAGCTGGTCTCTATGATTTGTCTTTTGGTCAGCCTTGCAAATGGTCATCGGCCCCAGTGTGGGTGTAGAGACGAACAATGAGGGTTGATGTACCCCTTGTTTGTTCTCTGAACTAGTCTCTTCTAATGCAAGTGGCTTATAACCATATTGTGACCTATCTCTCAAAATGTTCTGCTAAGGACAGAGATGTTCAGAACAGATTGGGAAGGGAAGGTCATGATTTGAGTTAGTGACTTCCAAGGTGGTATAGCATCTGAATGACGTAAGTTGTATTGATGCTAAAATCCTTCTGTATGAAATGATATGATATCTTGAGTTTGCTTCAAAATAAGTCAATGTGTGTGTGTGTGTGTGTGCGTGTGTGTGTGTGTGGGTGTGTGTGATGAAAGAGGGTGTGGGTATAGATGAAACAAAATTGGCCAACTGTTGAAGCTGGATGATGGGTGTGTGGGGGTTTATTACACTATTCTTTTTATTTTTCAAAATATGTTTGAAATATTCCATCATGAAAGGCCCTTTGGAGACTGGCTCCAGCCTTTTTCTCCACTCTCATTTTACAGTCTCCACCCTGAGCACCCTCTGGCATGGTGACGTCACGCTGGTGGCTGTGATTTCACACCTCGAAGCCTTTCACACAGTTCCATTTGTCCGAGGTCCTTTTCCTCTTCCCCACCGTCCGCCGCCCCTGCCACTGAGATTCCCACAGACTCACGTGCACACCTTAATTACTCATCACATCGTACTGCGATTGTTTGGGGTCTTCTTCTGCTTCCTCTGCTGGTCTGAGACCTCCTCAAGACACCTCTCTGTCTCCCCAGTGCACAGCCTACGCCTGGCCCGTAATAGGTCCTTGACACATGTTTATAGAAGAAGTAATAGCAGTAATGGTAGCTGCCATTTTTCAAGCACTTACTATGTGCCAGGCAATGCACGAAGCTCATTACCAGGCTCGCTCATTAAATCCTCATCGCAAGTGGGTATTATCAATCTTACCATTCCACTTTCACAGCTGAAGATAGTCTCAGGTCACTTGCCCAAGGTCACATGGTAGTAAGTGACAGAACTGAGACTGGACTCAGAACGAAAACCACTCTGCTCTTTTCCTTGCATCTGGGATTGTACAAGACTTCTCTACGAATGTTATACAACAGTCCCAGGACTTGGGGAGCCAGGTTTTAGGCCCCAGTCTCCTACGACATAGCTGAGTGACCTTGGGCAAATCACCTCTGCCCTCCAGGCCCAGTCCCCCCAGTCTCCCTGTGAGACTATCAGCGAGCGAGTGTCACGTGACCCGAGCGCCCTCCCTGCGCCCGCTGGCGGAGAAGAGGTTTCTCTTCCACATTGGTTTCCTGCCGCCCAACTGGCTCCCGGTTTGGGAACTTCCCTGCTGGCTTTGCACACTCCCGCCACCTCCCGCCTTGCTGTCTGCAGTCCCTCAGGGCTAAGCCGCGCTCACAACCTGCTGCCTGACTCCCCTGCCCCCCGCCCAGACGGGCTGGGGTTTCTTAGCTGGGGGGCGGGGGGACCCCGGGCGTGAGGGAGGGAGCAGGTAGCGGCCGGGTCCTAGCGGCTTCCGCGCAGCTTGTCGGCCCCTTCCCCCACGGAAACTCAGCCCGACACTTTCTAGGGATGTTCGGGGACAGCCAGGGCCAGTGACTGCAGGCGCCAGCCGCGGGCAGCTGCTAGGCTCTCCGAATCCGTGGCTCTTGGCGGGGGTGGCGGTCTGGAGGAGGGGGCGGCGCACCCCCCCTCGGCCTGCCCGCCGGGCGCCGGGACCCCCCGTGCGGTGTCCGCTCCCCGCGCTCTCCGACGCCCCGCCGCGCCCGCCATCGCGCGGCCAGGCCTGCGCGAGCTGCGACCCGAGCCGCGTCGCGCGCTGGCGACTAGGCCCCTCCCCGGCTCCCCGGGCCGCTCCGGGGAAGCGAAACCCCGAGCGACGCAGCCGCGCCCCGCCCGGCCGGCAGGAGGCCCCGGCGCCGGCTTTGTTTGCGGCGGGCGGCCGCGGCGCCGGCGGGGGCTGGCTGGGGGGCACCGGGAGGCGCGCGCCCGGCCGCTGTCCGCCCGTGCGGTGCTGACCCGCGGGAGGACCGGGCGGGCGCGGGGCTGTCCCCGGGCGGCGCAGAAGCGGGCGACACCGGCCCGGAAGAGCCGCGGGCGGCTGGGAGCCGCGGGAGAGGCCGGGGGAAGCCTCCCGCAGGGAGCTCGGCGGCGCGGGCCTGCGGCTGGGGTCTCCCCGGCACGCCTGCTCCGGCGGCGGAGGCGGCGGCTCCGCGACGGGGAGCGGGCGCGCGTGCTACGAACCTGTTGGCGGCGGCAGCGGCTCCGCGGCCGACCGGGGCGCCCGGCACCGAGGTTCTGGCGCGCGTCTCCTTCCCCTCGTCCTTGACTCCTCCGCCGAGGCGCGCCCTCCTGCCGGGGCTGGCACGTGTGCACGCGGGGGCGCCGGGCCCCTCTCTGTCCGCCCCGGAGCACGCCCGACTGCAGGGCGCAGAGCTAGAGGCCTCTCCCAGGGGCAGACCCGCTCCCGGGGAGACCCAGGCTTCCTGAGAAGGGAGGCGGGGGCTGCGGCGGAGATGAGAGAGGGCGCCAGCAGAGGTGGCGGTGAAATCAAGAGGGAGACATGGGGGAGCTCCCCACACAGGCAGTTCTGCCCTGAAGTTTGGGGACTTGGGGGTCTGTCACCAGGACATCCTGCCTTGGAAATGTCTCCCTCTCCCCATTTCTGTGACCCATAACCAAACGCAGATCTTATATTTACCAGCTCTTGCAAACTCTACTCACCGGTCTGACTGCCTCTAGTACCTCGTTCCAGTCCTTGGGCTACCATTGCCCCAGTGAGAGCTTTCTAAACCCTGTCTGTGTATGTATGTATCTGTCTATCTATCTATTAATCGATCTGTCTGCAAAGTTTTTGGTGAAGCACTTAAGGCCCTCACCAGCAAGACGCAAGGCTTCCTTTCCAGCTATGTTCCTCACATAACAGAGGACTATTCATTCTGAACAGGCTCACCCCAGTGCCTTAGCACCTGCTGTTGCCTTTGCTGGACTGTTCTTCCTCCTTATGCTTTATCTGCAAGTTTTATAAAGCGTCTGCATTCTTAATGAAAATTTCCCTGACTCCTAAGGCACAAGTCAGTCATTCCCTCCTCCAGAATCCCTCAGCCTTTGCATTGTGCATCTTTATCCTCAGTTACCAGGCTTATACAAACTGGTTCTGTATTTTATTTTTCTCTGTATTTCCATCTCCTAGCATGATGACTGACACACAATAGATGTTGAATTATGTCTGCTGAATGAATGCACACGTGAGACACAGAGGTCAAAACAATTTCCTTTTCTTCATGTGATTGCTCATTTGATCTCTCTGTTTCTATCACAGCCTGCAAAGCCCCACATGGCGGAATCCCTGCCTAACCCTCCTGCCTCTTTGCCTCCAACTCTCCCAACTCCGTAATTCTACCCACAGTGACCTCCATTTTAGACCAAGGTTCTTTTTAAATTAAAAAAAAAAAATTATTTGATGTTTTCTCTGCTTGGGACCCTCATCACCTTGATCTTCACATGGCTGAATTCTCCTTGTCATTTGAATTTTAGCTCAAATGTCACCTTGTCAGAGAAGCCTTCTCTGGCCGCCCATCCAGTGCTTTCTCCTCCAATTATTCTATAGTGTCGCCTGCTTCATTTTTTTTACTACTTATTTCTCTCTGAAATCATTTTATTTTTATGTGTATTTGTTTATCGTTGGCTTTCGCCAACTGGAATTGAACTCGACAGGGGCAAAGGCCACCTCTGTCTGCCTACTGCAGTACTCTCAGTGGTTGGCACTCTGAGGGGAGCTGGTCTTACGCCAGTGAATGCATCAAGAGTCCTTTTCTCTTCAGAAAGGCTTGAGCTGTCACGTGCAGGTCCTGTGAAATCTTCTATTAGGTACAAATCATCTAAGAATGTTTAAAGAAGGAGGATCACACAGATATTCCATGGGAAAGGGAAGGAGAAGCAGGGGATAGCCACAGATAGGTGGCTGTGGGATTACAGGCCTGAACCGCAGCCCTTTTTCACCCTGGATAGCAGAAGCGTGACAACCCACCTCTCTGCGCCGTTCAGGGCGCTTCCACATTCATGATCTAATGTGAGGTTTATGACGACTTTATGTGGTAGGCATTATTCTCCCCGTTTTACACCTAAAACAGCCGAGGCCGAAAGAGGCAGACAGACTTGGCCAAGGCCACACAGGTTGTAAACACCGACACTATTTCTCATACCGTGCTCCATGTTGGGGATCTAGAACTAAGACATAGCTTCTGCCCGCCAGGATCTCACATTAGGAAGAGACACAAACACATAAACATGGGATTATAACACAATTTGATAAATGCTCAGCAGTGATTCTCAACCTGGAGAGAGGTGGGGTAGGGTAGGGAAGAAATGGATAGGCTGTAGAAATCAAAATAAAATGAAACTCTTTTTAGCAACAATTGCACTTTCTTGAGTGCTTCCCAGGTGTCAGGTACTGCATTAAGGGTTTTATTTACTTTGTCTCAGCTAGTCAGTCCTGCTTATTCCTATCCCCATTTTACAGACGAAGCTCCGTTTTAGGGAAATTAAGTAACATGGCCAAAGTCATGAAGCTGGTAGACGACTGAGCTAGGACTTAACCTGAGTTTGTTTGACTCCAAGCCTGAGTTCTTAACCATTAGGCACCCAGACCTAATGAATCTGAATGGCCAGTGAGCAGGGACGGGCCTGGGATTTGAAGATGACTATTAGGTTACTCTGGTGTATCTTCACCGCTACTGAGAAACACTTATGTAGAGGGTGCTGCAAGAGGAGGGGAAGAAGGGACGAACATTCCTGTAGGGCAGCGAACATTCCTGTAGGGCGGCGTTACAGGAGGCTGAAACTGGACCTTGAAGGATCAAGTGCGATTTTACAGGCAGACAAAAGGGGAATATAGTATGTCAGACAGAGGAAACAGAATACTCAAGGGCCTCAGGGTGGGAAAATGAAGGGACTGTTATTAGCAGAAGTTTGGCGTGGATGGAGTGTAAGGCTGATGTACAGGATAGAGGATGGGAAATTAGGCAGGAATTGGTTTGGACTTGGCCGCCATGTCTCTATCCCGTAGGCGGTGGAGAGCCATTGAAAGGCAAGAGCTCGCTTTAACAACTATCATCACCATCTTGGTCGCCCCACAGCAACAACATTGCATTAATACTGTACCGTTTGCAATGCGCTTTCTATTAATGTTGGAAATACCACTCTGGAGTGATGTGGACCCTAAGCTCCAAGAGCGTACCATGCTTGTGAGCTTGTTCTAATTGTTCCTTAAGACCTAGCAAAGAACCTGGGACAATGTAGGTGCTCAGTATTTGTTGAAGAAGAAGAAACTGGACTCAGGAGTCTAATTTGGAGGCTGCTGCAATAATTCAAGTAAGAGAGAAGGCATGAAAAGTATCATTTAATGCAGGACCTTAATACAACTCTTTGGACTACTGACTGTAGAAAGTCAAAATTTATTGTCCCCTACCTCCAAGCACCTCAAAGAGGCTGGAATTTAGCTCTCCACAATGACTGCTGAATAATTGTAATGATTTTCTTCTCCAATATACAGAAAAGCATGTTGGCACTTAGGCAGGCAGCACCCAGCAAAGCCAGGATTTCCTCTGCTGTGTATGTACTTTATGTCTTTTGGCTCCTGGATTTTTATCCTGATGGTCTGTATTATGTGGCAATAACATTGTATGCCGTCATTTGTTTCTATGTTTTAAAGGGCAATCACCACGCTAATGAAACAATCTTGGCAAAGGAACTAAAATCTACCTTCTGTCTCTCTACCCCGCCGGGAAGTCCATAAAGAGCCTAATAATGGCTGTCTTACTGAAAGCTGACTTGTATCAGTGCCCTTGACCTATGTTAACCCTAATGAGGTAGGTACGACTCTCATCCCCACTTTACAGATAAGGAAAAAAGAAGTCAAGGGATTTAACCAAGGTTGTCCTCTGACACAGGCAAGCTTCAAACCCTGGCTGTTTGACTGTAAAATCTGTGAGTTGCAACACTACCCCTGATTGCCTCCAAGAAAAAAATCTTTTCATTCTGTTTCCTTTCAGATCCGTATAACCCTGGACAAAGATTTCATTTCTGCAAGCCTCAGTTTCCTCTTCCATAAAGTGGGGATCAAATAACTACCAAGAAAGGTTGCTGGGGGACATAAATGCAGTAATGGATGAAGGCTTCTAAATGCTGCTAGTTCCTTTTCTGATCTTCCTCATATGGAACAGTGGCTCCATCATCTTTCCAGCTGCTTGGACCATAAACCCGGGGCCACTATTGAATTCTTTCTTTCTCTTAGCATCTAATCCATCAGCAAGTCATTTAAGCTCTTTCACCAAAACACATCCTAAATTATCTACTTCTCTCCATCTCTGTCACATCCCCCGTAGCCCACACCATAATCTCCTGCCTGGACTACTACAATATCCTCTTAACTGGTCTCTCTGGTTTTATTCTCGCTTCCCAAAATGATCTGTAGAATGTACACTCCGTACAGAACACACATCGTGTGAACAGCTCGATTACTTATCACAAAGTGAGCACAGCTGTGTAACCAGCACTCAGATAATGAAACAGCACACTACTAGCCCTCGGCTTGACACCCCAGTTACTCCTCCTCAAAGGTGACAATTCTTATGTCTGATTTTGTAGATGAATTTTACCGATGTTTGAACTTCATAGAATGGAATCATACCATATGTACCCTTTTGTGCTTGGCTTTTTTTGTGTAATATTATGTTTGTGAGATTCATCCATGTTGTTACCTGTGTCAGCAAGGTTACTTTTCATTGCTATATAGTATTCCACTGTATGAATATATTTTAATTTGTTGATGGATTTTGGGGTTATTTTCAAGTTTTGTATAGATCTTTTGATATGTATATGTAAGCATCTTGGTTGGTTATATTCCCAGGAGTAGAATTTCTGGGTAAGGTGTGTGTATACATATATTCAGTGGAGAGTCCCAAACAGTTCCCCAAAGTGGGGATACCAGTTTCACTCCAATAAGCTGTGTATGAGAGTTCTAGTTTCTCCATATCCTCCCCAAAGCTTGGTATTATCAATCTATTTTTAATTATTTTAGCCATTCTGTGAATAGTTGCTCGTTTTAATTTGAATTTACCTGATGACTAATAAAGTACCTTTTCACATGTTTAATGCTTATTTGGAAAACTTCTTTTGCAAAGTACCTATTCATGACTTTTGTCAATTTTTCTGTTGCAACATCTGTCCTTTCTTTGATTTGTAGGAATTTTAAAATATATTTTGCACGGGGATCATTTGAGATTATATGTACTGTGAATATCTTCTCCCATCCTGTGGCTTGCCATTTTCCCTCGGTTAGTTGTGTCTTCTGATGAGCAAAAGTTGCTAATTTTATTGAAGTCCAATTTATCTATTTTTAAAGCATGTTTGTGTTCTATTTTAGAAATTTTTGCCTATCCAAGATCATGAAAACATTCTCTTTGTTATCTTTTAGAATCTTTATTGTTTTACCTTTTATATTTAGACTTAGAATCTACACAGAATTGGTTTTAGTGTGTGGGTTAAGTTTTTTTTTTTTTTTTACCTACATGGTTACCCTATTGATATAGCATCATTTGTTGAAAGAAAGACCCTTTCCTCCTTCTGTTCTGCATGCTATCTTTGTCATAAATCAAGTGTCCATATGTTTTAGTCCATTTCGTGTTGCTATAACAGAATACCTGAGACTGGGTAATTTATATGGAAAAGAAGTTTATTTGGCCCACAATTCTTGTGGCTGTAAAATCCAAGATTGGGTAGCTGTGTCTGGTGAGGACTTGTACTGCTTCAATTCATGGCAGAAAGTGGAAGGGGAATGAGCAAAGAGATTGCAAGTTGAGAGAGGAAGCAAGAGAGAGAAAAATCAAGGAAGCCAGACTCTTTTTAACAACGCACTGTCTGGGGAAATAATCTATTCCCATAAGAGCAAGAACTCACTCACCCCCAAGGGAGGACACTAATCTGTTTATGAGGGATCCTCCTCGGTGACCCAAACACCTCCCACTAGTCCCCGCCTCCCAACACTACCACATTGGGGATCAAACTTCAACATGAACCACATGTTCTTGCTCATAAATGAGAGCTAAGCAACGGGCATGCATGTTCATACAGAGCGGTGTAATGGACATCAGAGACTCACAAGTGGGGGGCAAGGTAGGGGGTGAGGAATGAAAAGTTACCTGTAGGGCACAATCTAGACTATTCGGGTGATGGGTACACCAAAAGCCTTGACTTCACCACTATGCAATTCATCCATGCAACAAAAAGCCATTTGTATCCCCTAAATCGAAATAAATTTAAATAAAAATTTAAAAAGAAGTTACTCCAATTTAATCTACCAATAACATGGGAATGCTCTTGATTCTTTGCTTGTCTGGTGAATGAAAAAGAAGATCTTATTGTGCATTTTTTCCCAGCATTTTAGTATATAAATTTCAAACATTTCTAAAAATAAAGATTAAGATAATGAAAAGAAGATTTCAACATGAGTTTTGGCAGGGACAGACCACGTCCAAACCAGAGCATCATATTTGTGTGGATCCAATGCGGCTTTAAAAGTATGAAACAGATCAAATTATTAGCTTCCTGCTAAAAACTTTTAATGGTATCTTTACTGTTGAAGTCAGAATACAATCTGAACTCCGTATCACGGCTTTCAAGTTTTTACATGATCTGATCCATCTATCTTCCCGTCCTGTTATTCCACTACTTACCCTCAGCACACTCCACACCAACCACAGCGTCTCTTTTCATTCCTTGAGTATATGCCTCTCAGTCTTGACTCTGGGCTTCCGTGCTTTCCATAGATGACTATTTCTCAATATTCAAGCCTTCGTATAAATGTGGGTTTTTTTCAGAGAAGGTTAACCTGCCCATATTCTCTAAAATAGCCTCTTCTCACCCCAAGTTACACTATAAGATTACCTTGCTTTATATTTGATAACACTTGCTGCTCTTTGAAACATCTTATTTATGTTTATATTCTGTTTCTTTCACTAGAATGTAATCTCCATGAGAGCAAGAACCATGTCTGTTTTGTTTGTTTCTGAACTCACCGTCTTAGTTTGTTTTGTGCTGCTGTAACAGCACATATCTAAGACTGGGTAAAATATCTAAGATATTTGGGTAAGATATCTAAGACTGGGTAATTTATAAAGAACTGAAATTTGCTGGTGTAGTGGCTCACACCTGTAATCCTAGCACTTTGGGAGGCTGAGGTGGGAGGATCGCTTGAGGCCAGGAGTTAGATCAGCCTGAGCAACATAGTAAGACCCTGCCTCTACTAAAAATTAGCCAGGCATGGTGGCACATACCTGTAGTCCCAGCTACTCAGGAGACTGAGGCAGGAGGATTGCTTGAGCCCAGGAGTTTGAGGTTGTACGGAGCTATGATGACACCACTATACTCTAGCTTGGGCAACAGAGAGAGACCCTGTCTCAGGAAAAAAAAAAAAAGAACCAAAATTTATTTTCTCATAGTTCCAGAGGCTGAGAAGTCCAAGATCAGGGCAGCGGCATCTGGGGAGGGCCTCCCTGCTGCAACCTCACGTGGCAGGAGGTGGAAGGGCACAAGGGGATGGACTCTGTGTCCTCATGTGGCAGAAGAGCAGAAGAGAGAAAAGGGAGAGAAGCCACTCCCACAAGCCCTCATGACCCAAACGCCTTCCAAAAGGCCCCTCCTGCCAACACTGTTGCCTTGGGGATTAAGTTTCCAGCATATGAATTTTGGGGGACACATTCAGACCATAGCACCACAGTGCCGGGAAAAGTGACTCAATGCTTGTTTGTTGAATCCATAAAAATGATGCCTTCTTCATTCTAATTTTCATGTCATCTAGCTCTAGTGTCTAGCACAACATCTCAAAAATTGTAGCATTGTGTAACACATTGAGTCGGTAAGTAGACACTTTCCAACATCATCAATTTTGCATGTGACTTATTCCGCTATTATTATTAACTTTCTTAAATTTCAGTTGTCATAATTTTAACAAATCAATTTATATTAATTTGGGGAATGAAAAGAAGGAAAACTGATACTCCTTGAACATTTATTATCCCTCATTCACTCCTCAAACAGCCATTTGAAGGGAAATGTTATCACCCTCAGTTAACTGATAAAGAAACAGGGACTCAGAGAGCCATGTATAGAAAGTGCTCACAAAATAGTTCAGGTGGACTACATAAAATTACTCTAACAGAGCCAGTTCAAACCCATTTCAGAATATGCTATAGAAATCATAGCACATGCAATTGAGGCATTTATCAGAGGGATTAAATATTGGCTCTGGGGAACCTACACTTGCGTTCTAGGCCTACCCCTCACCATCTTTGTGACATTGGATAGATAAGCCACTTGAAATTAAGTTTCCTCCTATGTAAAATGGGAATAAAACAGAACTACTTCTTAGGATTATTAAGAGGATTGGGTGGTAACATGCCTGTGAAGTGCTTGCATTTAAGAAGAGCTCGGTAAATGTTGGCTGCTCTTACAGTTACTGTTGTTGTGGTTGTTGTATGTAACAATTCAGTTTGCTGTCTCAAGATGTTGCTAAGGAGTTGTAATGGAAGATAAGATGCTTAGAGGTAATTAATGCAGAGCTTTATGGTTGTATGTAAAATCCTGCAAACCAGAATTTCGGAGAGTGATCCTCTTCTGGTGGGAAAGAAGAACATGTCTTAGCGTGATGTCTTAGTGTTTCTCCGCTCCCTTGTGCAGAGGAAGAGAACAGGCTCAGAGAGTTGAGATGACTTGCCCAAGGTTGCAAAGCTTGGATTCAAACCCAAATCCATCTGTTCTCAAGCTTTCGTACAATTCAAGCCATGAAGGTAATTGGTCCCCTCCCCTGGGTTCTGAAATCACAGCCCCTCCCCTCTCCATTGTGTCTGCCACAGGGACAGAGAAAATCTGCACATAATCCCAAAACCTCATCTGAGGCTAATAATTGCATCCATTTTTCTCCCCTTCAAGCTGCTTGTTGCAGCGGTGGGTAAGAGGTCTGCTGACCAGGGTCCACAGCTTCTCTGGGCTCTTCCTGCTTGGGAGTAGGGGATATTCTAATGCCTGGGTAGGAGGCAGAGCTCTATAGACAGCAGACCACCAGACCCTGATTCACGGTCTGGCATCAGGGGCTGAGGACAGCAATATCCATAGCTCTCTCAGGCAACTGAGAGACAAGTACCTCATGGGCTTTTATCCAGTCTCAGAGATGAGAGAGGACAACTCTCTGAGCCTCAGTTTCCCTACGTGCACAATGGAGATAAGGACGTTTGTGTTACAGGGTCCTTGTGAACATTCAATGATATGAGGCATGTGTAGCAGGGTGTTGGTGAACTGTTTCTATCTCAGTGTCAGCTGAAGCCACAGAGGCCAGAAACAAAATACAGGTGCCAAGCAACCCCAGACAAAGAGTGGTGCCAGTCTACCCATAAAGGATGTACTAGTTGACTTCGAAACAAGTTTGGCCAGCCTTGAGAGCAGGCAAAGTTGAAATTGAAGAGAGAAGGAGAGAGGGTTTCCTTGGGGTTGGTGGAGTACCAGGTGTCACGCCCCTCACCACTGCCACGGGGGAGGGGGAAGCACCTCCAGAGTGGGAGGGGCTTCAAGGACAGTCCCTGGAGGGTCCCCTCTGGGTCTCCTGACATTGGGGAGCTCTTGGGCTGGTGTCACTCACGGCTGGAAAACCCTAAAGGCAAGAGGATATACTATTATAGCTGACAGTCTTGATAGTATTCAATATTTTAACAAGTATTTATTTAGTACCTACTAGATGCCAAGAATAGTTCTAGATCCTTAGAATTCACCAATGAACAAAACAGACCAAGATCCTGCCTTTGAGGCACTTATCTTTTCGTGGGACAGGGAGACATACAATAAAGACATACATGTGTAAGATATTTGTTGTGATCATTATTATGGAAAAAATTAAAACAGAGATATTACTGGGAATACTGGGGAGGTCGATTTTTTTCCCGAGAGGTCAGAAGAGATCTCTTGTATAAGACGATATTTAGGTAGAAACTTGAAGGAAGTGCGAGAGTGAGGCCGGCAGGTCGGGAACAGGGACGGGGACTGCAGGGCCCTGTACCAGGAGCTTGCCCAGCGTATCCGAGGGCTGTGAGGGGCCAGCTGGCTGGAATGGAGTGCGTGAGGGGAAGGTAGCTGGAGGGGAGGTCGGAGGAGTAGACGTGAAGGGGCTTAAGTGCCACAGTGAGTACTGAGCTTTAGGAGGGACTCGGTAAACGCTGGATGAAGAAGGGCAGGAGCAGAGGGAGGAGGGAGGCAAAGGACCCAGAGTCTAGTTGAATCAGGTTTGGATACCGCCAGGGAATCTTCCCAGTGGGAGATAACAGCACTGCCAGAGGTCCCGGGGGGCTGTGTCGTCAGCCAGACTCACAGCTGGTGGGACTCAGGGTGGCCAGGACAGAGCGGCGCAAAACAGGCTGTCCTGGTGGGCATATTTGTGTACTGAGTTGGGGACCAAGAACTGGAGCTCCGTCTGTGTTTTGCCATTTGGGGGCAGCTTTGAGTTTGGTTTTCTAGAGACTCATCTCTTAGGAAGTCAGTAACAACATCAAGAAAAAATACAGAGTTTAGGAGTTCAAGTCCCATCTCTATAACTGACCAGCTAGGTATTCTCGGCTAGAGCGTGAGTTTACTCATCTGGGTGTTGGAGTTACCAGTATCTACCTTGCAGAGGAAATGTGAGGCTCCAAGAAGGTAATGGATAAAAAGGAACTGTAAAAAGGAGTGCATGGAAACTTACATTCACAGAAAAGCCCGCATGCAGATGTTGATAGCAGCTTTATTCACAATTTTGTGAAAACTTAGGAGCAGTCAAGATGTCCTTCACTAGGCAAATGGATAAATAAATTGCGGTACATCCAGACAATGAACATTATTCAGTGCTAAAAAGAAATGAGTAATCAAGCCATGAATAGACGTGAAGGGGACTTTAACGCATAGTACTAAGTGAAAGAAGCCAATCTAAAAAGGCTACACACTGTATGAAACAAAGTATATGACAATGGAAAAGGTGAAACTATGGAGACAGCAAAAAGATCAGCGGCTGCCGGGGTTGGGGGAAGGAGGGATGAACAGGTGGAGTACGGAGAACTTTGAGGGCAGTGAATCTACTCTGAATGATACTGTTAATAAATGGTGGACACTTGTCATGCATTTTTCCAAACCCATATAATGCACAACACCAAGAGTGAACACTAACGTAAATTATGGGCTTGGTTGATAATGATGTGTCCATGTCGGCTCATCAAATGTAACAAATGGACCCTCTGGTGGGGGATGTTGATAATGGGGAAGGCAGAGGGTTTATGGGAAATCTCTGTACCTTTCACTCAATTTTGCTGTGAACCTGAAACTGCTCTAAAGATTAGGTGTATTTTTAAAAACAGTGTGCAGGCATGCATTGCTGTGGCCATCTTGGGGGTAGTTAAGTACCTTAGTGTGTCCTCCATCCAGGAAGCACGTGGAACTTGTGGTCTGGAGTTAAGTTCTAGCTTTCTAACACCCGTTTCTCCCTTCCTAAGAGTATCGTGCATTTCTCATCCATGTGGGTTGGTTAGCCTTGACTCCATCGAGGACCCAGTTAGCTTAAACCAACCAGTATCTCATATTCCTAACAACAGAGACAACATGAGGATTAGCCAATGACACATAATCTATGTTACCCGACCAGGATCAATGACTCAGTTCTGAAACTTGTACTGAGCTGCTGGGGAGTGGACTTGTGTAACCCCCAGAGATACTGACAGATGATGCCCTGTGACCAAGAGGGAAGCCAGCTTTACAGTGAGATCTTTAAGATGAGGGTAGTTACAGGAGGCAGAAAGGAGAGATGGAATAAAACTGGATTCTTGGTGGCATCATTTGAGTGTCTGGATCAAGCCTTATCTGAAGCTAGTTCTACCTCTGCCCTTTTCAATTACGTAAGGCAAATAATTCCTTTTATTGTTTAAACCAGTTTGAATTGGGTTTTCTGATACTTCAGCTTGAGTTGTAACTGCTATATGATGGGTTTCAAGACCCCAAAGTTTGGTTAAAAAAAATTGGATCTGGAATTTCCTAATGTGAAGTCGTATCTGTAGGCTTCTGCCACAGACCCAGCCCCAAGCCAGTGTGAAATTTGTCAATACAGGTTGAGCATCCCGACTTCAATAATTCAAAATAAAAAATGTTTCAAAATATGAAACTTTTTAAATGCTGGTATGATGCTCAAAAGAAATGCTCATTGGAATATTTTGTATTTTCAGATTTAGAATGCTCAGCTTGTAAATATAATGCAAATATTCCAAAACCTGAAAACCTTCTGGTACCAAGTGTTTCGGATAAGGGATATTCAACTTGTATCAGGTTTCCTTGACTATGGCATTTGTTAATTGCTCCTTATTTCTCTTTGTGATAATTGGGATCAATCTGGAAGAAATTTCAGTGTCATGGTTTGGCACTGGGGACTGGAAGGAACTGGTCTGGGTTATTTCCTGGAGGAGGCTGATATGATCCAAGGATATATATGGAATGAAGGTCCCGCGCCAAGGAAAGAGGATGAAGAATCAAGGTGGTGGAGACAGGTGGAAACAGAGTAGGAGGCAGGTGGGGTAACACAGTGCTCCAGGGGGCTTTGGGTTGAGGCAGCTGTCTCTGATGCTCTCTCTCAGTGGGGACAAGGAAGGGCTGGGTGTTTATTGAAGGATTGGCACGCTGGGGGTGAAAGAAGATCCTGAGAGGTTGGGGAACATCCTCCTCTTCTGGTACCAGGAACAAGCAGGTCTGGCAGGTGGAACACAGGCTATGGTCCAGGCACATAGAAGAGGTTACTGGTTTCTGCTATGGTTAATTTTAAGTGTTGGCTTGACTGGGCCTTAGGATGCCAAGGCAACAGGTGAAATATTATTTCTAGGTGTGTCTGAAGGTATTTCTGGAAGTGATGAGCATTTGAGTTGGTGGACCAAGTAAAGCAGTGGTCCTCCCCAGGGTGGGTGGGCCACATGCTACCCACTGACAGCCTGAATAGAGCAAAGAGTGGAAGGAGGTAAACTCACTCTGCCTTGCTGCTTGAGCCTGGATGTCAGTCTTTTCCTTCCCTCAGTACTCTAGCCTCTCAGGCTTTCAGACCAACTGGGAACTACAGCATCATCTTGCCAGTTCTCAGGTCTTCAATCAACCCACCAGCTTTCCTGGGTCTCCAGCTTGCAGACGGCAGATAGTGGGGCTTCTCAGCCTCCATGACTGTGTGAGCCAAGTCCTCATAATAAATCTCTTCATATATATGAATATATGTGTGTGTGTGTGTGTGTGTGTGTGTGGTCTCCAGAGAAACAGAACCTATATATATATACATATCTATGTGTATACGCACACACACACAGACACACACACACACACACACACACACACACAGAAATATATTCTGCTTCTCTGGAGAATCCTGACTAATATAGTTTCCTAAGAATAACTGGGGACCAGAAAAAAAATCCCACTCAATATGAACCACTTCAAGCAGGGATTACAATTTTGGCATAAAGGCAGGTCAATAGATTTGACTTGGACCATGCCAAGAGTTAAAAATAAGAAATACAATTAATGATATCCATTATTTAACAAAACATAGCTCATAATTGAAACTATGTGCTGATTTTAAGGACAAACAAGAATTGAATCAAACGTTGATGTTTTTGAGGAGGTATATATATTTTTTCCAGTAAAATTTTTGGACAGCTCAGTACTACTGCCTTTATTTTTCATTTGATTTTTGGCAGTACATATATCAAGAAGTTTGCACGAATATTCATAGACTTTAAAGTTTTTCACAAGGGTGTCTCAATACTTTGAGATCAAAATTATTCTCTTTGAAGTGCTTTTGCATTCATTTGCATGGTGCTCCATTTACTTTAGCTACACAATAAACCACCCTGAAATTCAGTGGCTTGACCAAACACAAGTCCTCTATTTAGCTCACAGGTCTGCCGTCTGGACAGGGGTGGTGGGGACGGCTGGTCTCTGGTCCTCCATGTGAGGAGGACTCACTGTCAAGAGTGCTGACACACGCGCCCCAAGTTGGGGTCCACTCTGGGCTGCAGGCACCCCGCCCCGCCCCCCCGCTGGGGCTGAGAACTGCAGGCGCCTTTATTCCTCTCCAGCCCCGGCTTCCCCCTGTGAGCCTCTCCGCTGGCCAGCCAGCCCTCCTCTTGCTGGGATTCCAAGAGTGAGCCTCTCAAGAGAACCAGGCAAATGCTGCGTGACCTTTCCTAACCTGCCTCAGAGAGATCTATTGAACCACATTGTGACTATAACTAGCAACAATGAATTGCATACTTGAAAATGCCTGAGCGAGTGGATTTTAAGTGTTCTCACCACCAATGAATGATAACTATGTGAGATAATGCAAATAAAAAAAGTCAAGTAATGTCACTTGCCATACTCTATTGGTCGACCAATGACTAAGTTTGTCCCTGATTCAAGAGAAATGGACATAGACTCTACCTCTCTGTGAGAGGGGTGTCAAAGAATTTGGGGGCCATATTTTAAAACCACTACAATTCACCCTCTGGCCATAAATTATTTATATTTTTCCCACGTGCAAAATACACTCACTCCTACTAGTACGTGCCCCAAATCCCATCTATTATATTGTCAGGTACAGGCTCGATCTCTAGAATCTTGTCATCTAAATCAGGTGTAGCTGTGGGTGAGGCGCCTTAGGAGCCGTCCTTGTGTACAGATCCTTCAGTCCCATTCCTCGTGGTCTGAAGACCAGCACACTGAACAGACCAGTGTCTGCCTTCCTGCCCCTGCAAAGGACTAGGCAAGCACAGGATAATTGCTATAAGGACCTCACCTTGACAACCTGCATCCCATATTAAGCAATGGGGTAATTGAGACAGGAGATGTGATCCTAGTAGTGTAATATTTGGCCCTAATTTGGAGGTGTTTATTTTAGAGGTCCTACCCCTTAACCTTTGTTTAAAAGACTTTATATGTTTGTTAATTTATGCACACTTGGTGAATCAAAGCTCAAAAGGTCTTTTTCAAAACAGTGCTCTCAACATCCCGGCGAAGTTGGGTGAATTCTCCCCTTTTTCCATCATCCTTGCAGCAAAGATAAGGCAAACATCAAGATTACATGAATCTTACCTACGGGAGCAAAGGATGGTGACCATGCACCCCATATTACTTTTAAAAACTGTTTTATTTGGAAATAATTTCAGACTTACAGATTTGCAAGAACAGCACAAAGAATTCTAATAAACTTCTTATCCAGATTCAAGATGAAAAATTTCAGTGAATTACCTCCCAATTGAAAAGAGAATTGAAACGAAAAGAGAGGGCAGATATCTCTGAGAATGTAGGCAGATCTTGGGCTTGCCTCCAGGTATAATCTGAACATGACTTTTTAAAACATATAATAATGATCATCTTTTGACTGTTGGCCAGGAAAATTCCCCCTTCCTTAATGGTGATAGGATCCCACATTTCTCTTGGGAAATCATCTCTCCCCAGTTTTCAGACATGCACTTTGCTTGGGACTGGCCCCACTATGGTTCCCTTAAACTGACCAACGCTGAGACCTAAGCTGGTCTAGTAAGAGTGAATCTGTTAGAATTATGCTAGAAATTCTGGGATAAAGAGCTATTCTTTTCTGCTGTACATAAAATTGGAAACATGTAGCCCCAGGATCTACTTGAAGCTATCTTGGGAATACCAAGGAAATAGCCTTAGGATGAAGTCAATACTACAAAAGACAGAGCTAACAAAGAGAAAGAAACCACATCCGTGGTGATGTCATTGAGTTGATGGATCTAGCTTTGCCCGAAGCCTAACTAATTGTGGATTTTTTATTCCAATAAATTTCTTTAATATTTTTAAAAGTCAGTTTGAGTGAAGTCCTCTGTCATTTTCAACTAAAAGTCTGCTAATATACATACTCAGTTCAAGTAGCCATATAGAGATGCAGCCATAAGGATATAGGGCCAACGATAAATTCCAGTGATGAAAACAGGTCCCAATTTCAGGGCCAGAGGGTGGTACAGCGTGTGATGAGCCTTAGAGAATGGGGCTGGAGCCTGAGGCTGGTGGAGAGCAGAGACCATGTCTGGAGCAGATGCATCTCAGAACACAGAGAAAGGACAGAGGCAGGACTGGACGATTTCGGGGGGCAGGAAACAAAGGCTCTTAGAAACCCTCAGCCTCTTAGAAACCCTTCCTGGGTACCAGAAGACTCCTCTTCTAGGCACAGAACGGTTGTAGAAGAGGTCACATGGGGAGCGGTAGATCACAGGAACATACAAGTACAGTTTATTATTCACTTGTGATGATGATAGTGACAATGATGTTGATAATTATGATGACAATGATAAAAATGTTGATGTTGATGAAGATGATAGCATTTGTTGAAAATTAACCCCTACATATTCTTATTGATGTCTGCTATTTTGGCATGCCCAGTATCCATTCCCCCTTGAATCTACAACAGCATCCTGATTTTCCTTTGGATACGTCTGTCTCTACTATCAGTCCCTGTTATCTGGGTAGAGTTGAGCCAATTTGGAATCCAGGATTCCAGACATGGAGGCATGACCCAACACTGGCCAATGGGAAGATGGTATTTTCCAGGGCACAGTGATTGGTTGAGGGGTAAACATACAACCTAACATAGTCCAACCAGAGCCAATGAGAGCCAGTTTGGGAAAGAAGCACTTTCTCTCCATAAGAGAGAGCTTAGAGCTGCTGGTGGCCAGCTTGTCACCTTGAAGGGAAGGTTTCTATGAAAATAAAGCCATTCTGGAGGACATTGGAACTGACAAACACACACACACACACACACACACACATGCATGCACACACACACACACACACACAGTCACATAGAGAGAGAGAGAGAGAGAGAGAGAGAGAGGAGTATTTCTGATGATGTTTGAGCTCCTAGTTTCAGCTGTCTGAAGTCAGATCTACTCTTAAACTTTTCAGTAACACTTTGAATCAATAAGTATCCCTCCTTTTTTTGTTTTGTTTTGGTTTTTGCTTAACCATTTTGCCATTAGATGGGAATCTGTCATTTCCAATCAAGAGTCCTAACAGCTTATATCCCACACAGTCCTTACAATTACACTGTGAAGTAGACATTTATTATCCCTCTTTTAAGAAAACTGAGACTCAGAGTGAATAGTGACTGCCTCCACCCACACAGCTGGTAAAGGGCCAAGCTCGCTAAAATATCAAGCCCTTTTCTGGTTCCAGGTCCAGTGAGTTGCACATTCCACGCCCTGGATGAGTTCCATGTCCCTTCCCTCTTCTCAGATTCTATTGCTCTGTCCTCACTGTCTCGGAGTTGGACTGGTGCTGGGTCGGGGGCAGCAGGTCGGGTAGACCAGCTGCTGCCTGGGTCAGGAGCCCAGCATGTTCTCAAGGACACAGATGGGCTGGCAGCCTTGTGCATGGGCAGGGAGCCTGAGGCGGGGGTGGACACTGGTTCCTGGAGAAAAAGCTCATTCAAGACTCACTCATGCCCAGAACTGGGCTCTAAGTCTCCAGGGCCAAGGTTTGGCACGACTGCTCTTGAGAGCTCCTGCACAACTGGGGGGAAGCCCCCTTTGGTGATAGTGACTGCTTAAATGTGTGTGTTTGGGGTAGGAAAAGTATGGAAACATCTAGAGGTTCCTCCTAAATTCCTAGGGCCTATCAAACCCCGGGGAGCCAAGAAAAGTCTTACTGAATTGAAATGAATAAATATCAGTTTTTCAGATCCCTTTGAATCACTAAACTCTCCACTTCAGAATTATAACTCTGATTTTTGCAGGATTAATACATTAATAGATGGTACTTTATAGATTGCAAATGAAATACCACTGCTAGTTAGCCACTACTACTAGTTTCATATCACTAGTTAGTGGTATGAAATGCCATTATTAGTTAGCACCATTTATGGAACACCTGCTATGTGTCAGTCACTAGCTTGGTGCTTTATGTCCGTGATCACATTTGGTTCTCATCATAGTCCATGAAGAATGTGTTATTGTTTTCACTTTGCAGATGAAGAAACAGAGTCACAGAAACATTAAATCACATAGCCAAAGCCACACATAACGTACATCAGCAGAGCTAGGAATTTCCCCAGTTCTGGATGAACTCAAAGCCATAGCTTTCTCCACTTCACCTGTTACACTGCCAGGTATTGAACTGAATAAGAGCTATCAGAAAACCCCAGGGGAGAGGGCAGTTTTCACTTGATTCAAGCAGCGGGAAGAGTTCTTTTTCTAAGATGCAGTCTTCCCCGTAGGTTTGAATGTCTCTGGGCTCCCGGAATGCTCCTTCTGGATGCCTTACAGGCTACACAAGATCAAGTGGCCAATGCGGGAGACTTCATCTTCCTGACCCCAAACCCACTCCCATTCTTGTCCTCCCATCTCTCTGGGCGGGGCCAGTTGGCCAAGACAGAAACCTAGGCATCCTCAGAGACTTTTTTTTCACTCCTTATGTCTAATCCATTGTCTGGTCTGGTACCATGTGGTATCTTCGTCCCCACCTAGGCTCCCCATACTAGTTTAGGTTTCATTATCTCTTGCCCAGGTGACCACAGCAGCCTCCTC
This sequence comes from Propithecus coquereli, assembly GCF_000956105.1. NCBI lineage: Eukaryota > Metazoa > Chordata > Mammalia > Primates > Indriidae > Propithecus > Propithecus coquereli. Next base: position 43,010 of record NW_012152163.1, on the reverse strand, counting down.
ACTGGCCTCCCTGCCTCCATTCTCCTCCAACCCATTGTCCATGTCAGCTGCCTGAGTGACCTCTCTTTGGCACAGATTCAACCTCAAGTATTCCTCATTGCCTAGAGAGAAAGTCTGAATGGCTTAGCGTGGCACCCAAGGTCTTCACAAACTGATGGATGCCCACTTCCCCAGCCTCACCTTCTACCATGCCCTCCTCTCTTGCCATCCCCCTGTAGGGATCAAATGCCCCTGTCTCTATAAAGGTCTGCTGAAAAATCACTGACATGAGGCAAATTGATCAATAGGAGGAAAAAGATACAAATTTATTTAATGTATATACATGGGAACCCTTAGAATGAAGATTGAACTCCCCAAAGGGGTTTAGAAGCTTATATGCCTTTCTGGTAAAATGGGTTATAGGAGGGAGAGAAGAGGAATTCTGTTGAGGGTCAGTAAAGGATGCTGGGGAGGATGAACGGATGGGGAACAAAGATTAACTGGTAAATAATTATCTTTGGAATTTGAGTGAGTCCGAGAGACAAATGTTATCTTCCTAAAGAGTCTGTTCAGGTGGGATCACATTTCTGGTCTTATAGGAAGGTGAAGAAAATAACAATTGTCCTCCTAGATAGATCTGGATCTTAGGAAGATAAAGAAACTTTAACTTTCTGGGCGAGTGCCGATGGTGGGGTTGGGGGCAAGGCCAGAGAGACCTTGAGGTTTCTTCAGTCAGTCCAGCATGTCAAAATGATGTATTTGGGGGTAAAATATTTCCAAGTTCTTTCCCCCTCAAAGCATATGCTCTTATAACTTTTTTTCACCAGTATGAGACGGGAGACAAGAGCTGAGAACCGGGAAGAGTGAGATGAAGAAGAGGTGGCTGTGACAATGAGCGGCTCTTTGCCAGCACAGCGACCTGCCCTCTAGTGAAAATAGTCTGTGCAGTGCTGTAGGGTCTTGCTAGTTAGAAGTGCGTGTCTCCTTTTGGGAAAACAAGAAGGGGGTGGGGAGCGGGCCAGAGCATGGACAGGTCCCCTTCCCACTCCACATAGACCCTGTTAGGGGGCTCAGAAATATAAAATAAGCGCAGTGGGAGTTTTCTACCTGGCCTCCACGGAACTGTCTTATTGGATCAATGGCTTGTAATCTGCAAACCTACTGCCTGGTGCTGGTGGTGTTACCAAAAGTTTGGTATTTGTCCCTGAGGCCGAATCAGCGAGAGCAAAGAATGAGGACAAGTGGTTTGAGGAAAAGGAAAGAAAAGTTTATTAATTTGCCAGCAAATGAAGAGGGAAGTGGATTAGTGTCTCAAAGACTGCCATCCTGACTTTAAGCAGAAAAACAGGGCTTCTTAAAAGGGGGGCTTTCGGTCACTGGGCTCGGGTCTATGTGACCAGTGTCACATGTCATGGCTTCAGACCATAGTTGTTTAACTACAATTGGTGGTTTTGGTCAGCCTTATCTCTGGTGACAAGACCTCATGACTGTTGTCCGGACATTTCTGATGAGCCAGCCATCTCCTGAGGGTTAAGATACTAGACAGCAAACAGCAAAGAACACTTTTCTGCCCCTTTGATTACTGGCCTCAGGCAGGAATGTGCGTTTTAATTTCCAAAAAGCGTAGGGGGTTTTAAAGAGACAAATCATACAACATTTCATTTCCCTTGTTGACCTTTACCACTGTTACAGTGGCAGGCTGAACACCAAGGTTACTCTCCAGATGAGCTGCCCTCTGTCTTTATGCTTCTGTCAGTTGAGTTGTCATTTAGCAGAACGCACCTGTAGTTGTTACCTTGCAACAACTCACCTCCATGAAGTGTTTCCCAACCATTCAACTTAGCTTTCACAGGAACAACCACTCTCTGTTTTTGCACTCATATTTCATCAGTTCACATCATATTTAACTAAATAACATAATTTACAATAATAATGAGTTTAATACAAGGAAGATACAGGAGAGAAAGTTCTATTTTCTATGATAACTAAGTTGAATGTTTTGGAAAGACCCCATCAAGGTCAGCTGGTTAAAAAAAAATTCTGTCTATGTATGTGTGGGTGAGAGACCTGGAAAGTGTTAGGGAAAAAAAAAAAAAAACCCATAAAAATCCAGAAGGCTTCAGCACTCAGGTTGCCTTTTCTTTTCCACTTTGACAATGTAGACATTGTTACAACATGATGTATCATGGCTATGGTTTATAGAAAAAAAGAGAATGCAGAATTCCATCAACAGACCTATTCTGAAGGGCCTCAGAGGCTTTTATCTAAAATTGTTCAGATTGAGAACCGAAAATAAAATCCTAAGCACACCCTGCTGACTGAATGGACCCCCCTTTGGCCAAGGGGTTCCCGGGGAAGGTTGGAACCAGAGTACCTAATCATGACGGGATGGGAGGTCAGACATGGCTCATTATACCCCCTCCCTCACTAACAGCCATCAGACTTTCTTCCTAAGGGCTGAACATAAATCAGAAATCAACAGAAATCTTTTCTGTGGTTTCAGTATGACAACTGACCCGCATTCCTTCCTCATAAGAGAATACCAGCCATGGAGCGGTTCTGACCAGTCTATGAAGGCTGCAAAGAAAGGGTTTTCGTGTCCTCTGCTTCACCCTTTGACATCAGAGGGCCAAAAACTCCACCCTCAGATCATGCTAAGCTGCCATTTTTCTGAACATGGATCCCGTGAAGGGGCATGAAGCTCAATTGCGCATGTGCATGTTTCTTCCTTCATAAATATTCATGACTCCTCCTACACCTTATTAAATATGTATATTTGCCACCCCACTCAGCATAAATTTATGTTCCCTGTGCCACTCCCTCAAAGTGTGTCTTTCTGGCTTCTGGCCACAGGCCCTCCTTCCCAGCCTGTCAGGATGGCCACCCCCAGGCTGCAACCCTTTATGAGAAATAAAGCTCTCTCTTCCACATTTATGAACCTTGTCATTTCTTCAGTTGACAAGATACATACAAACTTATGTGCTTTAAGTTTACATAAGATCTTCAGGCAGTGCGTAGCTCATTATTTAAATTATTTCCTACTTTAACTGAATTTTTTTTATTAACTAGTCAACTCTGGGCATCAGCTGTATGAACTCAATTGTAACTACCATAAGAGGGAAGAGTGGAGTGTCAGTTTTGTTCAGGCAGCCTGGGAGATTAGATCATAGATAGATATAAATGTAGATACAGACATATCTACAGATACAGACAGAGATGTGGAGATATAGACATAGACATAGCTGTGCACACGCAGACGCAGGCATAGGTATAGAGAGAGAGAGAGAGAGAGATACATATGTAATCACCATCTTTCCATATCCGGCTCATGGGAATCCTTCCCCAAAAGTATTAATAATTCACTCTGTCATTTGTGCTTTTATTTCACATTTCACACTGCATCGTAATTACTTCCTCTATGTTTTGGACATTTCCAATGGAGATAAAACTTGAGGAAGTGGAAGGAGCCCCAAGTTTTGAGACCACAGTTGGGTCTGAATCTCAACACTACTCCTTACTGGCCATGTGACCTTGGGTAAGACTCGTGACCTCTTTGAACTTGGGCAGTGACCTTAAACAGGAATACATATAAAGTGCAGAATAAATGGCAGCTGTTGGGATTCTCATTTATTATGGGGCATCCTACTATTTTGTTCATTTCTGTCGGTGCATCATTTTTCTCTGGAAATCCCCAAGGTCAGACTGTGTCTCCTTCCATTTTGTCTTGTCAATGCCCCTCGATAAGAGTAAGACTGAGCTAAGAGTTTGTAGAATGAATAAATCATCTTGTACTTTTTTGACATCTTAGTCATTTTTGGATCATTGTGAGAGGCCATGGGACTGCTTCCTCGAAAGTCTCAGGGAAGATGAGAGAAGGAGTCAGAGTTGGGAGAAGGATGAGGAAAGAGAGGACAAGAGGGAGGAGAGAAAGGCAGGATCTGGAGGATCTGAGATGGGCCTGTCCCCACCCTCCTTGTGCCCTGATTAGCTCTCGGCGCTCAGGTGATAGGATGCTGCCAGGGGCAGGTACCTGGGAGGCTGGGGCAGGCTGGTGGAGACGAAGCTGCTCTGTCAGCTGAAATGTCAGGGCCTGTCAGTCATTCAGGTTGCTCTGGCTGGGAATGAAGCTGATGCCAGAAGCCCCAGGGGAGGTGACAACAGATGCACTGGTTTCGGCAAGGGAGGGAAAGAGAACATTTCCTGAGTACAGGCTGTGTTTTTGGCACAATGCTGGACACTTTTACACCCGTTCTTATCTCCTGCTCACATTGACCCTGAGGAGTAAGGCTAATTCACATCCAGTTAAAGATAAGAAACTGAAGCTGAGAAAGGCTGAATGTACTGGCCAAGGTCACACAGCTAGGAAGAGAGTTTCAAATCAGATCGGTCTAAAGCCCGTGGGCTGGACTTTTGTCACACCTGTTTGGGTAGAGCTGACCAAGGATGCAGGTTGTTCATGATGAATGAAAAACCTTAGGGCCTATGACGGAAGGGGCACTAACTCGGAATTGGGAGCCCAGAGCAGAAGTCCCTGCCCCACCATTCCCTGGTGGTCTGACCTTGGTCAAGCCACGTTACCTCCCAGAGTTTCACTTCCATCATCTGTGAAATGGCTCAATGACATTAACCTTGACTATAAGTAAGCAAGTTGGGAAGATGGAAATGGTAATAAGTTACAGAGTGCGTGTTCTGTGACAGGTACTGAGATAGACCCTTTGGGTGTACCATCCTACGAAACCTCACACATCCCTAGGCGGTAGGGGTTATCGTTAACTCTATCTGAAAGATGTGGAAAATGAGGCTTTAAAGGGTTATATAACTTTCTCTCCAACAATACAGAGTTGGAGCTGGGCTGTGTTGCTGGCAGCTTGCTCCTGAGTCCGCCTGCTTGCTCTACCCTGAAATGTATGTAAGAGGACTTTTTAGAATGTAAAAGAGTGAAAATCTATTGTTTTATTTGGACTGAAGTATGCCAGACCTTTACCTTATAGTTTCACATGCAGTATTCCACATACTCCCCAACTACCCTGGGAACCAGGTCCAAGTACACTGCAGCTCAGAGAGGTTAGTTTACCCGTCAGAGGTCACACAGCCAGAATTGGCAGAGCTGGGATACAAACCATGTGGGCCTGACCCCAAAGTGGCAAAGGATGATGCTACTACTACTAATAATGGTGGTTGGCTTGGTCCTGGGTGACTGGAATGCAGAAGGAGCCAGGATCCAAGGTGGAGGAGAAGAGATGATGTCCTTAGCGCACTCGGGCGTTTCTGCCTGGAGATGTCCCAGTCGATGCTGTTGTTGTGTTTTCCTTTTTGTATTTTCACTAATGTTTTCAACGCGGCTTTTCTGTCCCGAGGCGTTTGAATCACCAAGGGCCCTGTTCCAAACGTGTGGCGCTTAAATAAGGAGGGAAATGAGCCGCAGACGCTTCCCCAGGGCGGCCGCTCCGCCTGTCCCGCTGCCTGTGCCCCGACAGGCCCAGCGAGCGCCCCGCGGTTCAGTCCCAACTTGCCAAGCAGGAGAGGCGCGCGGCGAGCAGGGGACGAGGGCGGAGGAGGGACGGCGGGGCAGGCTGGTTTACCGCGGCTCTGTCGCTCCTCGCCCGGTGCAGCCGAGCTCTGGACTCAGGGAGCACAGCCGAGGGCAGAGAGCGCCTGCGGCTGCTCTTCACGAGCCCGCAGTCTCCTTTGAGCTGGAATTCACAGACCTACGGAGCTCCCGCTTGTCCAGGAGCTAAGCAAAGCCGTGCTTGGGCCGGGGAGGGCCTGGGCCGCCTCAGGCTCCTGGCACCCAAACCTCAACCTCCGAGACCCTGGTGGGTGGGGCCAGGGTGTGGCTAGGAGGGGGATGGGAGTGTGGCCTCCGAGGGGTGTGGCCTGAGAGGCTGGGACAGGAGAGGCACACGCAGAGAATCCCAGCTGACAGCTTTGCACCTCGGTGTCCTGGAGTCATCCAGCCACATCCTTGTGTTATCAGCACTGCAAGCTCTGGAGGCCAGTGGCCTTGGGCTTGAGCCTTGGCCTGGTCACATCTTGTGACCTTGAGCAAGTGACCTAGCCTTTCGGAGCTCCTCTTTCCTCGTGATAACACTCCTGTCTCGCAGACTGGCTATGGAGATTGGGTCTATGTGATATTGTGACATATTAAGAAACATATATTGGTCTCTGCTTCCTTGTTCCTGACACAGAAATCCTGAAATCCTTGTAGATGGGGGTGCTAGGAGAATCTTTGGTTCTGATATTTGGTCTTTAACCCCAGTTCCTGACACAGAGTTCTTAAATCCCTTGGAATTTCCTGGGTGATTGGAGCATCTTTTGTTGTAAGGAGGCAACTCTTGGTGGGCTCCTGGATAGTCTCAGGATGGGGGCTGGTTGCCGGCAAACCCACCGTGAGATTGGAAGTTAGAAGTTTCAGCCCCACACCCGACCTCCAGAAGAGGGAAGGGACTGGAGGTTGGTCACCAATGGCCGATGGTTTAATCAGTCCTGCCTATGTAATGAAGCCATAAAACATTCAAAAGGACAAGCTTCTGGATTGCTGAACATGGGGAGGTGCTGGGAGGACAGCCCGCCAAGTAGGGCATGGACGGTCCCCATACCTGGCCTGTGCATCTCCTCATCCGGCTGTTCATCTGTGTCCTTTGTAATGTCCTTCCTAATACATAGGTTAACATAAGTAAAGTGTTTCCCTGGGTTCTGTGAGCTGTCCTAGCAAATTAACTGAACCTGGGGAGGGGGTTGTGGGAACACTGATTTGTCTGTGGGTCAGAACTGTAGGTGACAGCCTGCTACTCTCCATTGGCGTCTGAAGTTGGGAGGCAGTCTTGTCGGACTGAGCCCTCACCGTGAGGGACCTGACACTACTTCTAGGTAGATAGTGTCAGAATTGAGTTAAATTGTAGGACACCCAGTCAATGTCTGCTGGAGAATTGCTTGTTAGTGGGGGAAAACCCGTGTACATTTTGGTGACCAGAGGTGAAGTATTGTGCGCTGTTGAGTGTTGTATTGAGTGTGAGTCAAAGGAAAAAGTTTGTTTTTTCTTTTCAGTGAGTGTACATAAAGAGCTCGGCATTGTGCCTGACAAGCAGTGTGCACTCACGGAATGTCAGCTGTTGGCAATGTCTGTAAAAGCAGGGTCTGTATGTCCATACACCCGTCTCTCTGCCCATCCACACATTCACCCATCTGCCCACATTTCTGTCCCTCCATCCATCCATACGTTTATCCATCCATCTCTGCTTTGTTCATTCATCCATTATTTACCAGGCTCTGGCCGTGTTCCAGGTCCCATGGGTGCCGGCCACTGGGGTTTCTGAGGCTAAAAACAAAACAAAACAACGCACAGCTCTTGCATTCATGTTTGTTCATGTTGCGAAAGTTGCTTGGGTTTGAGTTGGGACGTGTGTACCAGATCAGGGCCCTGTCAGGCATGAGGGAAGCTGTTACCATCCTAGGCCTCAAGGGACCAGAGGAAGGAGTAGTTACTGGAACTCTGCAAGAGCTGTGGCCTCAGGAAGAGGAACCCAGGCATCGACTGCCAAAGGGGGCCCCAGCAGAGAGGAAGCAGGAGATGAAAATTCTGCCCCCCACTCCTCCCGGCTCCGATCCTTCGCTGGTGCCAGACATTTGCTGAGCCAGCCAGAGTTCAGAGGGCAAAGGAGCCCAGCTGAGATAGACGGGGAGGGCGGTGCATGGCGAACAGGCACCACGCTCTGTAGACAGCCATGGGCAGTGTGTACGTGTGTGTGCAGGGACGCCCGAGGTCTCGTGGGACCACAGTGGAGGACTGTTTACACACACGCTGGCAGGAGGTGAGGAGGGCTTTCTGAAGGCTGGGGCTTTGGAGTCCAGGCCAAGGAGAGGCAGCCAGTGTCCCTGACTGAGCACAGAGGTGTGGGCAGGAAGCAGAGTGTGGAGGGTGGTGGCCAGTGCCGGTGTGGGGGTGCATGTGCAAGAGACAAAGGCTCGCAGTGGGGGCTTGCTGCAGGTCCTAGGGAAGCAGGGGCAGGGCTGGGATTAGAGCCCAGAGCCCCAGGGCCTGGCCAGGCCTCTTTCTCCCTCCAAGACTGCATTTCCCAGCAAGAACCGTTTTTGGAAAATTAATTTTTAATGACACAAGTAAGCCCTGAATACATTCTCTCTGTCAAAAATGAAAGCGCTGTGGATCCACGGCTCCGAGGCACAGCTCACCCCACTGCCAGGGTTTGTCGTAGGATTTCCAGTCGCCTGTCTAGCGTTTCTCAACCAGGGCCAGTTTGCCCCCCAGGGATATTTGGCAGTGTGTGCAGACGAATTTGTCACAACTGGGGGTTGGTGCGACTGGCATCTAGTGGGTAGAGGTGAGGGCTGCTGCCGAATGCCCTACGGTGCACGGGACAGCCCCTGCAGGGAAGAATTGAATTGTGTAGCCCAAAATGTTAACAGTGCTGAGGTTGAGGCATTCCGGTCTACGCCTGTCCTCAATCTTTTTGTGTTTCAGTTCTGCTCTCCTAAGGAACTTTTTCAGACAGTTTTCCCCCTGACTTCCCCTCCCTGAAGTATTTTAATACTACAGATGCGTTGTATATCTGCTGATGTGCTCTATGTATAGCTGTGCTTCAGACACAAGGAGGGTAAGACGTTTTAGTCTCTCAAGAATCAATTTTCGACCCTTGGGGGCAGTATCGCCACCACTGAGAATACGTGGTATAGGCATTTACACGAGAACCACGCTGTCTGTGTGTATGCGTTTCAATATAGATGCTGTATACAGAGCTTTGCAACACAGCTTTCCAGGTTAGAGGTTTTTGTTTTTGTTTTTTTTTCCTCTGCACGACATTCTGTTTTATGGAGCTGACATTATAGTCAACCATTCCCCTACTGATGAACATTTAGGCTGTTTTCAGTTTTCCCCCTGAATACTAGCAATGCTGTAAACAAGTATATTGTTATTACTTAGTTAAAATTTTTTTTCTCAGAAAGTTGTAGATTCACATTCACTTGTAAGAAATAATGCAAGAAGATCCTGTGTACCCTTTACCTGGTTTCCCCAATGGTAACATCTTGTGAAATTATAGACTATCAAAACCAGGATATTGACATTGATATCGTCAAGTTACAAACATTCCATCACCAGGGACCCTTCATGTTGCCCTTTTGCAGCTACACTCCTTCCTGCTCCACTAGCCTTTAACCTTTGGCAGTCACAAAATTGTCCTCCATTTGTAACATTTGTCATTCCAAAGATGTTATATAATCATACAGAATGTAACCTTTTGATATTGACTTTTTTTACCCCTCCCCCCATTCTCTGGAGATTCATCCAGGTTGCTGTGTATATCAATAGTTGGTTCCTTTTTATTGCTAAGCAGTTACCTATGGTTTTTTGGATGTTCCACAGTTTGTTTAATCATTCACCCACTGAAGGATAGCTGGGTTGTTTCCAGTTTTGGATTATTATGAACAAAGCTGCTATAAACATTCATGTATGGATTTTTGTGTAAACAGAAGTTTCAATTTCTCTAGGGTAAATGCCCAGGAGTGTGACCACCGGATGATATGGTAGCTGTATGTTTAGTTTTTTGAAAAAGACATTGTCAAACTGATTTCCAGAGTGACTGTCTCATTATACATTTCTGCTAGCAATACAGTAGTGATCCAGTTTCCCTACATCCTTATCAGCGTTTGGCCACTCTGATAGGTGTATAATTAATTACATTGTGGATTTTATTTGCATTTTCCTGATGCTAATGATGCTGAACACTGTTACATGTGTTTATTTGCCATCTGTATACCCTCCTTGGTGAAATGTCTCTTCATGTCTTTTGCCTATTTTCTAATTGGATTGTTTATTATTTTATTATTAAGTTCTGAGAGGTTTTTCTTGGGTTAGACTTATTGAGGTAAAATCTATATCCAATAAAATATACTTTTTTTTTTTTCTTTGAGACAGAGTCTCACTCTGTTGCCCGGGCTAGAGTGCCGTGGCTTCAGCCTAGCTCACATCAACCTCAAACTCCTGGGCTCAAGCGATCCTACTACCTCAGCCTCCCAAGTAGCTGGGACTACAGGCATGTGCCACCATGCCCGGCTAATTTTTTCTATACAGATTTTTAGTTGTCCAAATAATTTCTT